>NC_058030.1:21458993-22061493 GCF_019176455.1 Solea senegalensis
ATTCTGGCCTAACAGCACAGCAATAACATAGACCATATATAAAAAGTGGATATAGTATTCCGGTTGCAAATCCAATTCCTGTTTTCAAGTGTATGGATTTGTGATTTGGCACCACATCCGTTTTTGAAAGTTCACAGACATTATCTGCAATCAGGCAAGTTCAAATTGTGTCCATTCAAATGTATTGCACTTTTATAGTCTTTTCTCCTCTAAATAGGAATGGAATTTTTAAAAAAAATCATAATGCATAAAGAAGCACAAAGCTCCAGCAAAACTTGCAACTCACACTGCAAACCAAAAGCCTTTGTCCATGTTTTATACACAGTCAGCTACAGGTTCAGCTTCATTTTAAATGTCCAAAAGGGAGACTGTGAATATGACATGATTGTTGAAAACTTCTGAAGCTGATGAATTGTGAGCAAACTCAGAATGCACAACATGTCCAGCCACAAGGCAAACAGACTACAACAGCAAGAACATAAACCGGAGGCTGCAGGTGAAACAGGACTAGATGGTGTGAGACTGGAAAAATGCGGCTTGGCCTGAATTTTAGATTTCTGCTTCAGATGGCTGGTTCAGAATGTGGTTTGTGAATTGTATCTATCAACTTACTCTTCCTACTTCTTCCTTGTGTCAACACTCCAGACCGGTGATGACAGTGGAATTCTTTTTCAACTTGTTTGCCTTACTACCAATCAATCTTAATGTGAATGCTACAGCCTGTCTGAGTGTTGTTGTTGACCACATTCATCTCTTCATAACTTGCATAACAGCACAAAGCAGAGGTCATCTCTGATTGGCTTCACAGGCAAAGACAATGAATAAGTGGACTTTAACGCTCCATATACAGTGTCATCCCCAATCTGAATAAATCTGTGAGATCAATCATTGGATGTATTACGAGAAGGAAAAACACCTGCAAATCATTTGAATTATGCAATGCAGTCATGTCATCGTGGACCAAAATCTAAAAGAAAAGTCTCCAACATTTGTAAAATCCATACCATGAAATACTGCAGAACCTATTGATACCTGATAAAGTGTCTGGTTGGTATACATATGTACAGTACCAGAGGTGGAATGGAACAAATTACATTTAATCACATTACTGTACATTAATCAATTGTGTGTGTGTGGGTGTGTGTGTTACTTTTATTCAATTAAAGAAAAGGCCTCATTAACTGTTGTTTGTGTTTGCTCTGATTGTTAAAACAAGCAACTCGTAACTTTTACTCTTAAGTTAAGTTTTAATGAGCCGTTTTTGTTTTTATATATACCCTGTTTTACTTGAATATAATATTGCCGTACTCTTTGCACACTATACTACACTATAGAGGGAGCTGCTCAACTAAGGAGGAAGTGTAGAAGTGGCACACCACTGCCACCATGTGAAACGACTGTCAGAAAGATGTCATTTTACTACCATTTTGATGCTATAGTTAAACATTCTTTGCATGACCCTTTTTCCACAATAATGAAGAGAAAGAGAGCTGATCATTTTAGTTCTCAGATTTATTTCATTCAGGTTCATTTGATGCCAGCTGCTGCAACATTTATGCATTGGTCACATTGCTGTCAAGGCTTTTACAAAATAAATCTGGTTTCAACGAAGGCAAGGAGTGGCAAAACAAAGCAGGGAAACATTTGACAGAATTGTAAAACAGAACTAGCCAGTGACCAATCAACTCAAGGTTTAAATGTAAACATGTAACATTACTCAAATGTATAATTCTTGTACTCTGTAGTTATAAGATTTGGTCAGTGACTTGATCTTTTTTTACTAAAACAGATATGTAGGATTTATGAACAGGTATACAAAAATTGGTCTGTCCATCTCAGCTCTGAGATCTAATTTCAGAGCACATTAACAGTCTAATACAGTTTATATTCTATAATTTCCTTGCTTTGTGTTAATGCTCCATTGCTTTTTTTCTTATTTGTTGGATGTCAGTGCAGAAAGACAACTATCTTTGTCTCGCTAACTGACCTGCCCATTGTATGTTTAGGGCCTTGTTATCCTTCAGATACTTTTGTCAATTCATGCTGAAGTGTGTAGTCAAAAATACAGCCAGTGATACTTGAACCATGGTGGCAGACATTTTACAAAAACATTTTTGGTTCTTTTTCTTGATGAACAGTATTAACAATATTGCATAGCACCCTGAATTTCAAAAGGTTCTGAAGGGGAAGAGGGACAGCTCTCCTTTTAAAAGTTGCGTCTGCTGCTGCTGCTTGATGTGACAACGGACTTGGTGATAGTGCCACCGCTCGTACTGCCATAACCAGACATGTTGCCACCATAGACATATCCGCCGCCGCCGCCGCCGCCGCTGGAGATGCCGTATCCTGGAAAGAGGAAAAAAGACAGAAGGTGTTTTCATTTGTCTCTCCATGTCTCATTATGGTCTGCTGGTTTGTGTTACTTGTGATGATGACGATGATGATGAACTTACCACCGCCTCCGGAGGACTGCTGCACATGAATGGTTGCACTGGAACCGCTGGCAAGTCTAATGTTGTAATGAAGCTCAGTTAGTCCTCAGTTCACAATTAAAACTTATACTGCAGGCACACATCAGCATTTAATATTCAAGTATGTCCCACCTGCTCTCCTCTCCCTCCAGCAGTTTCCTGTATGTGGCAATTTCAATATCCAGAGCCAGTTTGACGTTCATCAGCTCCTGGTATTCGCGCACTTGCCGGGCCATGTCCTGCTTGGCTCTCTGCAGAGCATCCTCCAGGTCCCTGATGCGGAGCTTGGCGTCCTTCACTGCCAGCTCACCGCGCTCCTCAGCCTCTGCGATCTGAGCCTCAAGGTTCACCCTCTGTGGAAAAATGACGTTGCAAATGATTCAGTAACACTGTAACCCCTTAAAAATGTGTATTGAGGCATCTGCCACGAGTTGTTTCTTCAAATATACCTGTCCTTTGACTGCCTCAATTTCATTCTGGAGACGGGCGATCATGCGGTTAAGTTCAGCAATCTCAGCTTTGGTTGTGCGCAGGTCCTCACCATATGATCCGGCTGAGGTCTGCATCTCCTCGTACTATAATGAAAATCACAAAAGGTTATCATGACAGTTATATTGAAGGTTAGTAGAGGTGCTGCACATGCTAAGACTAAAAGTGCTTTTCACTCACCTTCTGTTTGTACCAGCCCTCTGCTTCTGCCTTGCTCTTGTTGGCAATGTCCTCATACTGAGCACGAACTTCAGCGACAATGGAGTCCATGTCAAGGCTACGGCTGTTGTCCATCTCCACAATGACAGAGGTGTCCTTGATCTGGCCTTGCAGCTCACGAAGCTCCTACAGAAACAAAGGGTGATGTAAAACAGTGACTTATTTGTCTCAATTTGTTGTTATAAAACGATCAAATAAGTATGCTGAAGTAGATTTTATATTACATACAGCCTCATAGACGGCCCTGAGGAAGTTGATCTCATCCTGAAGAGCATCAGCCTTGGCCTCCAGCTCGACCTTGTTCATGTAGGCAGCATCAACATCCTGGAAAAGAACAGAAGTGCATATAGAAACAGTTAAAAGTGGCCACATAACACATCCAGGAAAATCTAAAGAACCATCGTGATGGATTTGTACCTTCTTCAGGAGAACAAACTCGTTCTCTGCAGCTGCACGTTTGTTGATTTCATCCTCGTACCTGGTGGAACACAAGGCAACATATTAGTTCATCTCCCCATGCAGAACATCCGCTCATTCTGTCATTATTGTACTCATGTTGGACATATCATGCCGACACTCACTTCCTCTTGAAGTCCTCAACCAGACCCTGCATGTTCCTGAGTTCACCCTCCAGCTTGACTTTCTCGTTGCCAAGCCCATCGAGCTGCCTGCGCAGGTTTGCAATGTAGGCCTCGAACATGCCCTCGATGTTGGAGCGGGTGGTGGTCTGGCCCTGCAGGAGGCTCCATTTGGTCTCCAGCATCTTGTTCTGCTGTTCCAGGAAACGGACCTGTGCAGAAAAAAAAAGAAGATTAACAAATGTTCCTCCACAAAATTATTTAACTGCATTTCTTACATAGTGAATAAATATATGTATTGGCTGAAGTTTACATTGCCATTGACTTCATGCTGTTTAGGGTGATTTTTGACTGTTGGCATCCACAATGCATTGCTGCCTTCTTCTTAAGGGTGTGTCCTGTGTCATGTGTGGCTTTAAGGTGCCTCACCTTTATCTACACGACTGAAAAGATAACTACATATCTGAAGTGCCACACCCTTGTCACAACACATTCCAACTCATTATGAACTCATACCTTTGTGTAAATGCTGTACAAGCGGCTGCCATACGCAACACATTGCATATCTTCAATTGCTTTTTTCTTAAAACAAAGTGTATTATAGTGAATGAATACTCAATACTCATGTGTTTCACCTATTGTTTGCCTTGTTTAGCTATGACTGATCCTGTTAGCTCTGCTGAGTTGTGAAGGCCACACATTCACTCCAGCCATAAAAACACTAGGTGTGGCAGATAAACCACACAAGACAAAGCAGAACATTATCATTAGAGTTACAGTGCTTAAGTATTTAGAGAGTCTCACTCTACATGAAGGCAAATTTCATACAGCTTGTAAGCAAAGACAATTGTGACTGTTGCATTAAAAACTAGTGAAAGCTGCATTATTGTTTCCTACAACAACCAGGTGATAGTTGAGATGACGACAGACTTTGGACTCTGTGGGCACAGTGCAGACAGATCCCTATTCTCTGTCAGGTGAAGGATAAGCAAGAAATATAATCCCCACCCATGTTTCCATAGTAGACAAAATGGACAGCACTACTTTAGCATTACTAGTGTCAGTAGAAGGCTACAATAGTTTTGTATGAATTCTAATTCCTCTGTAACTCATTGATAGATGCAAGGTTGACAGCTGTCTCGCTTTAGCAGCTTTGACAGTAAAAAAAACACAAAAAAAACATGTTTGCATCTAGAGAACAATGCTGTCTCTCTTAAAGGACAGCTGATGTAAGTACCCAATGAGGATTCAGGTTGTCATCACAAAGATAATCAGGCAAGAACCAACCTTGTCGATGAAGGAAGCAAAGCGGTTGTTGAGGGTCTTGATCTGCTCCTTCTCCTGGGTGCGGACAGCCTGGATGCTGGGGTCAATCTCCAGGTTCAGTGGGGCCAGTAGGCTCTGGTTCACTTGGACAGCTGTGATCGGTGCACCAATGAAGCCACCTGACGATGAGCTCGAACTGAAATAACCAGAACCGCCACCACCCATACTAGCACCACTGCCATAGCCAAAACTGGAACCTCCACTCATTCCACCCATTCCACCCATTCCAGAACCAACACCATAGCTGACTCTCTTGGTGTAGCTGCTGGTTGGTGCTAAAGACCTGCTGGAGGACCTGGTGCTGTAGCCTGAAACTGACAGTGTCTTCCTTGACATGGTGGCTGTTGAGTCTTGAGAGCAGAAGTGAACTGAAGATGAACAGACTTCAAAAGGAGAGCTAAATCCCTCTGAGTGTCTCACTGAAGACTCCAGCCTGCTTATATGACTGCGCTGAGCCAGGGGGAGGATCCTTCTCAGCCACCAAAACCTGTACTCTCACTTTTGCTGTCCAGCCTCCCCTCCACCTCAGCCTACACGCCTCTAGCTCTGAATGACAGGAGTGGCCTTTCCAGTAAAACAGGTAGAAATCAGAATTTCAGAGTTCTCACCAGGAGTTTGATCTCATCTGTATGTGTACTGTACTTTGAGTGCTGAGTTGTAGAGGTGTGGGTACTGATAGATCTCGTCACATAATCTCAAGCAAGAGTTTGTGGTTACCATCTTCTTGGTTGTCTCTCGACTTACACAAGAGCACACCACCAACTGGACTGAGGGGTGTCATGCTCCAGCTAGTGTGCACAGACAGAGCCTGCATTCCATGCACTTATAAGATATGGAGGTGCTCACATTGGTCTGCTAAATTTCTGCATGCACCACAGTGGCCATGGGCAGATAATAACATTTACGTCACAGGGATCAAAGCAGACTGTTTGTTGTAACTTTCTTTCATACTTATTGATTTGAATTATTATTTGAGTAATGCATTAAGTAATGGTTAAAAGAGAGGAAGTGGTTGTATTCTGTAATGGGTTTTTCGTTGTTTGGTTCACGCCTGCAGTATATACTTGCAACCACTGTGTGGCATCGTTTAACTGTGAAATGTTGTCCTCTACAGGTGTCTCCTTTTTTACCTCAGAGTAAGAACAGCCCCCGGCAGTGTGTGTTGCCTTGTGTTTTTGGCTTCTCTGTTAGCTTATGTGTGTTAGCCGGCGAAACCCACATGCAAGAAGAATGTTTTAGTGAATCCTGCACCTTCTGCAATAAAAAGGAAGGACTGAACGATCGTCTCCATACGCCTTATTTGCATAGACACAGTTAAATCATATCACGGTTGCAGAAATGTGGAAGCAAAAAGTATGATCCTGGCCTAACAGCACAGCAATAGCATAGACCATATACTGTATAAAAAGTGGATATAGTATTCCAGTAACAAATCCAACTCCTGATTTGTGATTTGGCAGTTTTTGAAAGTGGAAGTTCACAGACATTATCTGCAATCAAGTAAGTTGCCTATCAAATTGCGTCCACCCAAATGTGTTGTACTTTTTAAATCTTTTGTTCTCTAAATAAGAACGGAATTTAAAAAAAACATCAACTTTTTATGCCATTGTGACAGGTCGTCTGCCTCCCTGCCACTATATGGTACTATGCCAATGAACAGAGCATACTGTTTGAGGGATGGTACAATGCATCCTGGGTGGGTGCACAATTCTTGCCATTCAGCGCGACCGGCTGCTGGGGTCGTTGGGGAAGCATCGCTCCGCCGGAAACCCTTCCTGGATGTGCTTGCCCGCTCCTTTCGCTGGGTGATTGGCCTGCGGCACGAATAGTTATTCCTCAGTCTCTCTGGGGCGTCACTGTGGCTTACAGAGCTATAGCCGTTTTCACTATCAATTAATATATCCCGTCCCGAGTTATAAGGCTGATTGCTTAAGGGGCATCTATTGTTGTTGTTGTGTTTATATGTGTTTTACGTAGTTCCTTACTTTCTATTATTTAGTGTTTATTTGTATTTGTGTAAAGTTAATTCATCTGGTTTCCTCCCTACCAGTCCTGTGTAGCCCCTTTGGCATGTTTTTGGTTAGGTGCTGTGGCCCAGAGGCGGCAGTCCAGTCCTTGGTGGAGGTTCCCTTCACAATTCCCTTTTTCATTTGATGTGTGAGTGCAGTGTCACGGGTGTTTTAAGTCACGGACCCTTCTACTTTGGTTTGTCCCTGCCGTCTTGTAAGCTCCAGCCCTTTCCCTTGATTTTTATTCTTGCTTGGTGCTAATTATATGCTATTATTATTATTATTGTGAGTAACTGGTGTGTGGGAAATTTTGTTAATTGATTATTTTTGTTTAAAATTAATGAAGATTAAGCGTTAGAAGTAGAATTTCCTGCGGGTGAAACACCTCCTCGCTCATGCCACACTATTGAAGAAGAAGAAAGCTCTAGCAAAACTGGCAACCGACACCATTAACTGCTCAGAAATGTTTACTGGTTGCAAGTCAGTAATATGTTAATTCCTTGTTTAACTCACACTGCAAACCAGAAGCGTTCGTTCATGATTTATACAGAGTCTGTCAACAATACAAGCTGTCTTTCAGCTACAGGTTCAGCTTCATTTTAAATGTCCAAAAGGGAGACTGTGACTATGACATGATTGTTGAAAACTTCTGAAGCTGATGAATTGTGAGCAAACTCAGAATGCACAACATGTCCAGCCACAAGGCAAACAGACTACAACAGCAGGAACATAAACCGGAGGCTGCAGGTGAAACAGGACTAGATGGTGTGAGACTGGAAAAATGCGGCTTGGCCTGAATTTTAGATTTCTGCTTCAGATGGCTGGTTGTATCTATCAACTTACTCTTTCTTCTTCTTCTTTGTGTCAACACTCCAGACCGGTGATGACAGTGTAATTCTTTTCACTTGTTGGCACCTTACTACCAATCAGTCTTACCACGAGAGGCAGGGCAGGACAACTCATACAGTGGTTTATACAGATAAATAAATAAAAATGATCAGGTTCTCAATAGTATTTCGGGGGGGCATTTCTGTCCTGTGGGGGGGCATGACAAGAAATAATAGAGATCCACTGCATTGGATGTATTACAAGAAGGAAAAACACCTGCAAAACATTTGAATTATGCAATGCAGTCATGTCATCGTGGACCAAAATCTAAAAGAAAAGTCTCCAACATTTGTAAAATCCATACCATGAAATACTGCAGTACCCATTGATACCTGATAAAGTGTCTGGTTGGTATACATATGTACAGTACCAGAGGTGGAATGGAACAAATTACATTTAATCACATTACTGTACATTAATCAATTGTGTGTGCGTGTGTTTGCGTGTGTGTGCCCATGTGCGTGTGTGTGTTTCAAAATCTAAAATGTTACTTTTATTCAATTAAAGAAAAGGACTCATTAACTGTTGTTTGTGTTTGCTCTGATTGTTTAAACACACAACTAAGTAACTTTTACTCTTAAGTAAAGTTTTAATGAGCTGTTTTTTTTTTTTAACTTGAATATAATATTGCCGTACTCTTTGCACACTATACTACACTATAGAGGGAGCTGCTCAACTAAGGAGGAAGTGTAAAAGTGGCACACCACTGCCACCATGTGAAACGACTGTCAGAAAGATGTCATTTTACTACCATTTTGATGCTATAGTTAAACATTCTTTGCATGACCCTTTTTCCACAATAATGAAGAGAAAGAGAGCTGATCATTTTAGTTCTCAGATTTATTTCATTCAGGTTCATTTGATGCCAGCTGCTGCAACATTTATGCATTGGTCACATTGCTGTCAAGGCTTTTACAAAATAAATCTGGTTTCAACGAAGGCAAGGAGTGGCAAAACAAAGCAGGGAAACATTTGACAGAATTGTAAAACAGAACTAGCCAGTGACCAATCAACTCAAGGTTTAAATGTAAACATGTAACATTACTCAAATGTATAATTCTTGTACTCTGTAGTTATAAGATTTGGTCAGTGACTTGATCTTTTTTTACTAAAACAGATATGTAGGATTTATGAACAGGTATACAAAAATTGGTCTGTCCATCTCAGCTCTGAGATCTAATTTCAGAGCACATTAACAGTCTAATACAGTTTATATTCTATAATTTCCTTGCTTTGTGTTAATGCTCCATTGCTTTTTTTCTTATTTGTTGGATGTCAGTGCAGAAAGACAACTATCTTTGTCTCGCTAACTGACCTGCCCATTGTATGTTTAGGGCCTTGTTATCCTTCAGATACTTTTGTCAATTCATGCTGAAGTGTGTAGTCAAAAATACAGCCAGTGATACTTGAACCATGGTGGCAGACATTTTACAAAAACATTTTTGGTTCTTTTTCTTGATGAACAGTATTAACAATATTGCATAGCACCCTGAATTTCAAAAGGTTCTGAAGGGGAAGAGGGACAGCTCTCCTTTTAAAAGTTGCGTCTGCTGCTGCTGCTTGATGTGACAACGGACTTGGTGATAGTGCCACCGCTCGTACTGCCATAACCAGACATGTTGCCACCATAGACATATCCGCCGCCGCCGCCGCCGCCGCTGGAGATGCCGTATCCTGGAAAGAGGAAAAAAGACAGAAGGTGTTTTCATTTGTCTCTCCATGTCTCATTATGGTCTGCTGGTTTGTGTTACTTGTGATGATGACGATGATGATGAACTTACCACCGCCTCCGGAGGACTGCTGCACATGAATGGTTGCACTGGAACCGCTGGCAAGTCTAATGTTGTAATGAAGCTCAGTTAGTCCTCAGTTCACAATTAAAACTTATACTGCAGGCACACATCAGCATTTAATATTCAAGTATGTCCCACCTGCTCTCCTCTCCCTCCAGCAGTTTCCTGTATGTGGCAATTTCAATATCCAGAGCCAGTTTGACGTTCATCAGCTCCTGGTATTCGCGCACTTGCCGGGCCATGTCCTGCTTGGCTCTCTGCAGAGCATCCTCCAGGTCCCTGATGCGGAGCTTGGCGTCCTTCACTGCCAGCTCACCGCGCTCCTCAGCCTCTGCGATCTGAGCCTCAAGGTTCACCCTCTGTGGAAAAATGACGTTGCAAATGATTCAGTAACACTGTAACCCCTTAAAAATGTGTATTGAGGCATCTGCCACGAGTTGTTTCTTCAAATATACCTGTCCTTTGACTGCCTCAATTTCATTCTGGAGACGGGCGATCATGCGGTTAAGTTCAGCAATCTCAGCTTTGGTTGTGCGCAGGTCCTCACCATATGATCCGGCTGAGGTCTGCATCTCCTCGTACTATAATGAAAATCACAAAAGGTTATCATGACAGTTATATTGAAGGTTAGTAGAGGTGCTGCACACGCTAAGACTAAAAGTGCTTTTCACTCACCTTCTGTTTGTACCAGGTCTCTGCTTCTGCCTTGCTCTTGTTGGCAATGTCCTCATACTGAGCACGAACTTCAGCGACAATGGAGTCCATGTCAAGGCTACGGCTGTTGTCCATCTCCACAATGACAGAGGTGTCCTTGATCTGGCCTTGCAGCTCACGAAGCTCCTACAGAAACAAAGGGTGATGTAAAACAGTGACTTATTTGTCTCAATTTGTTGTTATAAAACGATCAAATAAGTATGCTGAAGTAGATTTTATATTACATACAGCCTCATAGACGGCCCTGAGGAAGTTGATCTCATCCTGAAGAGCATCAGCCTTGGCCTCCAGCTCGACCTTGTTCATGTAGGCAGCATCAACATCCTGGAAAAGAACAGAAGTGCATATAGAAACAGTTAAAAGTGGCCACATAACACATCCAGGAAAATCTAAAGAACCATCGTGATGGATTTGTACCTTCTTCAGGAGAACAAACTCGTTCTCTGCAGCTGCACGTTTGTTGATTTCATCCTCGTACCTGGTGGAACACAAGGCAACATATTAGTTCATCTCCCCATGCAGAACATCCGCTCATTCTGTCATTATTGTACTCATGTTGGACATATCATGCCGACACTCACTTCCTCTTGAAGTCCTCAACCAGACCCTGCATGTTCCTGAGTTCACCCTCCAGCTTGACTTTCTCGTTGCCAAGCCCATCGAGCTGCCTGCGCAGGTTTGCAATGTAGGCCTCGAACATGCCCTCGATGTTGGAGCGGGTGGTGGTCTGGTCCTGCAGGAGGCTCCATTTGGTCTCCAGCATCTTGTTCTGCTGTTCCAGGAAACGGACCTGTGCAGAAAAAAAAAGAAGATTAACAAATGTTCCTCCACAAAATTATTTAACTCTTTCTTACATAGTGAATAAATATATGTATTGGCTGAAGTTTACATTGCCATTGACTTCATGCTGTTTAGGGTGATTTTTGACTGTTGGCATCCACAATGCATTGCTGCCTTCTTCTTAAGGGTGTGTCCTGTGTCATGTGTGGCTTTAAGGTGCCTCACCTTTATCTACACGACTGAAAAGATAACTACATATCTGAAGTGCCACACCCTTGTCACAACACATTCCAACTCATTATGAACTCATACCTTTGTGTAAATGCTGTACAAGCGGCTGCCATACGCAACACATTGCATATCTTCAATTGCTTTTTTCTTAAAACAAAGTGTATTATTGTGAATGAATACTCAATACTCATGTGTTTCACCTATTGTTTGCCTTGTTTAGCTATGACTGATCCTGTTAGCTCTGCTGAGTTGTGAAGGCCACACATTCACTCCAGCCATAAAAACACTAGGTGTGGCAGATAAACCACACAAGACAAAGCAGAACATTATCATTAGAGTTACAGTGCTTAAGTAATTAGAGAGTCTCACTCTACATGAAGGCAAATTTCATACAGCTTGTAAGCAAAGACAATTGTGACTGTTGCATTAAAAACTAGTGAAAGCTGCATTATTGTTTCCTACAACAACCAGGTGATAGTTGAGATGACGACAGACTTTGGACTCTGTGGGCACAGTGCAGACAGATCCCTATTCTCTGTCAGGTGAAGGATAAGCAAGAAATATAATCCCCACCCATGTTTCCATAGTAGACAAAATGGACAGCACTACTTTAGCATTACTAGTGTCAGTAGAAGGCTACAATAGTTTTGCATGAATTCTAATTCCTCTGTAACTCATTGATAGATGCAAGGTTGACAGCTGTCTCGCTTTAGCAGCTTTGACAGTAAAAAAACACAAAAAAAACATGTTTGCATCTAGAGAACAATGCTGTCTCTCTTAAAGGACAGCTGATGTAAGTACCCAATGAGGATTCAGGTTGTCATCACAAAGATAATCAGGCAGGAACCAACCTTGTCGATGAAGGAAGCAAAGCGGTTGTTGAGGGTCTTGATCTGCTCCTTCTCCTGGGTGCGGACAGCCTGGATGCTGGGGTCAATCTCCAGGTTCAGTGGGGCCAGTAGGCTCTGGTTCACTTGGACAGCTGTGATCGGTGCACCAATGAAGCCACCTGACGATGAGCTCGAACCGAAATAACCAGAACCGCCACCACCCATACTAGCACCACTGCCATAGCCAAAACTGGAACCTCCACTCATTCCACCCATTCCACCCATTCCAGAACCAACACCATAGCTGACTCTCTTGGTGTAGCTGCTGGTTGGTGCTAAAGACCTGCTGGAGGACCTGGTGTTGTAGCTTGAGACTGACAGTGTCTTCCTTGACATGGTGGCTGTTGAGTCTTGAGAGCAGAAGAGAACTGAAGATGAGCAGACTTCAAAAGGAGAGCTAAATCCCTCTGAGTGTCTCACTGAAGACTCTAGCCGGCTTATATGGCTGCGTTGAGCCAGGGGGAGGATCCTCCTTCTCAGCCACCACAACCTGTACTCTCACTTTTGCTGTCCAGCCTCCCCTCCACCTCAGCCTACACGCCTCTAGCTCTGAATGACAGGAGTGGCCTTTCCTGTAAAACAGGTAGGTAGGGATTGTCAGCAGATAAGCAGAGACACACCCTGCACCAGGACAGGCTCAGGAAAGAGGCATGTAAAAAAAAAAGCAGCAAGAACTTGTAATTATATAAGGAGACATAATAAGTTTTTTAACTTAATTTCATTGGATTTTTCATACATTGTGGCAAAAAGAAAAGATGTATAATTTCTTTTGGGTTGTGTGTTTGTTTGTTTTTCAAAAATCATAAATGCATAAAGATACACACAAACACACAGTACATACACTCCTGCTCTGAAATATACTCATTATATGATACATTAGCTATCATATAAATAGATCAGTAGAAACTTGAATATGATATGTAATTAAGTTAGTGTTGCTATTAGTAAAAGTAGTATTTATATTTATGATCAGCAAAGGCACTTGCAAACCTTTTTCAAGCAGGCATAAGTCTGGTTCTTCCTTCATGCATGTGCTAATTGGAAAAGTAGACAGCAGTGCAGGCGGTGACATTAAATCAAGTATTGCTTTGGATTATACAACTGATTCAACATCTTAATGTAAAGTAGTTAAATTTGCTTCACCTTACTACTTAAAAAAAAAAAAAAGGGCAGCCCATGGCCAAGTGGAAAGGGAACTTGACTTGTAACCAGAGGGTCGCCAGTTCAAATCCCCACCCGGCCAAAAATGTACCCCTGAGCAACCCCCAATGCTCACCAGGCGCTACTCAGTGTGGCAGCCCACTGCTCCTAATTCTAGGATGGGTCAAAATGCAGAGGAAAACTTTCCCTAAGGGGTTAATAAAAAAAAACTAACTAACTTTAAACAGTCAGCGGTCAGATTATAATCCAGCTGTGTGAGCATTTTGCATGAGTAGTTTGCTGCTAATAACACTTTAGTCTTTTGTAATTCATAGTATCAGAATGAAATCCCACACGCATGACGTTATTGCTACTTTAACCTTATGGTGTAAAGCTTATTTTTGGATGTGTTTTGACCTTTTAAATGCATAACCCAATAATGTTTTTAAAATCCAGTTTTGAAGTTGATTAAAGTCAACTCTAAAACACTGAATTTGTTTTGTCCCTTCTCTTGCAACGTGTTTTACAAACATTTAACTGCCCAAACAAGTTATTCACACACAAGTTGAAGAATGGTCACAAGAGGGGTGTGACAGTCTCTAGCATCTAACTCACTCCACCTCCTCCCTGAGACTTTTGCTGTAGTGCAAGATTGTCACACAATACTCCCTACATTTGTACTGAATGTAATGTGATTATAACGTTTGCGTAGGAGACTGTGTAACTTGGGAATAACTAAATGAAACCCTTGTTTTTGCATAGTTAATGTATAGTTGAAGAGGATTTGGCCAGCACCATGTTGAGGTTTTGCAAACAGGAGTTTGATGTTTGGACGATACCAGCTGTGTTGTCCACTCAAGTCATCATTTGCAATTGAAATAGAAAACTAGCGACTGAGACCATTAACTCCTCAGGAAAATGTTTACTGATGGAGAATAGACGCATTTTCCCATAGATTTCCACTCAAACAGAGTTTGTTTTTGTTTTTTTGTAACTAGCAGAGTCGTCCTTTAGTGGCTAATCAATACATTGTTGCTTTGGAAGACATTGTCCATTTTTATGAATTGATTTGTGATTTAATAGCTCTTAAAACAACCTTGTATTAAGCAAAAGTAGTTTGCAAATATAGTGTGACAGCGTTATTGTCATTAGCAGCCTGCAAAAGTCCTGTCAGATAAGTTCTGACCAGGTTCTCTCAGGTTCTCCTCAAGTTTCTCCTGACTGTTTGCATCTGTCTCAATATCTCATCATCTGCAGCTTGGTAAATGTCTGGGGGCTGCAGCTCACACACTTTGGATTGTTATTGTGGTGTGGTCCCAGGCCAGGACCAGCAGCCTGTCACGCTCAACCCACATAACAAGCAACAAAATTTATGTTCAGTGCTGAAAGAGTGCTCTATTGCTTTTGGACAGAGGTCACAATACTTGATAAAATACCACAAATGAGATCTAATTAAGTTCCACCATGCTAATGCAAGTTTGACACCAACATCACAACTACAGAAAAGAAAAGAAAAGACAGTCAAAGGAAGTTACTTCTAAACCGGTGTCCCGCATGCATAATTTTATGCATTTGCAAAACAGTTTCAGGAATTATTTTGCAAATAAACAAAATAGAGCTTGGATTTCTGCTCGGCCTTGTTTTACTACGTCAGTAGTATTCTAGTTAAAACTCAAGACAGGTAGAACTACTACAACAATGTATGATATGAAAGTTATTCAAACAAATGCCTCCGGCAGAGTTATGTATCATTAAAGTCTTGTTACAACAGCCAGTGAAAAGGATTATTTGTCAGCGTCATGACACACAAAATGATGTGTGGCAGACTTACAGTAGAAGAGTGTCATTCATTTTATATTAGTTCTTGTTTTGGTCAAAACACTGTTGCACATGAATCAGTGATGCATATTACAGACCCCAGATTTAATGGTTGTTGTTTTCTTCGTCCTCTTTTCTTTTTTCTCTGTGTACACATTTGACCACACCCAGTTGTTCCACAATCAAACACTTGTTTCTTTCCTCTGCACCTTCGGTGTAGGTGAGGCCTGCATTCTTTGTCATTCCTCCCATTCTTCACATGCACATGCCTTCAATTTCTACTATGGTGTGGAACTTTACTCTAAAGCTCAAATCTCTGCTGTCCAGCAGCTATTTGGTGAAAATGTATGTGCTGGTTTCTTTTAAAAATCGAAGAGCGAGCACTGAAGTCCCAACGAGAACACACACACACACCTGTACGGACATGCACACAGCAGACACCTGTATCTCTCGCTGTTTTATTAAAACAGAAACATGTAATGCACATGCTTGTTTGCTGCATGATGGCATTAAATCAAATGCGCACATCCAGGCTCTTACAACCGTCGCGACGATTGGGGCGTTTGATAAATGTGGATAAAGACTGAGGAGGTTTCAGTGGGGAAGCTAAGAATCCAGAAAAGCCACTGATGATATAACGTGATGAAAAGGGTGGACACAGAAATCAACCCTTTACTGTGTACGTTGTCTGTGCTTGTTTGAAAATGTCATCAGTCATGGCTGTCATAAATTAACAGTCAGTCAGTTTCGGTTTTATGTGGAGAAACTCAGCGTGCAGACCCTAATGTGCATGTTATCACATGTGTGGGGCGACGTGTGTGAGAAGGGTTTCAATTGGTTTAGTAAAGTGAGTATGAAAAATAAGAATGTGGCCACAGGTGGGGCAGGGTGAGACTTTCTTTTTTTTTTTTGCTCCGTAAATGCATCAGTGTAGTAATAAAGCTGCATTTGCATTGTTTCTTAGTGGAGTGTGAATCAAAGCTGTTTAGCTTGTAAAAAATTCAAATAGTTCTCAAATAGTTGTAACACTATAAAAAGATAAAGCTTTGCAGAAACACAATTGCAAGATATGTGCAGGATACACAAAATAATGTTTCTGTTGGGGTTTTTTTTAATGAAAGAAGCTCATTCTCTTTCTTTTTCATTCAGTATTGTTTAATTCACTGAAGCCAAGCAAAGGGGAAGCGGTTGCACAGCAGCCGCTTCTGAGCCTTGAATGAATACTTCTCCAAAGAATGCCTTTAAAAGTAAAAGCCAGTGAAAGTGTTGCCACCTCAACCTCTGCCTCCCACATTCCCCAGTCTGTGCTCTCATGTCGCTTTCAACGCCCACAGAGATACGCAGGCTTCACCTCTCACACACCCATTTTGCACACTCATCAAGTCATATAAGACGATTGATTGAGTAATACTTATTGGCGATCAATTAAGTTCTTGCACCTGTAAGCCAAATAAATTAATTGAAGTCACCGGTGCATGAAGTTTTTGAGAAAAAAACAAAACATTTCCGACACAATACACACAATTTCTGAAACTGCTGTCACATTAGGTGATTTTATTTCACATTTCACAACAAAACAAAGTTTTAGATATGTATGTGTGTGTGCGCGCATGTGTGCGCGCATGTAGCCTACTTGCAAGACTTTTCCTTTGAACAGCTGCAGCATGTGTAAACTGGGTGTGGGAGCTTTGCACTGTTGTTTGGCAGCCTGTGCTGCTTCATGCCGAATGTCTGAATGAGCAACTATGCATAAAACAAAAATAAAAGTGGAGAAAGACTCAGTATTTCAAGGCAAAGTTGTTTTTATTAACTGTGAAGGAAAGCCATGTGCAAATGACTCAGACCCAATGTTGTCATACTGACAAATTATATCACAAAGATGAGGGAAGAAAAGTTGTTTTTAATGTATGTTTATTGTTTGGGTATGGATGGTTGGAACAAGGTGATTCGGTTGACTGGTGATTTCATATGAACACGCATTAAAGTGACAGCTATCACGAGGAGGACGCCGATCAACTGGTTGCTAGCACATATTTGATCAGTGCGACACTCAGGTGACTGAGAATATCAATGTCAACAGTCAGTCGACAGAGTGATATTATGGGAGGATTACAGGTTGCAGAGTGTGGCATTTGCGAGTGTCGTGAGCAGCGCTCCATTGTTTCCTAAAGTCAAGTTTACACTATACAACATTCAAAGACAGTAGATGACTGTGTGATCCACACTATACTAAGCCCTTTCTTCTGACTGTGAGTCTTTGAGGTCATCGATAGTTTGCGCTACCTGAATGAGCAGCGAGGACAAGAGTCAGACATAAAACGCTTCAGCAGACCAAGACATGTTGGACAATGCTATGCTTCCAACTTTGCGGCAAGAGTTTAAGGAAAAGCCTTTTCTATTCCAACATGACTGTGCCTCAGTGCACAGAGCAACAACTGTAAAAACATGTTTAGATGACTTTGATGTGGAAGACCTTGACTGACCAGACCTCAACCCCATCGAGCACCTTTGGGACGAACTGGATCAGAGATTTTGATCCAGGCCTTCTCGTCCAGCATCAGCGTCTGACCTCATCAATGCTCTACAGAATGACTTGCACAAATCTGCATAGAATGTCACGTCAGTGAACATTTTCCTGAGGAGTTAATGGTCTCAATTGCTAGTTTGGGGTTTTTTTGTGTTTTTTTTTCAATTGCACATAATGTCAGTTTTGTAAATTATGCTCCAATTAGGTTGACCAGGTGTCCTGCTTGCCCATCGTCCCGTATCCTGCATATTGAGAATTAATCAGCTCTAGACTGATGCTTTCCTTAAAGTAAATGTATACATCTGATCTTACGACAGTAAAAAAAAGGAGGGTGGCTGTCACAGTGGAGCTGCTAGACCCGGGACCTGCAACCTTTACGATGGAAAGAACCATTTTTTTGTCCCCTCTCCACCCAAATAAAATGTATCTAGAGCCACAAAACCTATTTGTGTCACAAAGCATCAAGTCTGTTTTGCTTAGTTTAGTTATTGTGTTAGTTTAGGTTTAAAGTCACGTTAAGTTTGTGTCACTTTTGGTGTGGGTTTGATTTTCACTTCCCCTTTTATTTTGGTAAATGTCATGTCTTCCTGTCGCGTGGTTTATTCAGTTGTTTTGACACATCTCCCTAATTCCCTCATGCACTTCACCTGGTGATCCTTAAGTAATCACTCGCACCTGCCCTTGATTCTCTCTCCCCTATATAGTGTCCCCAGTTCCCTCGTCGTTTATGTCCCTGCGTCGTTTATGCTGTCAAGAGAAGACATCAGAGTCCAAGCCTGTGGCGCCTTTTGTTTGTAAGCTCAAGTGCCAAGTCTAGTCTAGTTTAGTTTTTCTTTCTACTAAGAAGTCATTTTGATTTGCCTGTTTTTCTCCAGAGGAAAATAAATACTCTTGAATCATTCATTGTGCATTTGGGTGCAAGCAGTGTCATCTCTGTTCCTAACAATTTGACCCACACAAAAACAACAGTTTGTTGCATTTATGAAATTTAAGAACTACAAAAAGAAAACTGTCGACATTACATTGCTGTTTATACCCAACCTCTTATAAAGTGGAGAAAAAAATAAAACACAGATTTATGTAGACCTGGTCAAATTAATGAAATTAAAAGTAAGTCACTTTAAATAAATGAAGAAATATTTGGATTTTTTTTAGTTAATTCTTGAGAAAATCTGCCTGTGGATCTAAAGGTGGACAGGACTTGAAGTAAACTTCAAGCAAGACAGGACATGCAGTAATGTGAAAAGTACACATATTGCATTTGACTTTTGACATTGGATGTGAGGCACAAAATATTAAAACACTTGTATTTATCATCTTGATCTCTAATCTTTGAGGAGTAGAGGGGCCGAAGAGCCACATGTGGCTCCAGAGCCGCAGGTTGCAGACCCCTGATAGCCTGATATCCATCAACCTGTCAAATGCAGGGCGGCGCCTCCCTCTTGTCAGTCACAAATAATCCAGATTTCTGGAACTATTTTGAGGAAAGAATCAATGGAAAATACTGCAAAGAAAAGAAGATGCTGCTACAACAGAGAACAGGGAAACTACTCACGACTGGGTGAAGCCGCTGAAGGCCATTATCATTTTTATATGCAATTCAAGGAGAGACTAGTGAAGAAATTGCAAAAAAAGCAATAGCCATAGTTACATATACTTCATAAGTCACTTATTTCCTATATGTTATAGTTATATGTTAAGCCCTAGCTTTTATAAAGCACCAGTGGTACACCCGATACTGTCAGCACGGGCGTCCCACATAGAGATTCAAGATTTAGAGGACAATAAAGCACATCACATGTGAGTGGACATCAGTGTGATACTGTGAACTGTCCTGTAGGCACTTATGAAATCCTAGTTTCAAAGTTTCAATTTGGTACCAATCAAATCTCAAGGTCTCAACATGGACTGTGTCCATATTTTTTTTATACGGTCGTTTGATGCAACTACAACTTTTTGTTAGATTCACGCTAAAGTCATACGTTATATGTATGCATATGCTGCTGCAGTTGAGGGTTTTCCTGTTCTTGTTCTGCTTGTGAAGTGCAGATGAAGAGACTGAGGGCTTTGTCGTCACCTGCGTAACCTATATATTTTTTCTGTTACATAACAAGTCAGGAATACACATATGCGCACAAACAAATCTTTCACCACTGCCAGTAGTTATGCCTGCTATTACTCACTTTTATGGACTGCATGTCATAAATTCTGAATGAAGTACGCAATGTGGAACTTTTCTTTGTAAAGGGTGTATAGTATATGCGCCTCTCGTATGTAAAACAAAAACTGCATGACAAGCAAACTCAGTGTATCAGCTTACATAAGGGCTTGGGTTTGATCGCAAAAAGCGATTTGTTTCGGCAACTTTGGTTGGATTTTGATAAAGAATCAGAGGCCCGGGCTAAACATTAGTTGTCAGTATCACACCCTAAGGCCTCTGATTCCATTAGTCAGACATTAAGCGGTTTCTTATCTCTGGCTTTCAGTGCTTTAGTGTTAACTTACGGTTCTTTTTAACAGCTTTGCCTCTGGATACTCAAACCTGTCGAACAACTCCAGCCTCCCATGTCTTTGGGGTTAATTTACTTAGTTTATTTAAATGAACTAATTTAGTTAATATAGTCGAAGCTCCCTGTGTATTGTTAATGCAGCAGTCTGGTCACACAGGACTGGTCAGTGATTATGAGATAGCTGTTTCTCAGGCTGGGCCGATCTGACCAGTGCTTCTGGTACTTCAACAGCTGACAACGGACAGTTTCATAACTTAGCACAGTTTGTTGCACGCTTGTTGCAAATCTTATGATATAGCGCCGTTCAATCTTGATGAGTATGGGTGAGAGACATTTTTGTCAAAATATACCACAGACTGTGAAACTATGACAGTGATAGTGTGCTTGAAAACAGGTCAAACCATCAACAAAGTTGATGAAAATGGTAACTAACCCACCCACTGCACTTTACACATTGACTACATTGATAATCATAAACATATTTTACATTAAGTTAGGTAGTAACCCCTGGTTGCACAGTATCACTGGAACTCAGCCATCATTCATTTGATTATTACGCATGTGATTTTACTATTGTGAACTGCCAAAATGGCTATCTGTCTGTATTAGTGCTACTAATTCTACTACTACAACTTTTTTTTATTTTTTCTTCTTCTAGTTTTGATGACAACAAAACATATCAGTTTTGCTATTCACCCTTTCACACACATGTTCATATAGCACTTCTACATGCAGCACTTTTTTGAATCATTGTATAATTCGTCGTACCCATTCACCTGCTGGTGGATCAAAACCTGACCTTCCGGCTTCCGGTTGGCCACTGAGCAATGGCACATTTCTTAACTACATGGCTGTGGAGCTGTAGTCGATATACTTCCATATACACACACACACAAATGGTCACAGAAACCCAGTGGCAACAGTGTGTGCAGCTCTGTGCTGGAGGACGATCAAGTTTCTGCACGTCTAAGTCCCTCCAACACTGCTCAGTATCTTAATCCAGTGTCTGTCAAGCATACCTCTGTCAATTGTATTGCACAGTCCATTCATTAAGCTACGTGCCCTGTTCATGTGCATTTTATTTTCACTCTCACGCCACAGAAGTCAGTAATAACACTGTGTTCCACTAGTGCAACGTTAAAAAATAAAATCATTTTGTATCAACAAAATGTTCATTGAGTAGTGGACAAGGACAAAAGAAAAAAAAATCTGAAGCCTTTTGACACACAGACACACCCCACCGTGCTTGTTTTAGCATCCTCATATGGCCATGGGTGTGTTCATCTTGAGGGAGTGGATTGGATTTTAATCTGAGGAACAAGAGGTACACACCCTTAAAACACAGAGGCTGCAAATCATGCATGGAAATAGAGTCCAAAACACAGACAATGTAGTTCAATGGATGTTTATATAAAAAAGGAAAATCCCAACAACAATGGTTTTTTAATGAAAGTCTGTAAAACTCCCATCCCACAGTCCAAAATCTGTATTGGTCAGGCATAGATGTCAGGACGATGCTACTTTTTGAATCTTCATTTTTAATCACTATTTTAGTATAGACCGAAGTATAAAAAAAAAAAAGAAATAGTTTATTGTATCATTTTCACTCAGATCCTCCTTTCTTTTCTGCACTACAGGTTCACACCTGGGTTCTAAAACTTCTCATGGTCTACACCTGCAGATTGCAGTGTGAAAGAGGCTGAAGACAATGTTCCACAATAAAGCTGCCGCTGCAATGCGGAACTGCGAGTATGTGCTTACAAAGTCAATTAATTGTTGGCAAGCTAACACACACACACACACACACACACACACACTGTTTCCCTCGGAAAGCACGAGGAGATATTACTTTACAGTTTTGGACTTTAGCACGTTACTACCAGTGCATACACACACACTCTTTCACGTTGCCTCACTGTTAGTGTGGTTAGACCTGGGAACACAGGGAGAAACAGCAGCCTGACTGGATGACTCACTCTTTGTCAGACAGAGAAGTTCATGGAGGCTGTCTGGCCAAATAAAAACATAGCAACCAAGTCATTTACTTGTGTGTGTGTGTGTGTGAGTGAGTGAGGTCATATACAGTTTTTCTGGTTTCTTAGTTTATCGTTGATCGGTCATCATCCACTTTCTCGTAACTTTCTTACATCAACCCCCATGACACATGGTTAGTTTGCCAAATATTAGGCTACCTGCTATCCACTGGTGATAGTAACAGGGTTTCTGTTGAACCTTTTTCCCAGTTTTAAAGAAGGCTTTTTTTTTACTCAGATGATGAAAATACAAAATTCTGAGAATTATCTAAATTATATTTCTATAGAAAATAAAATTCTAACTAGATTGTAACAATACTATCATCTGTTGTTCTTTTTGCTGCCATCTGCCACCGCCGTGTTGTTTGCAGCAGCCTGAACAGATGAACTATGGAATTCATTATCAAACAACACTTTTTTTTTTTGCTTTTAAAGAAGCAAACAACACTTTATGAATTGAGCACACAAAAATGAACCAGATCTTTTAGCACAGATGGGTCTGCCATTTTTGGACTTGCTAGTTTAAAAGTCGGTTTTGATTGTCTCCATGGTGTCTTGACTGATATAATGTCCATCATTTGTTTGCAATGGACCACACTAAGGCCTTATTGTCAAATTCAAACAATTTATAAATGTAACAATAACCAGTGAATGCTTAATGCTTTCCAGGGTTTTCCACCACACCAGGTCAACACATACACCAGGTCACATGTCTGATGCTACAAACATGCCTGTGGTGCTAGTTACTACATTATCTGGTGCACCTTGGTTTTTAATGTGATGTTAAGATGGGCGGAGTGACAAAATAATGAAAGGTGATGTGTCACTGCTGGAGTTATGAGTTGTCATATATTTTCAGACGGGTATTAAAGTACTCATTGAGAAACACCGTATAAGGGCATCCTCTGTTTTTACCGCACCCACAGCCCACACATACTGCAATTTAATTGAATGAGAACCAAAGTTCTAAGTAATCCTATCAAACACCAGGATTAGAGTGTTCTTTTCGACTAAAGGTGGCACAGAAACTTCCTTTAACCTCGGCCACTTTCCTTTTTTTGAGTTAGTTAAAACTACCTGAGGATTAGTTGTTCTATTTTTGACCCAGTTTATGGGTTCTACTGCTGGACACTCACACCACCATAAGACACTTGTCTATGCAGGTCTTTCTGTTCTGCCTGCAGTGAGCACATTCCTGAGACACTACCCAACCTACACCGGCCTCACAGGGACTACACAGTACAACACATTGTAAAAGTAATGCACTTGTCGCAGCCGACTCATCTATCACTCATTTGAATAGAAATCTGTAGAATCTGTTGCCATAGCTATTAGAATAAACTGAGATTTTGTAGAAGCTGTACTCAGATAGACTTGACCTGGTGACTTAATAACATATAGGTTTAAAATGTTATTTTTTATACAAGCAGAAAGATTGGGAGTAAAACGAATAAATCAAAAACTTCATTCTAAAACATCAGAGAGTATAACTCCTTAATCTGCTTCCTCTTATCAGACACACTTTTTTCCCACAATTCACTATTGCTGATGTGTAACCACCTTGTTATTGTTGTTGCTGTGCCTAGCAACCTCTGTCATTACTTACTCATCGCCTCCATAAATTCCTGCTTTATGTGGGCGCGTGTGCGTGTGTGTTTGGTGATGTTTTTCAGAAGTGAATCTGTTGAAGGTTGTGAAAAAAAACACTCTGTTGACGTAAACATGGTGAACATAAGGAGCAGAATCAATAGAGAGAATACATTGCAGCACCTAACTGTAGACTCCTGAGCACATACCTGCATACATGCGCGTTTGAACATGTCAAAAAAAAAAAGAGTACAGATCATCACTCCACACCTCTGGTACAGCGTTTGATAGTAGAAAATCATTGACCTGAACTCATAAATCAACACAGGATTCAAGACCTTTGCTACTTATCAGCTTTCAAGCAGCTGTACTTTAAAACTGCATTCAGACAAAGTGTGAAAGAAGGTGTGACAGAACTAAACTGGAGACAGAAATATAGAACTATAACATGCAGAGGTAGTAACACTGACTTGTTGCACTTGCACGGTGCAAGTCTATAGATACAGTATGTGTTGCATAACAGAAAAAAAACACCAGAGAGAGAGAGAGAGACAGAGAGAGAGATGCTTTCCAGTTCTAAATAGAGCACTTTATTCTTCACAATCTTGCTCTTGTAAGTTAAGCTTCCTACTTTTAGTGTAATTACCTCCATAATAAGGTTTTCAGTGGATTTAATTTTAATTCTAAGTCTAATTCTATTGAATATCCTCATCAACATGCACCTGGTTTAATTACATATGAACAGACAAAAACAATTGTTACCATTTAAAAAAAAAAATGAGATAAGTATTGTGCCTCAATTCCAACCTAAGAATATCAACATCAGTATCAATATATCAATATCAACTGGGAACGCCTCGTGATTCCCCCAAAGTCAGCCCCCAATATCTCAGAGCAGAGAATGTTGCTGAGTTTTACAAAAAAAACTTCTTAAACTTTTTAAATCATACTAATTCGGCAAAGTAGTTAATATCACATTTTCCTGTGGGCTGATTTGACAACACCGAGCAGGTACGGGATAAATTGAGGTGACACACCCATGCAATCTTTGCAGTGAAAGTGATTGACACTGCATTGGAATGATTTACATTATGATCATAAAGTGAGACAAACCCAGATTTCTAAAGTTCTGTGCATACCTTTCATGGGATGTTCAGGCATTAATAATCAGTGACCGTGTTACCCAGCCCTGCGCTGTACATCCCATAATGTCAGCTCACCTGATTAATGTCACAGTTTGTCACTTCATCACACAGCTTTTGTTGAGTGACAGTTTTTCTGTTGACATAGATTTCTACAGAAAGAATTTTTCACTTTACTAACAAGTCCTGGCTGCCACATACAGAAACTCAGCAAAGGTCTGCCTTATACTATTCATTATAAAGAAAAACATATGAGGTTTTACTCTGA
Organism: Solea senegalensis; assembly: GCF_019176455.1. Lineage (NCBI taxonomy): Eukaryota > Metazoa > Chordata > Actinopteri > Pleuronectiformes > Soleidae > Solea > Solea senegalensis. The sequence continues at coordinate 21,484,407 of NC_058030.1, forward strand.
ACACATTTCATTTGATTAAAATGATAGGTTCAGCAAAGATTTGATTGACCCACTGTCAGGTGGTGATTCTAAGTATGGAGATATCTTTATGTGGTTGGATACGATCTACCAGTTCAGGCAACACACCCAGCACTAAGCAGACACCACCCTTTGGGCAGGGCAGCGTAGCTCTGTCAGATCATAGTTTAGATACATAGTTGGAACCAAACTGGTCCAGGTGACAGGTTTGCCTGGCTGACAGGTACCCGAGGGTTATGCAGTAATTTAAGTGTCTTTCACTGCAGGGACAGAATAGCCTGTCATTCAGTTTCAAATGAGACTGACAGAGGATTTGTTAAACCTGCCTGTTGACTGTGCGTGGAATGTTTCGAATGCTAGCAAGGGTAAAATATTGTAAATAAAACTTGACACTTTAATTTGTTCAAATTACTTCCCCCTAACATCAGTCACCTATAGCTAAATGAATCTGTTAGGAAGCAAAACATGCAATTGACCTTTTGTTGACTTTTCACCTCTAAGATTTATCTGTTTACTGTTTGTAAAGGCGCAGAATCCTGTCACCTGCATGTTCCCACTGCATATGGTGACAGCATCAACAGCCAGTTATTGATCATTTGGCCTTGGGTTGCTTGTTTATCAATTAGTTTGCACTAATTTGTACTAAATTTAAAGGGCTTGCAAACCAGTTTAGAGAACAAGAGGTTCCACTGCTGCATCGACATGTGATGTGTGCTCTCATCCAGTTTACCATTAAGACTTTCTGTCTGTTAAAGTACTTAAAGCTGCAAGTGTGTAAGTTTTGGTGATTTTTGTGTATTTGCTTTATGTTATGTATTTGTTTGCTGGCAAAGAAATACATACTCACTTAAATCTGATAGTACTGCTTTACAGAGCTTTACAGTTTTGAGAGCATTTGTATGTAAACAGCAGCGGTGCAGCATTGGTGGGGTGAGGAATGTAAACTGCCTACCACCAAATTGTTTCACTAGTGCAATGTTGCTGTTGCCTCTATCTGTTTCAATATGAAACCGACCACTTTGTATGTGCAGCACAGGAATGTCACCGGGCGACACAAGCTCTCCAGCTGAACTGAGAGTCGTGTGGAGCTGACAGGCTTAATCAGCATTTTGTAAAGTCATTCAATACTGTTTTTTAATCAAATTTGAACATATGTATAAGTTTACAACTTAAAAAGCTATGTTCAGATTACCAGTGACGCTGAAGTGACACATTTTTATTTCTGTTGATGTGACTGAGATCTGATCGTTTTCAGGGTTGTGTGGACAAAGAAATGTGAGCCGCAATTACAATTTTAAAATCCGATTTCGTGAATTCAGTATGTCATCCTAGAATCGATCTACAGTATACGATATGTGGACACGAGTGAGAACTATCACTGCAGAAACCATCCTAGCATTCGCCTATAAGCATGTGTTGATTGTTGAGTAAAGTTGTTGTCATCAGCCAAGTCAAACAAAAATGGAGCGACAGCTAAATCTCTTGCTGTGACAGCTTCCTCTTCTTACACGTCTCAGTGGCCTCACATTCTGTAATCACGGAAGCTCTGAGTCCTCTAAAATGGCATAAAATAAGTGGTCAAATTTGTACTGTTGTATTCACAGTTCATTACTAAAAGTGCGCGAAAACATGAATATGACAGTTCATTTAGAATCAGCTGTTTACCACAGATCGTCTTCTCATACATCTCCCATCGCAGCATGGCGCAATAAAACCAGTGGAAGCTCAGCTTCAATTGATCTCTACTGGCGCTTTTCCACTTAACACACGTCCTGTGAGACGGAGTCTGTGCTGGAAGTACTGAACTAATCTTTTTAATTATTGATTCTAATGATTCAGTACACTAGAAACAACTGCTTTGTTTGTCAGCAGTTTGTATGTTTGTGTCACATATTTAAAGTATATAGACAGCCCGTTGTGTGATATTTGCTCAGCGACATAGGTCGCTTCCGCCGGTTTCAAAGACCAGCAACCGTCACTGCTAAAAGATATCAGTGTAAACTGTCAAATCTGATCTGTCGCAATTTGGAACTGAAGTGGATATGAACTATGTGGCTGGTAATGTGTATGTCGACAAAGTGGCCCAGCTTTTCAGTTCACGGTGCTACGGCTGCTGCTAACATTAGGGATATCCTGCTTTCTGTGTGATTTCAGTGATACAAGAAGTGTTTCGGACCGTTTTTGTTTGTTACCGTGATTTTTTTTTTTCTTTTACATGGATTGCCCATTTTGTTCTTGAAGACGTTTTTTAGTTTGGTTGTATTTAATGCTTCAGGTTTTTGTTGTTTTTTTTTTGCAGCCAGGCTTCCAACCATTAAACATGCTCTCTTCAAATATGTTGCTTTGCCCCTAGCCTAGTTTGATTTAAAACCTGTTTTAAAACAGTGCAATCTCGTACATGACATAGCATGAAAAAGCCCCCAAGTAAGAGTTATGCAGTGAAGTACATGCTTGAAGCTGAACACACATTTCTGCCTCAGTGTAACTTAACAGCCATTTTCTTGTGTTTTGAAAGACTTCTGTAGTTGAGTAGCACTAACTCAGGAATAAAGAACACAGCCTTTAAGAACTCACTGATTGAACATGTGTAGAATGCAAAGGCCTTGTCAAGTCTGATTTTAGAACATGAATTAACATTTTATTTCTGCTTTTGGTGACGTCAATGTGCTTTTTTTTTAGACATGTCTAGACAAGATATAAAGTTAGGAGTAATAGATTCCTGCTCTGGATGAGTGATTTTCAGACTGCTGATAATCTTCTCTAATTATTTCCTTAACACCAGTGACATCTGGTCACCAACAGCTTATCGGTAAAGTTTTTATTCAAAACCATATCTACATTTTAACAGACTGATTAAGCTGATCATATGACTCAGGTTAAGTTTCCTCTGATGCCTATCAAAGGGATCATTAATGCCTGAACAGACGCCTCTCAACCTGTGAATATGCAACTTGTTGAATTTATTGATAGTGTTGATGTGCACTTCAGTTCACCTCAGAGCCAGCCCGAGGCATAAGCAAACTAAGTGTGTGGGAAGAAAAACATTTTAACATATTAAAGCAATGGCTAGCAGCTGGAACAAGGACCTTTCTGCATGGAGTTTGAATGTGGGCTTTCTCTGGGTTCTCCAGCTTCCTCCCACAATCCAAAAACTAATCATATTCGCACCAGCCCTTCTAATTTGAACCCTAATTCATCTTCTCGGAAAGTCAGGTTTGTTTGGGTAGGTGTGATTGCGCAACCGAACTCTGATCCGCATCAAAGAAGCAAACTCTGGTCCGCCTAAAACAAAGGTCTTGGTTTCGCTTCAAGTGATGCAGTGAATGCAGGAAGTGGACTACAACGCAGGGCATTGTGGGTAAACACAACCAGAACATACACGTGCATAGAACAATATGTTCACATAAAACGACAGGATTTGATGCAGCGCCATGTTTTGCTCTTATGTGGAGGAAACCGAAGTTGTCGTGCATTAACCAACAGATGAGCGAGTTTTCTTGTTCAGTGTTGTCCTGTCTTCTCCTTCAGTAATTCTTGATGCAGCCCTGCCTCAGGCAAGATCGGAATATTCAACAGGTTCGGTTTGATTCACTAAAGTGCGATAGTTTGAACGCAAACTTGGACCGGCTGAATGTTGCAACCCCCAATTGAACCGAGTCTCCAATCGTAGTCTAGCGGACTATTAGGTGTGAATATGACTTTGATCGATCAAAGGTGTGAGAGTGGATTGTTGTTTGTCTCTATGTGGCCCTGTGATGAACTGACATGGTCCCCACCTTTCCTGACCCAGATGACCTTATTGGTCTGGATGGTTCATAGTGAGCCACCAGGTCAGAAATGTATTTTGGGCCGAAACCATTCAGTGTTTTATAGACTAACTATTTGGCAAAAGGGAAGCCAGTGTAAGAACCTCAAGTGTCAACTGCTACTATATTGTGCATTGTGCATGTTTTATCTTTTCTAATCAATACTGTCTGCTGATGTGAGTGCACTGATTTCAGGCGTGACTGTCATGCAGTGCGAACTCAGAGTCTTATTTCCTCAGAAAGCAATAGCCTTTGTTGTTTTCGAGCCAATAACATGGGCACACCCACACCACACATGCTGCTATACTCCTTTTTTTTTTTTTTTTACTGAATTTCAGTCCTCAATCTGTCAGTTGCTTCGACTCCGAGCCAACTGAGGAACTTAGACCTGTTCCCCAAGTTGGGAGAGCATGCCATATGTTTTCTGTTTGTTTATGGTTTAAAAACACCTGTCAGTCTTGTACCTTTTCTTATTCATTCGTGTATGGACAAATCCCAGAAAAGACAAATTTATGTGGTGACTAACTGCATTGCCACTGGTGTAGTTTTAGTGCTCAAGAGCTATTAAATCTGACAGTTGACATGGTAGATATAAAACCTGGAGAGACAACAATAAATAATAGTTTTAAATTAGTTAACGTGTTTTATTTATTGGCATGTAGTACAGGTGGATTGCGCATCATTTGAGGTTACTGCAGGAATAAGGAGAAAGCCATGCCTGTCAGGCATTTTCACATCTCACTCAAATAAATAGTAATACTTAAGTATAAATATAGTACTACTTATTCTACTTAAGTAAGTTCTAAGTAGAAGTAGAGATAAAAAAAATTCTCAATTAAAGAGAATACATGCTCTAATGTGTACTTAATCATCCAGTCTGTAATATTTGGGTGATTTCTTTTTAATTTGGCACACATTGAAAATAAAATAAAGTGTACAATCACTTGTTATCGTTTTTTATTACCTCATGATGTCAACTCCCCAGAGGCCGCCATTTTGGACCACCATGTTTTAACAGTGGCCCACAATGCCCAAAGCTACATAGGTTCTCCAACACACATGGAGGAGAAGGGTGAGATGAGAATATTGAGCTGGAACATGAAAGTAAATGTTTATACAGTTTACTGTACCTTTAAGTAAGTGCAAGTAAAACTAGTTCTATAACCAGGCACACACATTAGAATGGTTTTCTCTTTTTATTAACAACCTTCAAAGTGGGGAATGTCTTGCTTTTCTGAATGTTTTCCACCATTGTTGGAAATTGTGACTTCACCCACGAAAAGTTTCAGAAATGAATTCCCAGTCATTCAGCAGCTGAATGGGATACGGTAGATGCCTATTGCCCCACCCATCCTTGCACTGCTGGTGTAGACACACAGGAGTGCAGGTCGGAAAGTATCGCTTGACAGAGTTTGTTTTTTGAGGAAGGACAAAGCAAATGATGTTCAAGAAAACCAAAAGGGGACAAAAAATGAAAACATCAACAACAGCAAAACATTAAGTTACGCACTGCAGCTTTGAGTATAATAACAAAGCATTTGCGCTACATTACCTCCCACCAGGATTCTCTAATAATGAGCTCATATGGTCTGACTCATGACTTACTCAGGTGCTCAGGTGTTTCTGTAATCAAACACTGCTTCACAGACATTACCAGATCTGCAGCACAAGCCTGCACCGACACGTTACATGGAAAGTTAGATGTAGTGTGAAAAGAATGCTGAAGATGACCGGTTAAAATGACTTTTACCAGACGCAAACACCCAAGTGTTTCAACATTTGCCTGCAGGCTGATGAATTACTCCATTCTCCTTTATCGCTGTAGTGTGAACATATTTACTCTGCAGCGCTGTAGTAGGACAGAGGCTTATTGTGTGCTTTACATAATTTAAAGCTAAAACTGACAGTGTGACATGCTGTGAACCCTGGGTTGGGAAGTGGAGTAGGAGTGGGCAGAAATGCTGCTTTTCAATTATCTTGTTTTACACTTGTCACCGTCACCTCGAGAGATTTCTGTACAACCTATTGTTGTTGGGTTGTTTTTTTTTTTGGCACAGCGTGGCTGCAATAATCCTTTACACTGTGATGCATCTGAGCTGTATACTTCTGCAAACTTGTGGTTTTCAGAACACAAAATCCAGGTCAAGGCAAAAAAAAATCCAAGTCAAGGCACTGACAGATGATTTACTCTGTCTCCACACCCACATGAAGGCATGAGCCAAAATGTGTTGGTGAGCGAGTGTTTTTTTTTTTTTTTTTTTTTCATCTCAGGTCCTAAAGAAGGGGGGCTTTTAAATGTTCTAATCATCTGTTGATGCAAACCCTTTTTGGATTGAGTGTCAAAAACCGAGACCCCATGGTCTGAGGGAAACATGCAGAGCTCCTGCAAACTCTCTCTTAAATCAGAGAGGGTTTTTTTTTTTTTCGTCTGATCATGTTTCATATACAAGTAATGAGATTTTAAGATGTGTAATCGAAAGTCATTAGGATCAGTTAAGCTGCAGCTTTGCAGTTGGTCCTTTACCAAGACCTGAAAAGAACTAGACTCATCCTAGCTTAAAGCCATTATTAAATTATTGGCACGTATTAAAAATAGTATTCATGTAGCTAAAAAAAAGTCATAATTACGACATAGGATTTCTTGCTTTATCAATGGGTATTAGTGTTTGAAGGCCAAATACATTTTTTCTGACACGGTGTAAAAACAAGAACATTGTCTTGATGGATTTATATCATGTTTTCCCTGCAGCAATATGAGAGATTCCTGTTACAGCAAGAACTGTGCACATAAGTTTTCCAATTCTGCAAAGGTGGGGGAGGAGAGAGTTTTGTGAATGAAGGGTTTTACATGGTTGATGTCAACAAAATGTATTTATCAGGATACAGTAAACCCTTTGAGAAGAATAATCTCGGGGGGTTTTTTTAAAGGCCCAACACGTGTGCAGCAGAGATGCCAATGGTGCCAGTCCCAGCTGACATAGGGCGAAAGGCGGGGTACACCCTGGACAGGTCTCCTGTCCATCACAGGGACACATAGAGACAAACAACCATCTACTCTCACACCTACGGTCAATTTAGAGTGTCCAATTTGCCTAATCCCCAAATCTGCATATGTTTGGATTATGCACACACACACGCACAGTCTTCTTGGTGCAAAGGTAAGAGTGCTAACCACTACAGCAACTGTGTGTGCAGCAAGGATACGTGGTGTAAAAAAAATAATATAACAATTACAAAACAAACAACAACCAAATGCACAGATGAAATATGCACGACGAATAAAAATAACAACAAAAAGAGGAAGAAAATGTAAGAAAAGAACTATAGTCTTGGTGCAGTAAAATGATCAATATATAATTGTGCTAGTGTAATTAATTTGTGCTAATAAACCCTCCTTAAGGTGACACACTGGACTTTATATATACTCATCCAAACACATTTATGTGTAGTGTATTGAACTTTTGCACGAAAAAAATAACCTTTTGTTAATGTTTGACACAGAAAAAGACACACAGTGACGTTTGTGCTTTGCTTTTCATCCACATGCTGCTATCACACTCTCTACAGTCACTACAGGTCACACAACAAAACCAAAAGTTGCAATGGCTTGTGAAAAGCTGCCTGCAAAAAACAATATATGGCCTTGTTTTTGACAGGACCCACTGTAAGATATGAAACAACCCTGGCTTCTGCACTGGTTCTTGGCTTTTGAACTAAGAATTTAATGTCAAGAAGTTTGACATTAAACCTTTTGCTCCACAGTGCTTATCCCACAGGTGTTATAGTTTTACACACAGAAACACACGGTAAACTCCTATTCAGCTGCTGCAGTGACAACACAACAACACACAAACAATACTGTGGTTGGACATTTTACTGTTGAATGAATATAACAAAAGTTTACCAGTATGTTACTGAGCTTTAGTTAAGCAGGTTATCCTACTGTTGAGAAAAGCCAGGATATTTACCCTTTTTTTCCCCCCTTCTTTACACTAAGCCAAGGTAGACTTTCATTACATGCAAGAGTGGTATTTTTAAGTCGCCAGTGAAGTTACCGCGTGACCTGCTGCACCATCACGTGCTCCAGCTGTTGCGAACATGGCTGTGACTGCATCTTTGTGAGGAGATCATTAATTACTCCTGAGAACAATCGAGTGCATTTTATTCAGAGATTCGTTGAATATGATGAACAGTGGGTGGTATTTGTGCAGGTTTCTGTCTTAAACTTCACGAGGGCTTGAATAGCCTTGGGTGTGGCATCACCACCCATGGTTCGTGTTCAAACCTGTTCCTCCGCAGGCAGCTTAAGTAAGCATTTACTGAAAGAGGGGGAAAAAACAATACTCTTCATTACTGAATACTTACATATTTTCTATATGTACACCCAGGCTTAATGCAGTTCTTTATACAAAAAAAACCCCTGACCTTTCTTGGCCTCCGAACTAAATGTGCTTTTTTTTTTCCTCATGTGTTTGTGTGACCTTTGCGTGCATACTTCTTATTTTTCCACACTCACCAATTAAATATGCTCTTAGTTTAACATTTCCTGACATTTTATCGGAATGCTTGAACTTTAAATCATGCCATGGTGCGGAAGACAATTACCTGAGGCATGTACCTGTGCTGAAGCAGGTTGCAACTTGTCAGATGTGCGGACATTTTGTAGACCATATGAGCCACAAGTATTTTTTCTCTTTGTGTGTGTGTGTATTTGTGTTGACATAGCCTTCTAGATATGATGAGATGGCAAATCCCTTCAAGCTGATTTCACATGTTTACTCATTGTCTTTTACTGTGTTCCTAATGTTTTTCTACAACTGTAAGGTGTTGTTGACTTTCTTAGGAAATTAGGAAAGTGTGCAATGTATGGGAATTTAAAATTCTACATTTGGCAACGAAATACAGCACGTCACAATGTGAAAACACTGTTTGAAGAACATTTATTGCTGAGCATACAGGATGCCAAGTGTTTCCAACAACAGCAGAGTGGAAATGATGTCTTAAAAACTATTGTGAATTGTTTTCAGGTGCAGCAGGTTTTACTCAGGAGTTCAGCATGGGGATGGGTTCTCACAGTGCTTTATTGACCAAAGGAGCAACATGGAACAGCAGAATTAAAAACACACACTGTACTGCCACCGACTGGCTAAACATGTGTGGTGCAATAATTGCTGCACCAGTTTATTCCAAACAAATTTGTTCAGGAACCAGAATAAAGAGACCTACATTAAAACACTGTTAGCACCTTGTCATGGAGAATACCTGACAGAAAGTTGTGTTTACTTCTTTTACACACCCAATATTTGGTGAACGGTGTGTTTTTACTTCACATGCCAGATCAGATATCAGCCACAGCTTCAACCTCCACCTGCTCCTGCTCCTGCTCCTTCTTCTCCACAGCTGCTGGCTCCTCCTCCTCCTTCTTCTTCTCCACAGCTGCTGGCTCCTCGATTGCTGCCACCTGCTGCTGCTCCTCCTCCTTCTTCTCCTCCTCCTCTACCTTCTCCTGCACCTGCTCTGTCTTCTTTTGCTCCGTCTTGATCACCATGGTTTCTGTCTTGGTGACTGTGCTGCTCTTCACTGCTGGTCCCTCAAAGGCAGTGATAGAACCACTGCTGGCTTTGACTCCACCAAAGGAGCCGGTGATGTAGGACGGGGTGCGGCAGCTCTCGAGGCCGTAGGCACTGTAGTTCATAGCTGTACGTTCATACGTTAAAAAAAAAAAAAAAAACATGAATGAAAATTTGACCAATTAGTTGATACTTGTGTTTGTTTGTTTACGATACGATACGATACGATGCCATACTGCTGTGTAAATCACCTCAATAAATCAATTAAGAAATCAATCAAGAAAACACCAAATGATTCAATGAAGAAAATAAGAAGAGAAAAACAAAAGCATAAAATCATAAAAACATTACATATTTTATTTGCTCCATTGCACTTTGCTTTTAAACATTTAAACGTCCAGTGTGTTGTAAGGTGTTTAAATCATTGGGGGTTGTTTTTGACAGTGTACAATATGTACTTAATATGTACTTTAGGGAGGCCAGGTGCAACGGCAGCCTGAATGGACGCACATTTAGTATTTCATCGCTGTTAACCCAGATTAGATTTAGTGTAATGTAGTTAATGTCGTGGATTTCATGACTTTATGGCAATAATCAGCAGCAGTGAAACATTTTAAACATTTGCACCATGATCCCAAAAAAATAACTTACATGTCTGCTTGGATATAGTGGTCTTGATTCCAGTTGCCAACCTGTAAAATATTTTTTTAAAGTCAAATACCTTGAGATATACAGACTAAAACTGGAGTAAAAGGATTCTCTTTTTACAGTAGTGTCTTACCGGTCCTCTTCTCCCTCCAGCAGCTTCCTGTAGGTGGCGATCTCAATGTCCAGAGCCAGTTTCACATTCATCAGTTCCTGGTACTGGCGGACTTGCAGAGCCATGTCCTGCTTGGCTCTCTGGAGGGCTTCTTCCAGCTCTCTCACACGGAGTTTAGCGTCCTTCACTGCCAGCTCACCACGCTCCTCAGCCTCGGCAATTTGAGCTTCCAAACTGTTTCGCTAAATGAAATTGAAATTTATAATAGTTCAAAATGGACTCAAACTTGTAACTGCACAGGATTAAAAAATCATCCTAGAAAATGCACAATGCTGAACTGTGTAATCCTCACCTGTGCTTTAACCATGTCAATTTCAGACTGGAGCCTCATTATCCTGCGGTTCATGTCAGAAATCTCAGCCTTCGATAACTTCAGGTCGTCACCAAATCTGCCGGCAGTCTGCTGCATCTCTGCATACTGAAACGAACAAAGTCAAAGTCTCATGAAAATCTGGTGTCACACTGTGTAACATTTAAGAAGCTTTACACTATATATACGATGAGTGTGTTTGTGAATAATGACTTGATAATAAAAACTGTTTTCATAGCCTCTTAAATGTACTGAAGGCAAAGGCCTTGGCTTACTGAGGCTGCCATCTTGTGCTGATATGATTCTCCGGAAGCCTGAATGGCTTACGTTTCGCATTTTGAAGTTAAGCACAAACAATTCGGGGCTTCATCCACATAAACCCATGCATAAACCAACGAAGAAGACAGAGAAAAAGTGAGTTATGAAACCATATCTAGATTCTTTCTGGTATGCAAGGGCCACTGTAGTTCCCTGACGTGCTTGGGAAATAGAGGGGTGAGTTTTAGGACCCTCAATTTGTTGCACTCTTCAGTTTCACCACAAGATGTCAATCATTTGCTCTTTTTGTATATTTCAACAACTTTGGACCCAAACATTAATTTATAAACTTATCTTTAGCAGAGGAACCTCCTCATTTTACTGCATGTTTAACAAATCCTTGAATCACTGACAGCACTTGGTCTTGTTTGTTGTTCTTTTAAGTGCTTTATACTGTATGTGTACACTGAAACTATCATGTGACCTGAAGCTTAACACAATAAAACTCATGCTCATGTGTTTTGTTTTGTTTTTCTCACCTTAGTCTGGTACCATGACTCAGCTTCTGCTCTGCTGCGGTTTGCGATATCTTCATACTGGGCGCGCACTTCAGCGACAATGGCGTCCATATCAAGGTTACGGCTGTTGTCCATCTCCACCACAACAGATGTGTCCTTGATCTGGCTCTGGAGCTCACAGATTTCCTAAAAAGGAAAGCACAACACAAAACCCGTCAGCAAGAACTGCTTCCTGGGCTGGTTAGAGGTGCCATTTGGGTGATGTTAAAACAAAGCCAAAGAAAACTCCAAGGCAACAATTAAAAGTGCCTTCAATGCAATGGCAAGGTCATGTTCAACTTTAAAAATGATATGTACGCACATGTTTCTGTCTCAAGCGTCTGTAATGTCAGAATCTCCCACTTGGACATATAAACATCCAACAGATGGCAGCAGGTTTGGCCCAACTCAAAAAATTGAGAGAAAGTAAGAAATACTAAGAAAAGATATAATTTATATAGATTAGCTATATAATCTATATGTTATATAATCTATACATAGTACATTCTGGACAAACTTGCTGCCCTCTACTGGGTTTTCATACATCTACACCCTCTTGAGGCCACTACTCAATGTCCAAGTCAGAAATTCCTACCACTATAAGATGGCCTTTTGTTCCATTATGATCAGTCTGACTCCCCGAAGAACGCTTTAAATAGAAACACGTCATACATATATATTCTAAAGCATGCCACTGCATTGAAGGCATTTTAAACGTTTGAATGTTGGAGTTTTCTTTGACTGTGATTCATTGACATGCGATCGAAACATAAAGTTAAATAAATGAAGTCATTACTGTCTCATAGATCTGCCTCAAGAAGTCAATCTCATCAGAGAGCCCGTCCAGTTTGGCCTCCAGCTCCACTTTGATCATGTAGGCTGCATCTGTGTCCTGCAAGGAAAAAAAGAGGCCACTGAGAGAAAATCGAGCTACAAATTGCCACAAATTGCCACTGTATGGACTCATTGATTATACTTTAAAGACAAAGAACATGAACTGACCTTCTTTAAGAGGACAAAGTTGTTCTCACATTCATTGCGCTTGTTGATCTCATCTTCATACCTTTGAAAAAAAAAAAAAAAGAACACGTTGATTATATTCAATCCCTAAATCACAGGGTTATGACATCAACACTTGAATAAAGTTAAATGGCCAGTTTCTGTTTATGTCCAGGATTTATGCTGAAGTGGATGTTATTTTTATTTTTGCTTGTACATACTAAAATGTTGAATGAAAGGGAAATGCAATCAGTGTAAAGGCAGTGAAGTATTTTGTTTTGTTCTAAATCCATTGAATGTATTAGACATTCTGTTTGGCCGAGATAAACAACCTCACATCCACTCACTTGGTTTTAAAGTCCTCAACCATTCCTGTCATGTGATGCAGGTCGGACTCCAGTTTGACTTTTTCGTGACCCAGGTTGTCGAGCTGTTTGCGCAGGTTGGCGATGTAAGCTTCGAACATGGCATCGACGTTGGAACGACACGTGGTCTGTTCCTGCAGAAGTTTCCACTTGGTCTCGAGCATTTTGTTCTGCTGCTCTAGGAAGCGAACCTGCAGAGAGACAAGTCTGTGATGAGTGACCAGAGGAGGAGATCCCTGAGACAAATGTGTCTGACAGAGTAAGACTGTATGTAAAGAGAAGGTGGAATTGAAGCATGAAAAGCATGAATGGCTTCACTTTGTATGCTGCGGGCCATGAACAAAGGAAGACACGGGCATCGGCTAAAAGAAAAATGACAAACTGAACGTCTGCGACCTACGACACCCTCCAAATGTCACATTGATTACTGGTCACTCAGTTCCAACAAATAGTGCCATGTTACAACACAAAGTGACTCTGTTTTCCAGTTGCAACACAGTTCAGCCGTTTGCAATGTTTCTATTCAGCACCCTGACCCTGGGTGGGGTCCTGCTACTACTCAGCAAACATGACGATAGACACTGTGTGTGTACATGTGTGTGTTATCACAGTGTCTTGAATGCAGAGGAGGGGTAAAAACTAGGCTCAGTGTGATTGATTTACAGGTTAACGTCAAACCCACACTGCTGCTGGGTCCCTCTTTAAACAATGGACACCATTTATGAGTGACAGTGACCGATAACTAAAGATTGATTTCAAATTAAGAGGCATGTAAGCTTCTCTTTCTCGATGGCTGTGACACATGTGTCACTCATCCTTGTTTGATGGAAGGGGCACGTCAAGGATATATGTCGTCGCTGAAAAATGGTTACAAAGCCTCATGATGTAGGTTCAGATAGCAAGCAGGTTTTACTTTTCCCCTCACTGCAGAGATGTGATGTACTCCGCCGAGTATTTAACACTTGTCTCACACAAGCCTTCCACGTGCCACGCCCTCACTTTTTTCCACCGTGAAAGTTTGTACAGGCTTTGAATAATCCGCAAAAATAAAATCTAATTAAATCACACAATATATATATACATATTAAAAAAAAACAGTATGTAAGAATGGATTTACAACACAAATGCCAGCACTCACTAGACACCATTTTATTCCTTTGACAAAGACACTTCTGCAGATGATCGCTTACATATGTCCCTTCAGAATCCTTCGGCTCTTCATCTCAGCTGTGTGTGTGTGTGTGTGTGTGTGTGTGTTCCAGGTATTACTCATGTTGTGGGGACCTACATCTTTTTACACAGTCACATTGTGGGGACTTGAAGGTGAAGACATATTGTATGGTTAGGATGAGGTTAATGTTAGGGTTAGGCCAGTAGTAGTTATGGTTACGGTTGGAGTAAGTTAGGGAATGAATGTAAGTCAATGTAATGTCCTCTGTAGTCATGGAAACCTGACTGTGTGTGTGTGTGTGTGTGTGTGTGTGTGTACTCTGTATCCAGGCTGATCCTGTCATCTGAGAACTATGATCTAAACATATAAGGAAGCTAAGCCATTACTCATAACAGTCAGTATCTTACGCGGAGTCACAGTGTGTGCTTGTACAGTAGTAGATGACAGATTGTAATTCAGTACTGTTTTGTCAGGGATTATCCCCATTGTGAAACTTCACCTTGGGCTATTTTGGCTTGAAATTGTCTAATTTCCTCTGAGGTTCCTGAGTTATTTTCTGCTCTGGGTGGGATTTCATAGTTTTGATTTCATTTTCATTCATGCATGTTCAAAAGACCCAACTTAGTACACACATGGCAGAGATAGTGGTGATAAAGTACCTGTTCTTTTGCCCCTACATGTCCAGGTAAGGGCTGCTTTTAAAAGACACTCTTATTCATTTGTTTTTGTAGTTGTATTCATACTGTATACATATATCATGTATATCTATATAGTATGTATATTTATATGTGTGCTTATATTTTTTAAGTCACTTATGGCATTAGTTCTCATTAATAATGCCAGTGTATGGTTATTGAAATAAATACATTTGTAAGTAAGTTCAATATTTGCCTCTGCCTTTATTCCTTTTAAAATTACAAGGGGGGTGGGGCCCTTTTTTTGCCTACTGAAAGTCTGTGAACGCCACTGATGTGCTTCATGTTGCTATGTTTTAAGAGTTATATAGTCAGTCAGTCATTATCTACAGCTTTATCCTCCATCAGAGGGTCACGGGGGGTGCTGTGCCAATCTCAGCTACATCGGGCGATAGGCGGGGTACACCCTGGACAGTTCACCAGTCCATCGCAGGGCCACACACAGATAGAGACAAACAACCATTCACTCTCACACTCACTCCTACGGTCAATTTAGAGAGTTATATAATAATATACTGTATATACACTATAAGCAGATGTTGGTAAGGTAAGACTGCATCCACTTGGCATTAAGTGTGAATGTGCAATGACAATAAAGATATTCTCGTGTATATATTACCCCATTACAACATAAAAGGTGTAATTTCCCACTGTACATTTATCTTGAAAACCTTAATGGCAATCTTCTGCTGACTGACCTTATCAATGAACGAAGCAAAGCGGTTGTTCAAGGTCTTGATCTGCTCCTTCTCCTGGGTGCGGATCACCTGGATGGTGGGGTCAATCTCCAGGTTCAGAGGTGCCAGCAGACTCTTGTTGACAGTCACTGCTGTGATGGGGGCCACTTCGTTGGCCATGCCACCTCCCATACCTCCACCGAAGCCCACATAGCCAAACTCCACTGCACCTCCTCTTTGTGCAGAGCCTCCAGCGACGTACCCACCAACCACTTTGAACCCCCCAGCACCCACAGCAGCGCCACTGCTGCCCACTCCCCCATAGGAGCTGCGCACAGGATAGCTCTGTCTGGCACCGCCATAGCCGGAGAAGGAGCGGCTGCTGAAGCCCTGAGATGGACCTCGGGAGGATGACACAGTGGAGTAGGTGGTGGTCTTCAAAGCTCTGACAGACATGGTCACAGTGGAAGTCTGTACTGAGGAGGAGTGAGAGGAGAAACTCTGCTGAGGGGGAGCACAGTCAGGCAGATGGACCCTCTCTGGTGTTTGGCTCTATTTATCAGAGCAGGGGAGGGACACTGCTGAGGTGCAATTGGCTGGAGTCTTCAGCAGGGGAGTGAAGGACGAGGGGGAGAGATGTCACGGAAGAAAATGACATCATGTTACACATTTACAGCCAACCATGGTGCAGAAAAAAATGGTCACTTTGGCAGTTTCTATAAATCTAGATTGTAATATATAATACCCATACGTTATGTCAAATGTAAAATGTAAATGTTTCAACATTAAACACAAAAGTTATCCATTGTTAACTTTGTCCAAGCAGTCAAAATTCATTTCACTCATGTCTGCAGGTCTGTGTTTGTTTGTTTTTAAAGGGGTGTGTGTGTGCTGCTACTGGCGAAGTTGGCATCATCACCTCTTTAAAAATCTTGACGCCAGTAAGTAAGTAGTGAAGTAATCCACAGAGAACTGTAACACAGAAAACAAAGGGTCACATTGAGCTTGGTCAATTAAATGTTATATTTTTTAACAAATTAGTATGTGGATTTATTTTGATGTTGGCAAACTTGAATACACATACAGGGAATACATCTAAGCAGGTGGAAAGTAATCTAAAAACAATTGAATTATTTCACTTAAAAATGCTTGTTGAAATAATCTAGAAGTGTGTGCTTGCTTGATAAGATATACCCAGCAAATGATCACAACTTCTGAAACAGTATTTTCCATCATCGCTTTACGTGATAATGACAATCTCTCGTTTTTTAAATTGTTGCTTTCTTGCAAATACACTATACTTCATGGGTGGACATTCAGACACACACACAGCACCGGAATATAAAGTCAAACCTTGGGTATAATGAACAAGCAGACAATTTTATGAGCTTTACTGAAGTTCTCATAGACGTGACATATTGCAAAGTAAATTGTGGTCACTCTGTGTGAGGGTCTGTACGTGTCTGTGGTCAATGGCTGTATGTCTCATAATTGTGAGACAGTTTTACCTGAGTGTGTCCTTCACACAGATACTTTTAGGCACCAAATGCTTCAGTAAGTCATCACAGTAAATGTTGTTTGGTTTGAATTTGACTTTTACAGGCGCCACTATCTAAAACTTCAAAGTAGAATAACACTTGCGAGTACAAAGTGAGTACATTGCACAACTACAGGGTGCAGTTTGCTGGATCTATGATCAGTGGACCAAACAATGTAATACTACACACACACACACACAGCTGCACATCCACACACATAAGATTATTGATGAGCATTCCTTCCATATCAGCCAAGTGCAGAGCAAACAGAGATTGTCTTTTTATTTTCCTCTGGACGCCAACCATAGTTTCAAAGAGCTCTTTCTCTTCCCATAAATGTATTTTCTGCCCATATATATACATATATATATATATATATATATATATATATATATATATATATATATATATACACTGTATATTAAGAACCAGTTTTATAATGTCAGTAAATATTTTCCTGAGGAGTTAATGATCTTTTGCTATATTCAGCTCCCCCTTCATTAGAACATGATGTCCATACATCGTCAACCACTTAACCCGAGGTCAGGACTCAGGGGTAGCAGGTCTAGCAGGGGGCCCCACTGGAGGGGGGATCCACAGGTGTTACTAGGCCAGCAAGGAGATATAATCTCTCCACCTGGTCCTTTGTCTGCCCTTAGGTCTGGACATGCCAGAAACTCGAACCACCTCACCTGGTTCCTTTCTACGCCATCATGACCCATGATGTACATTTTGTAAATTATTTTTCCCTTTAAAGGAAAATATACAATAAAGCACAGGCCTGAAACTCTGCCTGACGTCTGTGAACCTCCAGTTGGAAAATCTCAACATGGCGTCGGTCAAGTCACGAATTACAATGTTTCCAAATGGGGGGTTTAGATTCTAACGTTTGACGTCACGACTAGGGCCACATCTTGCTGTTCTTTGCTCAGATTAGTTTGTTATGAGACATTAATGAAGTGTGTTGGTGATAAAGTGAGTTCTAGAGATGAGTGAGCTTTAGCACTGACCGATAAAATTAAATACATTACATTATACATTACTTTGTGGAATTTCAACGTTTTACTCTTTAGTGTTTTTTTCTTAAAACCACAATTAGATTAGATTAGATACAATACTTTATTGTCATTGCAGACATAAATGAAATAAGTAATAAATATACACATTTACTCGTTCCAACATACATTAATTTAACTCCACAATCATTACAACAGTTCTGACGCATGCATTTGCATTCGAGGGGTAAAAGCTGTTGAGGAATCATGTGGTGCATGTTTTAATTTGTTAAAGTTCATATCTTTGTGAGATGGTTTTACTTAAAACACTTTCTTTTATCATCGCAAACTGTGGAAACCGTGACTGAACTGTGGAGCTGCAGACGCATGACTCATGAACTTTTCTGAGTAGCGTGATTCTGTTGCCGAGTTTGACGCAGCTTAACACCCCCCTGCTCAGTCTATTAACGTTTTTATCACACTTCTATTCTATTCTGTTCTATTGCAGTGATAGCAGGGGGGGGGCGTGTGTCGTGGAAAGTACATAATAAAGTACCTAAAAAGCACATGCACATTATGTACCACTCCAAAAATGAATGTTTTGCTTGGCTTGCCTCAAACAGTGACGTGACTCTCCACAATGGAAGTGCTGTGCAAAAGTTGGAGGCAACCATATAAGCACAAGTTGATGTTGTTTCATTAATATCACAGCTTTTCAACAGAGCTGCATTTATTCCACAATGGCTGGATCAAAGCTGTTTCAGTCCAATAGCAATTTACAAAGCTAACCCCACCACCTTTGGCCTGTTAAGAGGGCCAGTGATGTTTCTGGTTTGTATGAAGCTGCTACATGACACATCAAGTGTGGAATGTGCTGCGAGACACACATACATGTTACAAGTTAGAGGGGAGTGGTGGAGAGAAGGGGGTGGGTAAGAGAGTACAATTAGCAAAGATAAGAAACAAGCCCATTTCACAACCACTGACAGAGTGACTGAGGTGTCCACTGTGGAGAGGGTGGGATTCATGGTGGAGTATATGATGTCCAAATCAAAGTACAATAAAGCAAAGGATATGTCCTACATCCTACACATTTATGTTTGTAAAATGGATATATGTGACCTGATTTAACAGGACAAACATTATTGTGATGACAAAGGTGAAAACTGAGAGCAAGAGAGCAGAAGAATTAGAAGAGAAAGTTGTAGAAAGGAAAAAACAATGAAAGTAGAAGCAGAGGAAACAAAATGACTGCCTGACTGTGAGCTTATACACTCTGGAGCCACTTTATTAGGTACATAGGACACCTAATAAAGTGACAGTATTGACACACAGTGTGGTCTTCTGCTGCTGCAGTCCATCATCGGTTTCAAGGTTTGACATACCGTAGTTGTAATGAGTTACTCTCACATTTTTATAATCTCAGCCAGAGAACTGCAACTCACTGGATGTTTTCTCACCATCTTTTCTGACCATTCTCTGTTCTCCCTAGAGATGGTTGTGTGTGAAAATCCCTGAAATACTCAGACCAGACATGCAATGTTTAAAGTACTTTTATTCCCCATACCGATAAATACTGCAGCAACAAGCAGTTGCACAGATGTACCTAATAAAGTGGCTGGTAAGTGTACTCTTGGGAGGTGGTTGGTTTCAGTGTCACTTTTAAGAGTTCGGGAGGGCCTCACTAAGCTTGCAAAGCTATCAGTACAATCAGTTGTAAAAAATCACTTCCTGCGTTGTTCGGTGATTCCTGTTCAAACAAAGAAACAGATATGAATGAGGGGCACAGAACACAGAGACAAAGACACTCAATGCAGATGTTCGTGTAGAGAAAAGCGAAGGGCGTGGCTGCAAGAGAATGTCGATGTGAAGAGGCTTGAAGAGACTACAAGCTTCTCACAGCATAGGTATGAGACTCATGCCCTCTAGTGACAGGGAGGTGCAAGTGGGTGTGTTTTTCCACAAGAGTGATGGCACATGGTCATCATTTCCTGTGCCTCATGGAAAACTATGAGCAGCATGGCTGCAGGTAAGATTATCTCTACCACATTAGTCAAGAGTGAAATATCTCTGTTGGGTGGATTATCGCGAAATCATGGTCATGGTCGTAACATCTTCAGCAATGTCTGACTCTTGAGCCCCTGAATAAAAATGTTTTACCCTCTGCTAACATACTTATAGAGCCAAAACCATTCTTGGGCAATAAAAAAAAAAGGAATTTAAATTGTTTGTCATACCACAGACTAATGCATTGTTGCCAAAGTTGATAGCCATAGTGTCTACCACTATGGCTGACTCAGCAAGATTTTTTTATTTTTTTTTCAATCTGTGGAGAGATATTTCCAGAACAGGAAGACTGCATTTGTTTCTGGCTATGGGTGGAAAAAAAAGTGGTTTAAGTCAAACACAACTGTGATGCAATCAGGGCCATAAAAAAAAAGTGACTGTGCTTAAGAGAACTCTGATGGAAATGATACCCCTCCTATAGTGAGTTTATAATTTATAAAGTGTCAAGCTAACAGTGCACAGGATAGTTGGCTTATAGTAGATTGTGGTTCCTGCTTTTACTGTAAATAAATGATTGACCTCTGACGTAACCATCTTTGTTTTGAATGAAAAACTTTGGCACCTATTGGATTTGTTTGAAATTTACCACACAAGTTCAAGGTCTCCAGAGGATAAATCCTCAAGAATGTGTTGTTCAGAGAAAGAGACATCTACATGTGTAAAAAGAGAGGAATTTCACATTTAAAAATGTCAGAGTTTCTATTTTGAGGAGGGATTTTACCTCCTGATATGAAATTAATCTTGTCTCCCCTGCGAGAAACCACAGCACAGGTGACTTTCCACTGTCACAGTTCTAACTCAGTTGTGCTCCGTCCTGTGAAATGTCTTCACGCTAAAATTGGACATGACATCCCACAGAGAAAATGTCTCAGTCGACACATTTCGCTGTGTGACTCTTACTCGTTTCCAACTGTCCCCGCTATAAAACTGGAATGTGGATCCACACCAAAACCTAAGATTTGTGTGTCTACATTTTAAACAACATGCCTAAAATGTTTTGATAAAATTATTTAACGTATATATTCATTGGAAATGTCTGCCAAATTATTTTTTACAAATGGTTTGTCAGAGTGGGTCCATTTATAAAGTTAAAGAAAAGTTTGGGGAAGCACTGCTTTAAAAGATCTTCTGTGGTTTGATGATTCAGAGCGGAAGGGAGGATGTAGGGGAATTAGTGTGTCTGTTGAGGAGTGTATCACACTCACATACACATCCACATTCCTTCCTGTATTTCTCAAGGTCATACAGAAACATGAATATGCATATATGCAAATACATGCGTTTAGCTTTGTGCTTAAGAGTGTGAAAGTAAAAAGGAACCTGGAGAAAAAGAGGAGGGGAGTGAAATTCATTCAAGGCCACAGCAGGCTGTGAGCAGTGATAATCAGTAATCTAAGATTTGTGAGCCATTTAGACTCTTGTTGTAGTTTCCAAATTCCTACTGTGCGTTACCATGACTCACAGACTCCAGCTTCTCCTTCTGTTTTTTTTCATTCCTTGTCTTATCATAAAAAGAGATATCAGAGAGTTATCATTCTCAAAAGAAAATCTTCATATGCACACATGAGGTGAAATAAAGGTTATTTTTATTTAAAACCAGATGTGTCTACTGCAAATATTAATGTTAATTCAATGTTCCTGTTTGTAAATTGTTTCTTTTTGTGGAGGTCACCGGAGAGGCCCGCACGTTGCCAACACAACATTCAAACAAACAACACCGTCATGAGGACTGACTCGTGCTGACTTAATTCACTGTTCCTCTTTTTATCTGTCCATGTAAACCACGGGTCAGACTGGTGTGTTTTTTTGCTTTTTGGAGCCGTTCTGCTGTTTTTTTCTCTCACTTGGACGTTAAAAAACTGGAGATCAGGAAAGCAAATGCACAACGAGGGGTTGAAACCTGATCAACCGTGAGGGTGACGTGAACACAGCACAGACAAAACCAGACTGTATCTGAGCACAGGAGGGTGTTGGAGCCTTTGCCATTTTATCTCCTGGGGCTTGTTTTTGTTATCCACTTCTCTGGCAGCCAGTGGGAAAACCCTGAGCTTCAGCCTCACTCTAACATGTCTAGGGTCAGAACACTACTGATACTGCAGACAATCACTTTCTCTCTCTCACATAGTTTTAAAGCAGTAGTGCAAGTTTTGTTGTTGTTGTTGTTATTATTCTGGCTCTGTTTGTGAACAGAAGCGATGTAACATTGTTTGTGTGCTGCGTCCTTGTCTGAAAACAAGCAAAACCATCAGACCTGACCGAGGGAGCGTTTGTGTGTGTACAGCAGCAGCACAGGGGCGGGTGGGCGCAATTAGCATTTATCCCATCAACTACCAGGGTTTTGAGCATAGAATTCACTTCTGAAGCCTGTTTATTGTCTCGCTTTACTAGAGCAATGATGCTGCTGCCTCCGTCTGTTCTAAAGATCTGACAGAGAGTTGTGTGGAGCTGCTGGAGCAAATGGTGGTTTAAATGTTACAGTTGTTTATATTTGAAAGTTACGCACAGTTTTTAGGGGATTAAAAAGTAGTTCATCCATGATACTATTAGTGGTAAATAGTTTTCTAGGGGTTCACACAGGGTGACAGGGCAAATTTTTCCATACCGAGATATCATACCTATTTCTCATGGCTATCATGGCTTAAAGGGTAATTGTTAAAAGTCTCAATACTAGTGATGTTCTGATAGTTGTCCTTAGTATGACCAGTGAATGAGGGCATCTTTTCTTGCCTTGTGATTGTATTCCGAGCTCCGTATCCGCTAACAATGTAGCCCTTGGGTATATTTTTGTAGCTGGGGTGTAGTTAAGTTTCTTTTGAAGCCCGGCTGGTTTCATTGTACACTTTGTACACTTTGTGACCTTGTTGAAATGGGATCACAGTCACTCGGATAAACATTTTTTTCTCAATAACTTTGCACTATACAGAATATAAACTAGTGACATTTTTTTTTTATTTGAACAATACAATTAAAAGAGTCTTTGTTGTGGTTGCTGTATCTGGCTCTCAGTTCAGTCTAGATATGAGGGAAGAAAAAATCTGTTTTTTGGAGCATGGCTGACCACAAACTTAGAAAGTATGCAGTAAATATAGACAGGATGCCTTTTATGGGCAAACCTAGGAATTTTATTGCTTCCACACGAACTAAGCCTGACTTTGCAAACAGTATTCTACCCAGCGTCCTTCTCTGTTAAAGTATGCACTGTTATGCCGAACAACGTCCCTGTCAGCTCGATTTCTTTCAGTGGCTGTGTAGTTTGTGTGATCTCTAAAGTTCAGGCAATAAAACTGATTTGCTCTGGTTGTTCCGTTGTGAAAGACTTAATACAAATGCCTCAAACATTTCCTTGGAGATGGAAAATACACAGAGTGATATAAAGAAAGGGAACATGTGAGTGAATGGGAGCACAAGAAGAAAGCAGGGAGGGGGAGCAGGGAAAAAAAGGCAGAATGGGACGATGCTGCAGTGGGCAGGGTCTGAGAGGCCAGCTGTGATTGAGGGAGAAGCAGGAGTATAAGTTCCCCTCTTCCTGTTGCCAGCGTCACTTTCTAGTCAGCCTGCGTCGAGCTTGAACATCCTACTTTTCACTTCATTTTCTGTCGTGTCTGAACTTCTTCAACATGAACTCACACTTTCAACGCATCTCATCAGCCCGCTCTACACCCCAGTACAGTTCCAGCATTTATGGGGGTGCTGGTGGATATGGAAGCCGCATCTCTTCTGCCTCCAGATCTTCCCTGCACTCAGCTGGCCCAATGTCATCTTCTTCCTCTGCCTTCAAGCTGAGCAGTGGAATGGGTGGAGGTATGAGTGCAGGTTATGGCGGAGCTGGTGCATCCATGGCATCCAGCGGCGGTGGGATCATGGGCAATGAGAGGGGAGCCATGCAAAACCTCAACGATCGCCTGGCCAACTACCTGGAGACAGTGAGGAACCTGGAACAGGCCAACAAGGAGCTGGAGATCAAGATCAGGGATGCACTGGAGAAGGGAGGTCCCGACATGAGGGACTACACCAAGTATGAACCCATTATTGATGACCTGCGCAAACAGGTGAGCATGAAAATGATTCAAAAAGATTAAATTGGTCTTTGATACAAGAGAGAGGGAGAGATGAGAGCTAAAATCAATCATCATCACAGACAATGTCTCAAAAATGGACCTGCTTGTTGCAGTAAAGTGTATGAGTGTGTATGTGTTGAAATGTCGAAAAACCAAGATTGAGTTCACACAAAGAATGGCAGTATTTCTTTTGTTAGTTATCAAATTTCTCTGTGAGAGAATGAAGGGTGTGGTTGCTAAACTGTAGCCACCCCCACCCCCATAAAAACTCATCTGTGCCACAAACTGGCCAGAACTTCCTCTGATGAATCACAGCCACGAGGTAACATCATGAGGGACAGACTGAGACGCCCTCAAATTGGCCTCACCAGACAAAAACATTTCCAAATGCTCCAACTTGTAAATAGTGATTTTGCATGCATGCTGTGGTGTCGCAGGGCCTCAATGTGAAACAGATGTGTGGTAATGATACACACACTCACACAAAGGATCTTGGACTGCCAGTGGGAGTGTGTGTGTGTGTGCGCACACATGCATGTGTGCGAGTCCACTGGTTGTACAACAATCAGCCCCAGTCAATGGAGTCAAATGTCACATTCCTCTACACACCCCACTTTTTCAGTGTCACATAAAGTAACACATTGATGGTGGCACAAAGTCTCTGACACATAAAGGGACTTTTTTGTCTTCCCTCTGAGACAGGATACCATGAAAAATGTTAAAATGTACAAACACACTCATGGGCGAAGAATTCTGCAGCCGCTGCACATGCAAACACGCGGAATGATCTGTGTACAGAGACACTGAAAGACGGTGCAGCTGGGTGAAATTGGAGAGATGAAGAATTCTCTGTATGACTTTCTCAGGCAGGAAACACTTTTTCCAACAAAGCTAACACAAACCAGATTTAGTTTTGGCTCGGGAACTCCCTCACTTCCTGTTCTTCCATTTGTAGATCCTCTTTTTTGATTTATGTTATGACGGATTCAGCCACGTTGTGGCCCTGAATCTGCAGCTGCTATTGTTACGTAACGGAAATACTGAGTGAAATCATGTGTTCAACAACACATAATGATTTGAGCAGACCTTTCAGTGATGTATTGAGTTAGAGGGTGTTCTTCTTGACCAATAATACTAGGAATAAACAACGCAGTTTTATTTTTGCACAAATGGCCAAAGATTGTCAACTAATGAGGGTTATTTTGTCATAACTTTTCTTTCCTCCCCAGATCTTTGATAAAATAGTGGATAATGCTCGTTACGTGCTCCAGATTGACAATGCCCGACTTGCTGCCGACGACTTCAAAGTGAAGTAGGTTGTTTGGTATTTCATTTGAATGTGATTTACGTTCATTTACACAGCAATATGTATGAGGCACGTCTAACTTTACTATCCTCTTACTAGACAAACACAGCAGCTGTCTTTGTAAGAAGAGGTCCATACAGAAATTGACCAGTTCTTGTTGTCTTATATCAGTATTATGTTATTTCTGCAGCAGAAGGACTGTGTCTGTAGTTTCTTTGGAAGCCAAGCTGTGCCTTCTTGTGACGTTCCAATACATAACAGTAATAGTTTTTGTCTGCTCACTTTAACAGGTTCGACAATGAGATGGCAATCCGCCAGTCTGTGGAGGCTGACATCGCTGGCCTGAAGAAAGTCATTGATGACACCAACATGAGCAGGATGAACATCGAGAGTGAGATTGAAGCTGTGAGGGAGGAGCTCGCCTTCCTAAAGAAGAACCATGAGAACGTGAGCAAACACCACATTCTCACGCTCAATTATTATATCATATCAAGTGGAATCAAACGTCTTTAAACAAGCTCTTACTGTTTACATGCTCTGTCCTATAGGAGGTGATGGAGCTGAGGAATCAGATCTCTCATTCGGGCGTACAAGTAGACGTAGACGCTCCTAAAGGTCAGGACCTGGCCCAGATCATGGAGGACATGAGGTCAAACTATGAAAAGATTGCAGTGAAGAATGCAGAGGACCTCAAACGGTGGCATGAAAATCAGGTAATGAAGTGCTCAAAGAGTGTGATCATAAAGAAATGCACTGGTGAATTCTTAAGTCTAATTTTTCCATCTGTTTGTCAGATTGCAGATGTGCAGGTGGAGGTATCACAGAACACAGAAGCTCTGCAGGGGGCCCACGCGGAGAAGAGCGACTTAGCCAGACAGATACAGACCCTGGAAATTGAACTTGCCTCCCAACAGAGCTTAGTAAGCATGTATTTCACAAAAAAATGTTGACTCTTTTATTTAATCCACAAATGGGAAATAGTTCAATCATATTTATGAGTGTAAATACCATAACTAAATGACTAGATAACACCTTTTTAATCCTTTATCAGAAAGCGTCATTAGAGGACACGCTACGCAACACAGAGCAACGAAACAACATGGAAATGGAGAAGTACAACTCCATCATTGTTCGCCTGGAGGAGGAGCTGACCAACTTGCGCGCAAACATCCAGCAACAGACGCAGGAGTATGAGGTGCTCCTAAACATGAAGATGAAGCTGGAAGCAGAGATCGCCACTTACAAGAGTCTGCTGGATGGTGGAGACTTCAAGTAAGAGTTATAAAGAGGTGGAGCAGAAAAAAAACTGGTCGAGGCAAGGTGGTGATGGTGGTGGAGGTGAATACCAGAGTAATTTGTTATTGTAGTTTGCATGGTCAAGAATAACATCATTTTCGCAGCATAATGACAAGCAGCGCTTTCAGCTGACAGAGGTCACGTGACCAGTTCAACGTTGTTAAATCAAAGTTTCCTCTGTGTTTTGTACAGGCTCCAGGACGCACTCGATGAGCTGGTGGCCTCAAGTTAATTTGAAACAATTGACGAAAAAATAAGTCACCTTAACTATCAGTTGTGGAGAAAATGTCCAACTGGCCCAAACAACTGCAGCCGTGTTTTTGAACCAACACCACACACTGTTCAAGGCTGTTGCACGAGCAACCACCACCTGCCACTGAGCAGCAACATAAAAGTGAATAAAACAACTTGTTGAACCACAGCCATGACTCTTGTGCTTCGTTACATAATGTAAGAAATGTGCATTTTTTTGTGATTAGTTGTTGTAGAGAAATTATCATGATTTGTTTTGTCAGTTACGTAAGACTTCTGTTGACAGAACCTCTCCTAAAAAAGTAAATGACAAATTACATAATGTCAGCACCTTCAGGATGTTTATCTTTTACAATTCCACATGTGTTATGTGTTAGAATTTTAGTAAATCAAGTCAATATGGTCAAAGGTGCAATATTACACATGCAGGATTTTGTTAGATCTGTTAACTGGTATTAACATCTGCCTCAGGTGAGCTGATCCTACTGCAAACCAACTCTCCCAACTAGTTTCTTTTTGACTGACTTTAAAGCATCGGAGTTCAGAACAGCCACCAGGGGTCACTGGAGTATTATTTTCTGATGCTGTGGACAAGTCATAGGTCAAATGTGAAGTTTGGCTGTTGAATCCTGTGATAATATCTCGTTATTGTTGTTATAATATTGTTATTAGGACAGGTACTTGTACTGATAACTTGTGCATTTCTGCATAAGACAATAACACATTTGTGTTCTTGTAACCTGAACTGAATGTGATTTCAACTGTAGCTGACATTGGTCTGTATGTGATAATGTCACCCACAGTCATTACTCTTGTGCTGCGGTGTTTTAAAATACATATTAATCTTTAAATATGAGCAGATCACCTGAGGCACATGTCAGTCTCATGTTTATTCTAAATTATTATTTTGATTAATAATTCAATTGCATGGCCTTAACCACTGTGCTTTGTTAATATAACAATATACACACACCAGCCACTATATTAGGTACATATAACTCACAATAAAGCAGCAGACTGGCACCTGGGGTGGTCTTCTGCCTTGGGTTTCTTCATCCACCATCTTTTTATCATTTATTGTTTTTATTATTATTAGTAGTAGTAGTAGTAGTAGTAGCAGTAGCAGTAGTAGTAGTAGTAGTATTGTTAGGATGAGGAATAACATTAGCATGATTCTACATTTAAAATGTTATGGTGTAAAACCAATCAGTGTGTTTAATCTGTCAATCACATGACTCAAAAATGTCAGAAATCAACATACAGAGAGATATGTAATTCATTCATTTTAATATATTATCATGTAATTACTTACATGTTCAGGTGGTTATGGGGTAGGAGGGGGATAAAGGGTATAAGTTCATAGGAGGGCATGTTCTGTCTCTCTCCCCCTTCAACAATTGAAGCTCTTTGTTTGTCTGCAGTATTTCACCCAACTCTCCGTTTCCCCTGCTCCAACTGTTCTCACCCCTTCTCCATGCTGGCATTCACTGTTCTCTTTCACCTGGCCTCTACAGTCTCAAACGTTGTGGTCTTCTTCGCAAGGATGGACTGTGATTTTCCTTCCTTTTTGTCTCCCTTTTATAAGCCAGGAGCTGATTGTGGAGTTGGCAAGCCTTGTTGTTTGCCCTTGTTTCTGCCAGGCGCAACTCTTTCTCACACTCTTGCCACCGCTCTTTGTTTGCATGCATCTCTGTCTTGAGCTTTTCCACCTTTTTCCTCCAGATGTTCAACCTTGATGCCATGCTTTTCTTCATATTCATGCCCATCTCTCTGGCCCTGGCACGAGCCCGTCTCTTTTTCACCTCTCTTTTGAGGTTCATCTGGAGCTGTTTCTCAGATTCCTGCAGCCGAGCCAGTTGCTCCTTCAGAGCAGCGTTCTCCTCTCTCAGTCTCTGGATGTCATCCAGTCCGTTGAGGAGGGTAGAGGTTTCATGATCTCTGTGCTCCATTTCTGCTCAAGAGACTTGTTGAAGGCGTCTTTAGAGTGAGGCTGTTTTCTGCTTTGTTGATGTGGTTGTCAGGTGCCTGGATGGATGCTGATTTGAGCCAAGTGCCAGCACTGGTGTTATATAGTCCCAGTCAATGACGTATAAAAGGACATGATGACGTATCAAAGGACACCTCCTATTGTCACCTCATCACTGCCATATTTAGCCATATGTTTTTATTTAAATGTGTAGCTGATCGCTAATAATTTGTTTATCATTTATAATTAAAGGTTGATGTACTAGTTTTAAGGTTTCTTAAATAGTACACATTTTATTCAAACCTTTCTACATTTTTGATAATGCACATGTTAATGAAATACAGTATTTCCTCAAAGCAGCCTGCATATAGTGTATTGCTGTCGCTAGGCAACACAGTCAGCCTGTTACTGCTGCTGGTCTGCCTAGCATTTACCCCAATCAATCAGTTTAGTTTCAAAGCTCACTCTCACTGCTTACATGGCTGCCAAAGAGGACAACTGGACAAACTGATTTAGCCACTAAACGAGAGGCTCACTTTATAAAAACTTTGGCTGCTCAAGTCATTGCTTTATCCTGTTGTCAGATAATCTTTACTGGCTGGATAATGAAGTTTGTTTCACCCTTTAAACTGTTCACTCTTCCACACCAAGGTGTATAGAGAAAATCCGCTCTGTTTTTATTTTGGGAGTTTGCAGTTTGAAATCCCTTTGGATTGACATAAACTTACAAAACAAGGCAGCAGTAGACCCACCTGCTAACAGTGCAGATTTTCTCTATAGACTGGTGCAGTAGCATGAGCAATGAGATCTCTTTTAATTCAAGGAGGAATATCTGTCCGTCTGTCCTTCTACCTGTCTGTTGGTTAATTGCATAACGCTCAACTCAACAGGCTTCAAACTTGGCAGCTGGCTTCATAAGGGCGCTAATGTGTGCAGTGCCAACCTTGGTGGTGTTTGGACGACAAATGTGAGCGATATTGGTAGAAATGCAACAGATCCCACGTGTTATCCACAGATTCACGTGGATAACTGAATGGAGACAAATTGCTGTCATAGATACATTTTCTTTTAGATTTTATAGTAGTGATACCATTCCACCCATCCAACCATTGTTTACTGCTTTATACTATCAAAAATGAAATTACAGTTGTGTGAACAGTTTGTGTCACTGTTCTTGAGACAGTGCATAAAAGCTGAGATTTGGATCCAAAGCCATCAAAGGAAAGAGTTTGACTTTGAACACAGAAAAGGTAGTAGTGAATAATTACTGATTCTGAAGGGATAGAAAGCAAGAGATTTAACTAAACTAGCTTCTTCTACATGCTGAAAGTGTTTAAAAGCTTCTGAGATTTGGATCTAAAGTCACTGACGGCAGAAATCCTTTCCCCGGCAGGTGTGTGCAGTGCCGACTGTGACGTTGTGTGGATAAGAATTGCAAGACATATAGATAGAAATGTGACAGATATATCGCTAAACGAACATGCCTAAAGACCATTTGTGCCAAATAGAGAGAGAATATGTGTGGGTTCACATTTGATCTTATTTCACATTGAGTCTTATAAATTTGCAAAAAATATTTTTTTCCTTGTTGGCAGCTATGTTTACAGTTAAAGCAAGCCTCTGTGTCTCAGGTTCTTGATGCAGTTGTTTGTTAGGCACAATGTGAACGTGAAATTGAATTTGCAAAAGAGTAACACAAACACTGTCATAAAATCATCCTCAGCATTTCTGTTCTCGTTTCCTCAGATGTCCCTCCAGAGACTCCATCCATCAGTAGGGCAGCTCAAGTGCAGTACAAGGCGCCACAGACAGGAAGAGTTTAGAACAGCGTCATTCCATTCTTGAGTAAATCTTTTAATAACCATCAACTTGGATTCAAAGAAGACCTGACTGGATTTTGGATTGCCACCATGTCAGTGATTTTACATCACAGCACCCAGGAGTCGTTGGTCCACTGCTGCTTTGTCAGTAAGTTCAAATGTGCATTTTGGGATTTGGTGTTTGAAATTCATCATTCTGATTTACTGAAGTGACGTAAACTTACCAAACTAATTGGAAGTAACCCTAACCCATGTATCAGTGTAAGCTAAAAATGTTGATTTTCTCTAAGGACTTTGGTGCATGGAGTAGTTTACAAAGTCACACACATTTCAGCTTTTACAAGTTATAGGCTGTAAACTTACGCCACCATAGATTTTATTTTAAGAGCATTTTGTGTCTCAGGCTGGTTCTTGACATAGAGAAAGTCATTCACATAATTTAATGAAATGAATTTACTTTACATTTACTTTTGTAAATGTATAAAAACAATCTTAATCAGTGCAAGTCAACATTCAGTTCTGAGGTCAGTCCTGCCTCCTTATGAAATAAAAATGTCTGTAAAATCACCTCTCAAGTTCATAGTTAGACACAGAGAAGCTTTCAATTATTTTTGAATGACTTTAAGAGTCAGAGTTTATGACAGCCACAAGGGGGCACTGGAGTTGTTATTGTCAGTGTCACTTAACAGAAGTTAGTATATATATATATATATATGTATAGAGAGAGCCTAGAGTGAGTCGCACTAGGACATGTAGTTAATGTCACTGACAATGCGTGCATTTCCACATAACACAATAATTAATTTGTGTCCTTGTAACTTGAACTACATCTAAAATGTGATTTTGTAAAACGTGGTTGCCTTTGGTGTGTTTGTGATATTGACATGTCACCAGCTCACTACAAAAGATATTTTATTTAACTATATTCAGTTATTTTCTTTTTCTTTTACACTAAATTTAATTTGATATGTGTATTTATTTCAATAAACGTAAATGATACTGTATCTGTATGTTCAGCCAACATGAAAAATGGTAACTATTTTTAATGTTTTGATTGATCGGTAGATAGCCCGCCGTTTTAGCATTCATTTAACAGATATCTGTAATTTTTTCTCATTTTGTCATTTTAGATGTCAACAGATGTCTCATCAATCAATTTGAATGAATTCCTTCTTAGCAATTGTGATTATTTATGTTTCCATTTTGAAATGTATATAGTTAAATTCTTACCAGTCATAAATCCAGGGGAATTGTAGATACCTCAAAATGGAATTACGGATAGTCAAAATATATTTTGTAAAATTAATGAAATATTTGTAATGACCAACCTAATACATATGATTTGAAAAGGTGTTTCCATTTGTCCTGGTAAAAATAAGGTTTTGGAATGTGAGGAATGACAGTTGTGGAGTGAAAAAAAATCTTAATATCTGAAATTCATCGTTTTCACCAGGAAGAACAGAATTTTGCATAGCTTTTATATAGATATTACATATCTAGACTAGATATTTAATGTTATAATTGCCTGCCATACTGTAGGTGTCGTCACTGTAGCAGAGGAGATGTGGGTCAGTAAACAAGGGAGGGGATCAGACAGTCACGTCGTTCACGATGCGCGCTCCCGATGATAAACCTCTGACGCTTACATCCGGGCACTACTAGGAACTCGCTCTTCAACATGGCGGCGTCAGGTGAGGTTTATGTGGGTGAGGGAGCTGGGTCGGTTGGGTGGTATTTTCAGTCGTTTCTACGTCGATGTAGTGCAACACAGTTCGTTTAGGGATTAATAAGTTGTCCACGTATCGATTCGCGTCGCTGTCCTGCGCATAGAAATGTGTTTGCTTGTTGTTTTGGCTCCGTAAATGTGGCTGCTGGAGAAAGGCGAATGAACGAGACGGTTAGCACACACGGGGAACGTTTCAACCCACATAATACTTAGCTATTTAGTTATTATGAACATGCTACTGTCGTCATAATGTTGTCTGACTCTGGTTTCATGCGATAATAGTTTGATTTGGCTGTGTGCGACATGCTGTGGAACATTTGTAACTGCGTGCAGAGCTGGCACATTGTATGTCCATAGCGGAACTCGCCGTGGCGCTCAGAGCAGATCGGTAGCGCCGGGCGCAAGCGCGTTTCGTGGAGGAGGGGTTGAGCCGAGGAGTCCGGGCTGCCCGAGCAGGCTCCCCCACGTGTGCAGCTTGGCTCTCCGGTGGTGGCGTAAGATGAAATGTAGCAGCTGGGTCTTTTGGGTCGCATCCTAAACACTTTGTTTGCCAGATTCACAACTTCTAGTCTTCCCTTTCCACCGCCCCTGTCTCACTCTGGTTATGGCGCACTTGATTCCGGCGCTGCGACTCGCACTAGGCCCTTAAACCTAGCCAGCTAAGCAGGGACACTTCCCTCCGTCAGCAGTCCTTTACTGACTGCAGCAAGACAAAAGCGACTTGCTTACACAACAAGAGAACTGTGTGGTTTAGTCGAACAGTTGGCCATTCAGTTATTATTCAGGGTGGTCCAGATGGTTAAAACCAACTATACAAATGTCGTGAACGTCGCAATGTCATATTAGTCATGTTATGATTCCAGGGTCTGCTCAAGCCTTTATGGGGCCCTTAGCTGAATTTGATTTGGGGACCCTCCCCCCCACCACCTCAGAATAGCTGGTGTTTGACTGTTATTGATCCCAGTTTAACATTTTAATTGTGTTAATTATAGTTCTGTAATTTATGCCAAACCAGTGTCACTCCTGTTTTTTTAACCAGTAGAATCTCTAAAATGTCTTTGTATTTATTTGCACTTATGTGCATGTAATAATGTTATGTATTTCAAGCGAAGCACTGAGTGTGGTGATACTGAACTTGGATCAAACAAGTAAACGGTTCAATGCCTTTAGTTTTTAAAACATAGAACAGATGTACACTTAATATGCAAGCGGCAACTCCAAAATAAAGCCAAATAACTATTTAGATATCTAGATTTCTTAAGTGTGGTTTTTTCACACTGTTGCAGCTGCTTAGTTCACTTATGCCTTGGGTTAACTGCATGTTTCAATGCAATACATACTTAAATGTTCAGCAGCAACTGTGTGTTGTCAACAGTTGTCTAAATGGAGTGATATTGTGTTTTTGTCATTTTTAATGCATTTTTTCCCCTTGTCAAGTAACAAATAAACCTAACCATTTAAAGTAAAGCGTTTTGTACATTGGGAATTATATTAAGAAATTGTTTACATTTATTTCCCTTCCCATAAAAAATCTTGATTAAAAATGCAGTCTGTTTAGTTTTCTCTTTCAAGAACCTACCATGTGAAATTGACCAAAGACTCATTGTAATTCACAGAAGTGATTGTGTGAATTGTCAGTACATTGTGATTTACAGTGTGTATGAAATCTGCTGAAGTTAAAAATACTAACGTGACGTCAAAATGTGTGAATGATCGGTGTTTTATCATATGGATTGCAGGCTTCCATTTAGTCACCTCTAACCTAACCTTAACTGCTAGCAAAGTAGCGATGCATTTGTAACATAAGCCTTTGTCAGTCTGGTCAAAAGTTGGAAGTTTCTTAGTATTAAGTGCTAATTGAGACTACAGCAGTGTGTTAATGACTGTGGTGAAACACACGGGCAGTTAAGGCCAGCTAGTTAGCCATTTTAAGAGCTTTATATTGCACACTTAATATAAAAACATGACAAAAGTAGTATGATTAGTACAGTTAAAAATATAAATTTGCATATGGCATTGTATTGCACTGTTCCGATGAATTGCGCAAAATATAAAAAATTACAATGGAAAATGCATCAACACTGGCTGTAGCGGAACATAGATAGTGTAAAATGTTAATCGAGTAGGGCACAAAACAGTTAAGTGGTTGGATAGACATTTTATTCAATGTACTGGACATGAGACAGATCTGCCTCTACCCTCTGTTCTCACTTGAGCTTATGCAGAATATGGAAGCAATGACTTTGCATATGCTCATGAAGGGAGAGAAGGGAGGTGTTTGGTCTGTTTTCTGTTTGTGTACTTTTGTGAGAATGTGTGTTTATAAAAAAAAAAGAAGAAAAAAACCCTGACAGCTGGATTTTTCACAATAAAGCTTACATCCTGCTTTGTCACTCCTGTTTTCTACCTCAGACCAAAACAAACTAGAGCCTCTATGAGCTGTGTTTGGAGCCCACAAACAACTGTTCAGTTCAGACAGGACACATTGAGGAATGTTCTGCACTCATTCGTCAGTGATTTTGAACTCCAGGGTACTGTCCTTGAAACATGGAGCTTTAAACTCTGACTATATTAAAACTGACTCTTGAAGAGCCATTTCTAAGTACTCAGTGACAGTTGAGACAGACAGACAGACCACTCCTTTGTGTTTACTTTCCAACAGAAAAATCCAAGTGTGTAATCACTCAGTGTTGTTGTCTTATCTGGCTTGGCTGGACATGTCACTCTGCTTACCCTTACACATTGTGGTGTATGGTCCTTGATGCAAAGTGGCCACACGTCTTTATTTTAAACTCAAACTGTCTTTGTGTTGGTATCTGAAATAATGAATCCTAGAGTTCCTGTCTAATATGTTGATGGGTTTTTACTACAAACTGTTGTAAATGCTATCTAATGCAGTATTTACATGCCTACAGTAACACCTGCATCTTTTGTTAAGCTTATGTGTCCTTTTATGTCTAGTTATATATAAAATAATGACTCACTATGTATTATATGTACACCTCCAGCTAAGAAGAAGAATAAGAAGGGGAAGACCCTCACCCTAACTGACTTCTTGGCAGAGGACAGTAAAAGCAGTGGTCCAGCTCCCCCCAGCTACCCAGCAAAGTCTACTAGCTGGGCTGATGAGACTGACGACCTGGATGGAGATGGTGAGTTTGCAATGAAATAAACAAATTATTTGTAGCAGCGACAGCTGAACACCACTATTACATTTTAGATTTGTCAACCCTGGTGTTTATTTCTGTCCAGAGTCACTTTAGTTTGCTGTGAAAACTCATACTTAAATTGTGAAGTTCATTAACTAATAATGTTGCTCTTGCTTTATAATCATGTTGTGGTACTGCTTTTCAATGTGCGTGTACATCCTTTTCTGTCAGATTTACTTGTGACTTTTGGCCCACACTGGAGCTTCCTAAGTTTACATATAAACTGCTAACTCTGTGTGTTGAGAGGAATTGCCTAACCCTCTGGACAGTTTTGGGATGTAAATGGCAGTTGGAGTTTGTAGATTGTCGCCCTAAGATATCAGTCATTTATCAACCGTAAAAATTGTGTTTTTTTTATCAGATGTCCTTTTTTTGTCCTTTTGTACTGTTTGGGTATATATATTATGTGTGTGTGTGTATGTGTGTGTGCTTTCAGCCTATTACATAAAATGTAATAGTCTTTTTTTTTTCCAAACCTCAAAGTGATGACATTCTCAAATATTTCCCAAATAAACTTAGATTACTGTTATAGAAAGAATATGGTTAAAAACTACATTTAAAAAGCTATTAATACTTGTTTCCATTTTATTAAAAAAAAAAATATATATATATATATATATATATATATATTTATATTTATATGTATATATTTTTGGGTTCATTTGATTTCGTAATGGCTTAATAATTTATTCATTAATAGTTGTAGCTCTAAAATGTTATGTTGTTTTTGCAATTTTTGATACACGTTTTTGCAAACCTGCCAAGACTTCAGTTTTGACACTAGACCCTCTCGGCTGTGCTTGCTTTCACATTTCAGGCAATTTAGACAGCTGTTCAGTGTGAAACTGTTGTCTGACTAACCAGTAATGAAAATAATTTAGGCATGCCTTATGTGTATCCATGTTTATCTCTCCAGTCTCAACTTCGTGGCACACGGAGGAGGACTCGTTCCGGGCGCCGCCCATTGACCGCTCCATCCTGCCCACAGCACCTCGCTCGGCCCGTGAGCCCAATGTTGACCGGTCTCGACTGCCCCGCAGTCCACCGTACACAGCCTTCCTTGGCAACCTGCCCTATGAAGTCTCTGAAGAATCAATCAAAGACTTCTTCCGCGGCTTGGCAGTAGGTTTACCAAGCACATTCAGTGTGGGGTGGTGGCAGAGCATCCATGAAAAATTATGAGAGACTGTTTCATTTGTACTTCACAGGACGTGTCAACTCTTGAGTTTTTATCTAATTACAATTATAATTTAAATCATATTTTTCAACAATAAAGAACAGGACAACACATGTCAAACTTCCTTTTGCTGTATCAATAGAACCGTCTTCAAGAAATGCCCTAATGTTGCTCAGCCTGTTTGTTGTATTTTACCTGTTTCCTCGTATAGTCAGGAATGCTGGTGAAAAATGTACAACTGAAAAAAAGCTTGTCAGTGTCCAATTTCAGTTACAGCAAAGGTTTCATAGAATGTCAACATGGATGTTTACCTTTTTTTTTTAATATCACTTTGTCATTTAAAATCCATTTTGGTTCCTGCCTGTAGATCATCGGGCATAGCTGAGTAGTATTCATTGCCTAAAATGGTTGCAATCACACAAGTACTCAAGACATGTTTAAACTGAATACCAGTGTCCTCATCATAATACCTTTTATTTAGGGTTAGATAAGAAATAGAACATTCAAATGTTAACCTCTTTGTCCGTGTTTAATTGCATACTGCTCTTCGTATCTTGTGTGATTTTCATGTGGCATTGTCTTCATTTCCAGATCAGTGCAGTGCGTCTGCCTCGTGAGCCCAGTAACCCAGAGAGGCTGAAGGGCTTTGGCTATGCTGAATTTGACGATGTGGATTCTCTCTTAAGGGCCCTTAGTCTCAACGAGGAGGTGAGATGATGATGAAAAAATTGGGTGTCATGTCTTTACTTCTCCCTTCAAGGAAGATTCAACGTGTATCTAGATATAAGGACTATGATACGATTCAGGCCAGAAGCTTTTTATGTTGTAACAATTCAAAACGATTTGATTCTATACAATTTTTTTTGTGTAAGAGACATTTATTTTGAATTGTCTTTGCCTGTCTAAGGCAGGAGTCCTTTGTTGTCTGTCTTTGTCCTGTTGTCTGTTCTGTCTTTCTATTTCTATTAACTGCATAAGCAAGTGCACCAGTATGTGCAGTGCAATAGAAATGATACAGATTTCTAAACGAACCACTTAAGCATATCAGAAGACAGTCATGCATATAGAGAAAGGATACGCAATGTTCCATGCATATAATGCTCAATCCGTGGAGCCTGATATGTGGGCACCCTCACTCAGTCACACAGTTTTTTCCTCTTCCTCCGACAATGGGTTTCTCATCTTTTTTTTTTCGCCCGCTCTGCTATGATGAACATCTAAAATAATGCTGTTGCTGCCTTGATCCTATAGCCGTTACCTGGCTGGGTGACGTGTGTGTAGTGCCGTAAAGCAATCCATGTTTCTGGCAAGACCCTTTGAAAATACAACATTTGTTTGACACACCCATGCCAAGAATATTAAGTTGAAGCTGCTTTTCAGACATATATTTTTTATTTCATAATGACTTTAAGTGCTGAATAATTTCATTTAGAAAAAAAAGGGTAACATGACATAGGTTAAGCAAGGTTGAAGCAATGCAGCAAGGAAGTAGCAGTATAGCAGCTTCATTAAATCGAATGCTTCATTGCCCATCAGGAGAGTCACTGACTAATTGTCCCCTTTCTCTTTTCATTCAAACAGAATCTTGGAAACCGAAGGATCCGAGTGGATATCGCAGACCAGTCTAATGATAAAGGTACACTGCTAACCTATGTGTTTTGTGTGTCACTGCAAGGACTTTCTTTGCTTCAAGTGTAATTAAGCAAAAGGAAAAGCACCCTCATTTTCTATACTTGAAAAAATGGTCTTCTATGCTTTATGCTTTAGAGAGAGACGGTGGAATGATGGGAGGCCGAGACAGGGGTGGACGGATGGCCGACATGGGTCCTGATAAGACAGACAGTGACTGGAGAGCTCGGCCAAGTGCAGACGATGATGGACCTCCCAAGAGAGATGATGGCTTTGGAGAGAGTGAGTCAGAACATGTTTTTTTTTGTACTGTAACCCTTAATTTTGCGTTAGCAGTTTTTGATTTTGTGTGTGGAACAACTTCATTATCTTTTTTGTTGAATTCTTGCAGGATCACGGGATCGTTACGAGTCAGATCGTGGGCCACGG
Organism: Solea senegalensis; assembly: GCF_019176455.1. Classification (NCBI taxonomy): domain Eukaryota; kingdom Metazoa; phylum Chordata; class Actinopteri; order Pleuronectiformes; family Soleidae; genus Solea; species Solea senegalensis. The sequence continues at coordinate 21,523,121 of NC_058030.1, forward strand.
AGGGACGGAGATCGCTATGACGGAGGCAGAGACCGTTACCGGGATCGATACGATGACCGCGACCGTAGAGACTTTGACCGCGACCGCAGAGATTATGACAAAGGGGGTGAGTGTTATGGCCATATTGTTGGTATGGCCTGAGGAAGGACTTAATGGTTAACAATTCTATATCAGCCTCCTAAGTCAAAGACATTGACACAAAAGTTTGTGGGACACACAGATATTACCCAGACAACCAAGCTTAAAGTGACGCCTTTGCTTTCCACCAGTTGACGCAATTTACATCCAGTGTTTGATGCAGAGGATTTTTATTACTATTATTATTTTCTATTGCTATTGGATTTATTTGAAAAGTAATGGTCCACAAGGAATAGCATCATGGCTGTCTCCACACTGTTCTCCACCCCAGTCACAGTGCTATGCCCTAGTGAAGGTGCAGCTCAAAGGCTGCTTCATCTCACATCACAATTGGTTCTATGCACTTTTACTATGTCTTGTTATAGTTTTGTTTTTGGATGATGGGTTCCCTCTGCTGGTTGAGCATGCAGGGTGGAGAGAAATGACGCACAAATGAAAGAAAACATTCACTAATAAATGAATAATTTTGATCTGTTTAATTTCAACGTCGCCTGACTATCAGTTAAGTTCTACCGTTTGTTTGCCTTTGCTGCCTTGCTCAGTCTGTTTTGCTTTGTTTATTTGTTGTCAAAGCATTTTGTAAACTTTGTTTTCAAAGTGCTATATAACTAAAAGTACTACTTTTTCCTGAAGAAAAGAAAGATATGCTTGTTTTTAACATTGCCTTGCAAATCAGATCATTGTTCTCATGACCTTTTAGCTACAGTTTTATTATCCATTTACAGCTCATTTTTGTTTTTTCTTGTTTTAGGTTCCTCTTTTTTTGTTGCTCACTAGTTTTCTTCCCTCTCCCCGTTTTCCTGCTAGGTTATGATTCTCGTGGTGGTGGAGGTAGTCGTCGTGCCTTTGGCAGTGGCTTCCGCCGCGATTATGATGACACTCGGGGTAGTGGTGACCGTTATGGCGACAGGGATCGTTACGGCGACCGTGAGGACCGGTACGAGAGACGGGAGGAGAGGCGCGACGACAGAGGAGGAGGGGTGGGAGGAGGAGGAGGAGGAGGAGGAGGAGGCGGTGGTGGTGAGTGGTCAGGATATAATTACTATTTTTTTGTTTGTATTACTTATAAACAAAGAATAAATGTCTTGTGTTTTTATTTGCATGTACAATTGTTAGTGCTTTATATTATATTTATAGATGAAAATAAAATTTTAATATGATCCTTTCTTCACTTTTTAGCTCCTCAGCAGAGACCCAAGTTGAACCTAAAGCCTCGTAGTGTACCCAAGGAGGAGGAATCTAGTGGTGGTGGTGGTAGCAGCGGTGGTGGTGGTGGTGGCGGCAGCGGTGGTGGCAGCAGCGGCGGCGGCGGCGGTGGTGGTGGTGGTGGTGGTGGAGGAGGAGGAGGGACTTCTCCCGCTGCCCCTCCAAGTTCCAGTGGCAGGGCCTCATCCATATTTGGTGGAGCCAAGCCTGTTGATACAGCAGCCAGGGAGAGGGAGGTAGAGGAAAGGCTGAAGAAGGAGGAGGAGAAACTGCAGAAGCAGCTGGAAGAGGACAAAGGCCGAGCACCTGACCGAAAGATGCGAGACAGGTCAGGGGGTTGACATAGATGGACATTTATTTTGTGTTATTTATTAAGTCAAAGAGCATTTTTTTAAATGTATATCAGTTATGATATACACATATTAATTTCTTTGTTTGCAGGGACCCAAGCTGGCGTAATGAGGAAACTTATACTGAGCGATCTCGCACAGGAAGCGAGTCCTCACAGCAAGGAAGCTCTTCTGGAAGAGGTGAGATATTTCGATATATATTTCCATAGTTTTCTTTTGGAAATATGGCATCTACTACTTTTAAAAGCAAACAATGACTGCTGTATTTTGTGATAGTTCTCTGGGTTCATCACCATCACTTTCACCAACAATTGAAGAAAAAATTGACAATGTCCTGATTGGAAATGTTTTTTTAATCCTGATAACACTTTTGACCCTACAGCCGGTCCCTAAATACTCCACTTACTTTAACTTCACGTTCCATTTTTCTTCCTCCAGCATCTCGGTGTCGAGATGGAGAGCGCTCTGGAGAGAATGAGGTTTTCAGTGGTAGAGAAGGTGAACCCGTCTCTCCTGTGTCATCCTCACGCCCCTCCTCCACCAGCTCCTCCAAGGAGCCTCTGAAGGTGATGCCTGCTCCTCCTCCCAAGGAGAACGCCTGGGCCAAGAGAAGTGCAGTCAGCACAGGCTCTAGTGATGGTGATGGACGACTTCCAGTCTCTCCTGTCTCCCCTGGTGGTTCAGGTCCTCCCAAGCTCAGGTGAGAATGTTTTCCATCTTATGAAGCGTTTTAGTAAATTTTGTACAGAAAGAGTTTAAGGAAAAAAGCACTGTATGCACAGATCATTAAGCAAACCCACCTTTCAGAGCTGAAATGAATTGTCACAGGCTCAAAGAGAAGTTAAACTCATGAGAATAGAATAGCCTTTATTTGTCATTATGCAGGGTAAAAAACAACGAAATTGGGGAGGCTTCTCCACAGGTGTGTAACATGACATAAATATGTTTGCTGTGTACTTCTTTCTGATCATTTTTGCTTTCTCTTCAGCTCTTCAAGTTCTGCAGATGAGAGAGGATCTGGAAAGGGTAAGACAACTGATGATGAGTACTAGGCACAATGGAATTTCACCCTCACCAAATCCCACTGTAGACCACGAATACATTTGAACAACCAAGAGGCAGTAGTCATTAAAGGAGTCAACAAAAACAAAGGAAACTGACGAAGGAAGACATTCTATACATAAAACATACTTCCATTTATCTGCAAAAATATGGAGTCATGCAGACTTTGAAACTTGTGAAAAGGCCAAATTATGTTCATCAGAACAGCATATTCTCTGTACGGTGGCCATTCTTGGACATTTCAGGCTTGGCTCTCATTGGCCCTGCTTGTTTTTGGGGCCTGGCTGCATTTTGAGCTAAAAGCTAATATAAGCATATTAGCATGCATGTCCACAGCTAACAATGTTTGGTATGGTGACATTGTAAAAGAAAATAAATAAAAGCTTTTTAAAAATCAGGTTTGATCCCAAATTACAGCTGATGGTAATTCATTATTTGTAGCGATATATCCTATCATGATGATGTTTTGAATGGGTGGGAATATTCTACCAGTTATTTGGCATGGTGACAAATTACGGGATCAAAGTTTTGCGCATAAACAAGTCATTTGTTTATTGGCATCCAATCCAATATTTTTCAAGATATATGAATTTGGATCAAAGTGTTTTGACGCACGGAACTGGTACTGCTATATCTACATTTTACAATGCAAGCCTAAAAAGGTCTCTACTCAACCTGTGTAGATTGTATCTGAAAGTGTCTTTTTTTTTTAAACATCTGACTGCCCATATATAAAATTGCTTTTGGGACTGTTGTCCACAATCTACACAGTGTCCTTGTTTCTTTTTTTTCTTGATTGTGGACTTGCTTCAGTGAAGTGTGGCTGCACGTGGTTGAATTTGCATCGTAGTATTACACTCGTATAAACACTTTTCATGGTCATTGGCCAAGAAATGTTGGCATGAAAGATGGTCTCAAACACTTGCGGTCTCGAGCAGGTGACAGGAGAAATCCAGGGTTTTCAATCCATAAAAATGGGGAGAACTCCACACTGTAGATGGAAAGTTAAATAGGGAAGTTATTCCCTATTTATATAATAATTATTAAAATAATTGGCATTATTTCATCATAGAAATAATGTTTTTCCATCAAGACCGTTTCACTCACATGATGAGAAGAGCTGTTACCTGCCAGTTGAGAAACAATATTTAAAACAAATGAACAGAACATGTCTAACTAGAGCAGGTCATGGGATCATCTTGCAGCTGAGTGTAAAAGGGGGAGAAAAATATCTTGCATTTGTCTTTTGAAGTTATAATCAAAGGAACATATGTGTTACTAAATAGGCACCATATGCAAATTCACAGTGATTCTGACTTAATCTGTATTGCTGTCTGAACTGGTCTTGCTTCTGATTGTTTTGGAAACATTTGGCAGAACTTGAAAAGCCAATATCAAATATGAGAGGTGTGTTTTTGTTTTGGCTTTAATTTATGCAGTTGTGCACCTTTTGATTTGGCCCAACATCAGTGACTAACACGTTTTGAATCCAGCTCCGTGGCTTTGATGCTGCAGTGTGTTGTGAGTGTAGTCTACTGTTTAAAAAAAGAGTCCATCACCCTCCCTTCACTCAACTGTCTGGCTTCTCCTTTAAGATGAGAACAAGGCTGACGGTGTGCGTCGGGACCGGGGGCCCCCACGGGCACGAGGGGGGCCTGCAGGGCCTGGAGCGGGGCGGGGCCGAGGAGAAGGGCCAAACAGAGACCGAAGAAAGGAGGCAGACAGGTCAGCCATCCAAAGCTAGCAGCTCCAGGTTACTCAAGACAGACAGGAGGACAATCACTGGGCATCTGGACAGACATGGTCTATGCTCATTATTAAAGAGATGCCTGAATTTCCTGGTGTCCTGTTATTGAAAAAGACAATACGAGGACACCAGGAATTCTGGTGTGTTTATTATTTACCATTTTATATCAAATGGTTCTATAACCCATTATGTAGTGCAGGAAACCTCAGCAGTGCGACATAAACATCAGTAATGTTTTTTTGGGAAAAAGTTGCTTGAGCACAATGTCAATTTTCAGAACATGGAAATTAGCATAATGTGCACTCCTTTCGTTTGTCTCTTTTCTTGGTGCAGGTTTGAGGATTCACAGCAAGGGATACCTTTCCAGTGTTTAATCCTTTCAATAAATTTTGACCCTAGTGTTTATTCTGATTGTAGAAAGGACAGCAGAAGAGAGCGAGAGTCCAGACCACCTCCAGAGCCAAAGAAGTACGAAGAATCCCCAACTCCTGTAAGTTCTTAACTGGTTTTCTTCAGTTACAGAGATTGCAGAAAACATAACTACTTATTCAAATCCCTTATGATGTCTTGCTAAATTATCTTTTGGTTCAACCTTTGGTTTTGGTTTAACTTTTGTCGCACCTCAAATGGCCTGATGTGGTCACACCTTTGCCTTCTTCAACACAGTTCATTTTGCAGTGTTGTAATGACACACCACATGTGTCAATGTAGCACTTTGATTTGTGTTAAGTTTAAATCCTTCATTGTTGACGGTAACCGTTAAGTATAAAGAGTTGAATTGTCCCTTTCAGTGTTACTTAAACTCTGCCAGGCTGCTGTACTGTGTTTATAAATCACATTACAACAATGTGATGCAACAGCATTTAGATTTTCTTAATAATTAATGTAAGGAATTGAATTTGGTTAATTGTTTTAACTGTTCATTTAGCACAGATTTACTGTGTATTGTAGGGTGGGATGGCCTGAGCTAACGCACACAAGTCAGGGTTCCCACAGCTGAATTGCCTTTTACAAATTGCCCTCCCATCTTAAGCTGTGCTGGCACATTCTTGAATTTGAGGGAATCAGTCCAGGAAAGTCCTTGAAAAGTCCTTGAATTTCAAGTCACCCAAGGTGTGGGAACAACAAATAGTGTATTTAGCCACTTTATTGACCATGTCGACGATAAAGCTATGAACAATTCCTCCAGGAGTAAGGTCAATAAGGTACATTTTAAACCACACTGTGTCATGCATTCTTGAATAGGTCTCTTTTTTTATGCAAATTACAAACAAATTGCATTTTAGTTATTCTAAACATTTCTGAACATTTTAAAGCAGTTATTTTAAAATATGTTAAATTAAAATGTTTATAGACCAGCTGAAGTAAAAGGAGGTGTAGAACGATTCACTGTAGCTGCTACAATTTAATCAAATCAGTGTCAAAAAAAGTCATTCACTTTATTTGTGATGATATTTTGTGTTTATATTTGCCTTTATTTCATGCTCAAAACTCTATGTATTTAATGACATATTTACTGAACGGGCCCTGTTTTTGTTTTTTGTATTTTTTTCCCAGAAGTTCAGCTCAGCCAGTAAGTACGCCGCTTTGCTAATGGATGGAGACCAAGGAGATGATGCTGAAGACCTTGAATAGAGAGAAAATAGCAAGATGTGGCCCCAAAAATGCAAGAAGAGGAGAAAACCGCAAATGCAGACAAACAAAATTATTTCACCTAGATTGTGTAAAAATCTTCTCACATGGCAGAAGCTCCTGGGAGGAAATCACTACCTCCCTCTCCCAAACCTATCCTCTGCTTTCAAATATCCCGCCCACCCACACTCCCTCTCCCCTCCTACGCCACCTTCAGGACTTTTCAGGTTCTAAAGAATGTCATATACTGGACTTGTTTTAAATGGGGGGAAAAAGGAGTAGCTGACACATGGAAAAAATATGGATAACATTGAACTAATTGTAATAAATAAATGGAAAAAGTGGGGAAAGTGAATGCAGTTTGTATATTTGTGGATCACCGATGTGGTTGGAGATGATTGACGGTGTCGCTCAGCACCATAACTACCATAACTAATCATCCTAAAGCCTTTTTATCCATTGCTTAGTTTGCGTTAATACAATTAATATCTTACTCCTGAAAATTAGTCAAGATAATCTCGTCTTCCAGTGTTATCAGGCATGAATTTTGAGATGTTGCAAATAATTAAGAACACTTTTTTTTTCTTTTTTTTTCCTAAATGTACATCTTGTACGTTTTTGTGGTGAGGTCCGTATTGGGAGAGAATTGTGTAAGTAGTACATGCCTGTTCCGTAGGACTTATTTTTATGTTTAAGATGGCAAAAAAAAGCAGCCGCTTCATAATCCTCTCTGAGAATTGAGTGCCATTACTATAATCCCCAATTGCTGTACATATGTCTGTGTTTCACCACCTTCTGATGAAATAATCACATCCATTAAAAGCGCAGTACGGTCTCATTTCCAGCCGTCTTTACAGAATCCCTGCAGCTGTCTGAATCATCTTCCCACTGAAGTGACGAGTACAAATAATTGGGGAAAGACTGGCCTTGCTTGTGGCGGAATGTGAGTTTCAGTACAATTTTCATGAGAAGCTTTTCTTCCAAGCAACAATAAATTGGGAGTCCTAATGTGTGTTAAAATGGTATGTGGTCTTTACCGTGTCTTTTAAATGTGTTACAGGACTGTCGCAAACCAAAAGGTGAAATATTTGTAGGTATTCACATGACGGGACACCATTTCAGATGAACCATGTCTGTCACAACCAAATCCGTCACTTTTACACCTGTTTCATAGGCAATAATCTCTTGCATTTCATATCCATTCAATGTCAAAGTTGACACTACACTTACTGGTGCCTTTAGTAAGTCACAAGTGAGCCGTTGGTCAGTCAACAGACAGACAATAAACTTTCATTTAGAGATACAGTATTTGCAGCAACAAAGTATTTTTGGGCCACTTCTCCTGGTGTGGTCTGAGAAGCACAACATTTCCAGTGTTTTTTACAGTCTTGGCTCCCTGCTGGGATCTGGGTGGCAGCTGGTCAGGATCCTGCTGACCCCCAGGTCACACACACACACACACACACAGAGTAGGATAATATGTCTGTAGACTCCTGAACAGCAGGACACACTAAATGTAAAAGAACGTTGACCTGCAGCAGGTGTGTGTGCGTTTACAGGTGTGTTCTGTCACCCAAAGAACTCATTTTCCGTATTATTTCATGATATCGACACTCAATGGCCATATTATTAGGCACACAAGCTAGGTCTGGGACCTGTTATGGGCTTATGCTGCTGTGGTTCATCTGCTTCATAGCTGGAGGTGTTATGCTCTTCCACATACCTTCATAATTTACATACAGTCCAATGCTGTAGCTTTTCCATCAATTTGAAACAGTCTGACCAGAAAATGATTTTCTGTTTTTCAGGTCATTCTCCGTAAACCATGAAAATCGTAGACCTGCAGTTTCCCGACAGGCACCAACAGCCATCACGTGTTTATCACCTTTCTTCTTTATTGTGATGTTGGGTTTGAACCTCAGCAGCATGCCTTGACCATGTCTTCCTGCCTTAATGCATTGAGTTCTTGCCATGTGATTGGCCCAATTAGATAATTGTGGTAATGGAGCAGGTTGAAAGGTTGTAACTAATGCGGTGGCTGTGAAGTGTATGTGTATATGCTTAGTCAATACATTAACTAAGTTCTGAAGAAGTTATTAATAAGAATTACAAAAGTGGAAATATTATACACAGAGAAAACAAGTGGTTTGATATGTCGGTGCAATCTTCCATAAAAAGAAAGTAGAATAGAATTGTGCTGGCAGGATTTACGTAAATTAAGATATTTTACCGTCATGTCTGACATGGAAGCACCTTTGAGAAGTTCCATCATCTCAATTAATTCAGCCCTGCTAGGGTAAATTAGTTGTTATTGTTTTTTATCAGTGTATCGTGCACAGAATAAATACCCAGCCCAGACAGGCTTACAATACACCATTATTTAGAGATTCATACAAGTACAACAAATAATATTAAACAAATAACTGACTTCTTCCAGGTTTTAGACACAGGTAGCAAACCAATACACATCACTCAACATTCAGTCTACCAGCAGATTTATGGATTTCTTTCAGTATATATGTTGTTAATTCATCATAAGTACAATACAGAAGAATGTTAGGGTGATTCTCAGTTTTGCGGAAAAGTTCACACAATGTATTTTTGGATTCCTGTTCCTAAGAATTCTGACTTCTTGATTCATTTGCTGTAACATACGTTTCAGCACAGTAATTGTGCTCGGTTTGAATATAAGCAAAGTAATACAAAGCTAAGGGATGATTACTGGGATTACACTCTGCTGTGAGGAGGATGTGACCTCTGACCGTTGAAGTCGGAAGGACACAGTCTGTCTTCAGGGAACAAGTGGCCGTGATATCTGAACCGAAGGCTGTAGAGCATACACGTTATAGCATTGCCACCCCCATTCCTTCAGAGTCAGAGCATTCATATCATACATATAGTCTCAAGTTCTACATGACAGCTCATATTTAAAAGTTTCCTTCTCCATCACTTCAAAGCTGTGAACTCTCAGTAAAAAAAACAAAAAAGGGGGAGAATCCTGGAGTTTTATTGTGTCATCCATCTTTCCCCAGCCCTTCCCCACCCCTCTTAATGTGAATCAGCAGCTGAAGCACACAGGAGGGTCCGTCTTCTTCAAGTCCCAGCCTGACAGTGAGTGTCTCCCACAGTGCATTCAGTGAAGTAAACCATGATCATGCACTGATTATGGTCTGTTTTTGACAGTTACACTTGTCTGCTGATGTCTTTCTCGGAGCTGTGATAAAGAGGCATCTTTGAAAGCTGCAGAGAATCTTCACTTGCTAAAATGCCTGATGGTTTGTCACCTAATTTAGCTCACAACTCACACAGTTTTCTGCCTCGTGTTTTTGACCAAAGACTGCTTTGTATAGCCCAACTGTGGGCTTAAAACGTGCTTTCAGAAAGGGCTAATTGTTGGGAGATTTTTTTTTCCCCTCACGGCCCTAAAACCCTCCAGCTTGAAGCAGGATTTTGTCCAGAAAAACCAGTGAGACGAAACAGTACAGTAGCCTTACTCAGAGAGAAACTCAACAGGGGATGGAAGATTTAAACACAGAGCCGATCATTGTCTTCATTTGGGGGGAGCACACAACTAAAAGGGTAAAGATGGGACATTAATGTTTGGTGTCATATGTCCTATTACTATTATATTTGTATAGGAGTTCATTTCATATACAAATCCCATTTCCAGAAAGGTTGCTCTACTGTATGTGACGCTTGCTATAAATGCAACAAAAACAACGAAAATGTGTAATTGGTTGAATGACTTGTAATTGAACAGATAGAATTACAAAGAAAAGAATTTCAGTGTTTCCACTGACAAAACTGATTTTGCAAACGCATTAAACGGTTTCATAATCCGCAGGTTAACCAGGAACAGATGAGGGCACGGAAATTGGGAATAAGAGGAGAATCCATGGGTCGTGGTTCACCATTTTGTGCCAAACTTCATGGGAGAATAGAATGTTTCTCAATGCGAGTTTGCACAGAATTGAAGTCTTTCACCATCTGCAGTTCATTATGTCATGAAAAGATTGAGGGAGTCAGGAGGAATCTCAGGACATAAAAGGCATAAATAAAGGGTGCAAATCGCTGCTGAATGTGCAGGAGAATGTTGGAGCGACGTCTCGGTTATTTCAACACGACAGCAGCAGTTCTGCACACAGCGTGGCTTCATCGCCACAGAGTGCGTGTCCTTGACTGGTCCTGCCTGCAGTCCACATCAGTCTCCTTTTGAAAATGTTTGGCTCCTCCCGATGAGGACGACCTCGGGCAATGACGACCTCACACTGTTGAGCATCTGCAATTCCCATAGAATTAAAAAGTGAAATTAAAAGAAAAGGAGATGTGACCCGGTGTCCCAACTCCTTTTGAGTTGGTGAAAACGTTCGTTCTGTCCGTTAAATAAAGTTTCAAGTCAGTGTCCAAACTTTTTTGGGAAATGGGTTTGTATGATAAATCCCAAATGACAAATACAAGATCTCATTTTAAGGCCAGTTTGCTCCTTTCACCCCCTTCTGTCCCCCCATAAATACCCAAGCATGTGGTCAAATGTCGTCACTTTTTCGCAACAAGCTGAGGAAATGGGGAGAAGTGGGATCAATGCATTCAAGCCTCTCCAGGATGTTCTTGTGTACAGAGTTACAGTCTGCGGGGATTCCTTGTGTGAAAGAAGCTCTATCTGATCACTCCCTTGTGCGGAAGAAGAGAGTGAGAGGGGCTGAAATGAAGCCAAAGGAAAAGGGGAAGGGCCTGACATCAGCAAGCCAAAACAGCTGCCCCCTTCTCCCCCATGGAGGGAGACAGCAAGAGGGGGACTGATGGAGTAAGAGAGAGAGAGAGTAGGGGAGACTGTAGGGTCTGTGAGTGAGGAGAAGTGAGTGGTGTACGTACAGTGGTGGTCTGTAGGGGCTGAAGAGAAGGGAAGAAGGCATTGGCAAGTGGAAAAGGGGAGGAGGTGGTGAGTGTGTGTGTTTGCATGCTTTCACAGTGAGGAAAGCTAGAGACTAAGGGACACGGCAGAGTGTGAGTGGAGGGGGCAAGGAAAGAGGTGAAGGTCTCTGCTTGGTTTTTGGAGAGGAAGAAGAGTAGAAGGAGGGGGTGCGGGGGGTCATCTGGAGTGGATTTCAAGACAGGACAAGCTGTCAGCGAGAAGGGCCGGGGTGTGAGGAGTCACTTGGGAAGAAGGAACATGCTGGAGAAGGAGATGTGAGCCCTTCATCACATGAAGAGAAGAGGACTTTCCCAACTGAAGCACTTGTCTGAGAGGAGCGGTTGAGGAAGAGTTGGGGATATTGAGGAGGAAGAGAGAAGGTGTCTGCTGGAAGTATGGGGTGCATTCACAGCACGGGCACTGGCAAGGTGAAGAAACATGGACCAGATACTGACACAGGGGAAATCCTTATAAAGACGGAACCGGAGGTGCATCCTGAAATCCTGCACCTTGCTGAGGTAAGCACTCTTATGGGATATGGTACGCATGCCTGCTGCACACTGAGCCAAATGTGCTGCTCATAATATCCTCAGTCCGTTGGTAGCACAGAAAAATTCCTGGACATTCCAAAAAGCATTCTGGATATTTGGACGTGTATGGTCACGTGGCAGCGCTTCCAAAAGCCTGAAGGTGTTTGTTTGTCTAATTTGACCCAGCAATAATTCTTATATGCAACACGCCAACTGAAGGAATCTGAAAAATTACCCAAATGATATAAAGACCAAAGCAGTTCTGGCTCTTCTGTGTGTGTGTGTGTGTCTGTCTGTGGGCTAAATAGAACAGAAGTATCTCATGCCGCACATGCTCGCATACCCAAGGATAAATGTGTTGCTCCTATTTACACCTGCGTGTTCAATATTTAACTGTTATTTTTCAAGAAACATGTCAAACAATGGAATCAACAGACATGCAAGACAGGGAGTTGGGAGTATTGAGTGAGGACATTTTGGCTGGTCTTCACATTCAGTCTCCCCTTAAAAACCCTTTTTTAATGGTTAAGATTTGATTTTAGGTTTTTAGGATTAGGTTAAGGGTGAGGTTAAGGGGCCACGCAATGCATTATGTCTCACTACGAATGCTGCACAAGCATGTGTGTGTGTGTGTGTGTGTGTACTTGATAGCTGTTAATCATGTCCCTCGGGAGTCAAGGTTCAAAAGGAAGTGGTATAAGTTACTGTCCGGTTTTGACCTGCCGTCCGTCTGTCTGCTGCCTCTATTTAGGAACACGTATGGATTTAGGGGCAAGCCACACTGTCACACACGTAAAGCCTCTGGAGCTCTTGCATACAGTAGAGTTGAAAATAAAAAAAGGGCTTGTGTTGCACAAGAGAATGAGTACACTCTCACATGACTGAAGTGACTTGATAACAGGAGCAGTTGTTTCAAATTGGGTTCATTCACTTGGCTTGTTTTGCTCAGAAATGCACAGTAACTACTGTGTATAATCACTGATCTTGTCAGGACCAGTAGTTCTCATGGAGACCAAAACATGGTCCTAATTGGGCAGAGCTGGTTAAGGTTAGAAATAATGCTTTGTTTTATGAATGGAAATCAATGCTGTGTGTGCATGAGAGCGTGAGAGAGAGAGAAAGTGTGTGTGTGTGTGTATGTGCCAAATTATGATAATATAGTCCCAGCTGAAAGGGTGGACTCTGCAGTGGAGAGGAACAAAATGTGTCATACATGTGAGCTGTCCAGGAGTAATTCTTTAGGTTGTTTTATTCTATTAACCCACACACACACACACACACACACACACACTCTCGTTCCCGCACCTATTTTCAGTATTTTCATGGCTGTCAGAGGTGACTGTCTCTACTCAAGCAGGTTAAAAATACCCTGCCAGAACTTGAGCATACCACTGGCTCGCCACCTGCTCCCGTCCCTTGATTGTGTGTGCGTGTGTGCATGCCACCAAAACTCGAGGTTGCTCCTCCTGCTCTCCAGCATGTAATAAGTTGTGAGGTGTCACTGAAAAAAGCACTCACTCACACAGACTGTGTTTCACTGTCCATTTACATTTCTTATTGTAATATTGGTGTCATTTTTTTTTTTTTACACACTTTCAAATATATAAATCAGTTAAACCTGGCTCACAGGATGTGAGGTCCCACGTTGCAGGACAAAACTTTTTTAGCGAGTTTAGTATCACTCACCGTCACTTAATATCAAGTTATAATGAGTTATTTCTGCTCTTTTATTTATAGATTAATTTTGCATCATAAATCCGTTTTTATTGTGAGCTATTTATTGTTACATATGTCATCATAAATATTGTTATGTCGGGTACTTTTTCTCAAAAGGTTGTCCATACTCGGTGGCCCCCAGGTCATTAAACGGAAACAAGTAATCCAGGAGTCGGCCATGTTGCTCAGTCACAGACAACACAGACAGCGGTCATTTCATAACCAAGTCAAGCAGTCAACTGGACAGAAACACACGTTATAAGAAAATACCTCCAAAAAAAAATCTAAATCCCAATACAACCAGGTGCAATATCTAAATCAGAAGAATCAGAAGAAATCTTGCCCATCAGATCAGAGCATGTGTTGTTCAAAATCTGTCAGAATAAACGCAATATGATTTTCTTTGACCATGTCGTGCAGCTCTTGCTTCGGTGTCTGCTGCCTCTATATTGTGTATCTGCAAATGCTTACATCACCCACTGTTGCGAGTTACTGTTGCCTGTTTATTCTTTCAAACCAGTGTGGTCATTCTCCTCTGACCTCTGGCATCAACGAGGCATTTTCACCCAGAGAAGTGAAGAGCTTGAGGCTCTCTGCTGTGGTCATACATGCTTGGAGAATGACACAGACTTTGGCTGCAAAGATCTGAGAGGGGTGGGGTTCCTCAATACTGCAATTCAATACTGGAACTCCGCTGATAGTCACGAGTGCCTCTGGAGACTGAGCGTCCACATTTCCTCTCTGCTGGTACTGAACATCCAGGAAAGTTAGTGAGCACAATATCATGAGCAGCTGCCGTCTGATCCAAATTCTACTTTTTTTCCGCCTTAACAATCAAATTAATCTTCGACTCACTATTTCCTTTTGCTCTTCCAGTATTCATTGATCTGTGACAAATGGGGGGAAATAACTGGGTGTGTTTCACAATTGTGTGATCACATTGAGAGACACATGAGTCATTTAATCTGTGTCCACTCACAGGCCGTTTTATTAGGTACACAGGACACGACAACTAATAAAGTGACAGACACAGGATGTGGGCTGGTCATGAGATGATGTTCTGCATACCGGTCCGGTCACTCTCCTAAACTCTAGAGATGGTTGTGCTTGAAAATCACAGTAGGTCAGCAACTTCTTAAATACCCAGACCAGCCCGTCTGACAGCAGCAACCATGTCACGTTCAAAGTCACAGAAATCACATTTATTCTCCGCTCTGATCCTCGGTTTGAACTTCAACAGGTCGCCCTGACCATGTCTACATGAATAAATGCATTCCATGTGATTGCAGTCACCAGCGTTGTATGAATAGTTAGGTTAAGCACTGGTTTCATTGTGTATACTATTCTATTTTCTGTTTTTGTTTTTAATTATTATCTTATCTCGTCTTATTTGCTTCTAAAATCAGCAGAACAGGTGTACCTAATAAAGTGGCCATTAAGTATAATGCCTTTATCTGACAGATGACTGCAACAAAATCTGCTAACAAATGTAAGACACATTTTTATACACATGAAAACTCTTCATAAGAAGCATTAAAGTAACAACTAATTTGAATCTTTTGCTGCCAGCCAGTGGTTTTAATCTGCTGAGCTGCACTGACATAATTTGACCACTAAGAGGCGCCCTTGACTCATCCTGCTTTCTCAGAGAAATTTAAGTGATACAATTTTAAAAAAAAAGTGATTTTCAGTGAGGTTTCTGAAAGGAAACTGATAAAATATTTAGATGTGGCATTTTATTTTTAGGATATTTTCTCGTAGTGTATTTTTAAGTTAGAGAAGCCACTGCACTTTCCAAATGACCATGTATCTAATGTTGAATGTTTAGTACTGTTGTAGTATTGTCTCATATACTGTATGTACTCTGATGTTTTCTGTGCCAATAAAAACAACATTTTTATTTTAAAGCAGTTTAACACTTATTTTGGGTTGTATGCTAAATTTCTTAAATGTCACACACAAGATTAAAGTTAAAGTTAATGTTGCATAGAAATGGCATCCTGAGCAGAAAATAAATAGATATAATAGTCACACTCCTTTGTTTTAGCTGCTGGTCTAGAAACACGTTCATTTCACTTGTTGCCCTTTTTTATATATATTGTTCTGATTAACTGCAGAAAGAATAATTGTTTTCTCTAGCTTAATTCACTAATAACAGTTTTTTGTTTGTTTTTTTAATCCTGCAGGTGAATTCAGGTCAGGTTAATAAAGGGTCACCACCATTGTAGGTCATTACATAAGTCCATCAATTCCACACCCACGAGTTTCATGAGTTATGTAATAACATTTAAAATTTAAATGGAGAAATGTTGTGACGAATAACCTCTTTCCTCATGTGCCCCTTTTTTGTCTGATTCTGTTTGCTCAGAGTGGATGGCAGAGTTTACAGCAGTAGCCATTCATCATAACGACAGACACCATGTCAATACTTAGCTGACATGTTCTCTGCTGCTTTGATTTTAAGATCAATACCTACAACATAATGATAATGTGTTCCATCCGTCCCACTCAGTGACCAAAAATAAACAAAGCTTTTCAACCTGATTTTGTTTGGGGTTTTCTTTGGGGATTAATAAAAATAATTATTGATGATGTTTTTAATTTGATGCAGCAATGATTACAACTATTTTAACACAACGTGTGACTTCTGGTGCAAAGATGCCCCTGCGACTTTATTTCCTATCGGTGCCCTTCAAATCAAAAAGGGTGCCGTTATAATGCCCCAAACTGTGTACTTAGAGGAAATTATAGTCAGTACTGTATAGAAAATGCCCATCTTGATAATAGAAAGTGATGCTGTGTTGTAAAGGATGTCCCTGTATAGTTTACACAGTTGTGTGAGAATGTGGGAAATTACGTAATCTGTGCTCACCCCTGATGGCACATTGAAAGTTACAGATGTGCTTTTAGCAGCCAAATATTCAGATATTTCCAACTTGAATTAGTACAGACTGGGAAAAGAATTTCCAATAGACATTGTTCAGTGGACTTTTTTGCCAAAGACTCTGGTGAATTGAGTCAGTGTGGTAGTAGCTGAGTAAACAAGCTATTTTTTATTTTGTATTGTGAAAACATTGAAAAACCTTTGACAAAAGCATTCTGTCAAAAGTTCCGGTTTACCTGTACCCGGAACCCTACCGGTGATTAATTAGCGACGCACACAACAGAGTGACGTAGGTGAAAAACTTGTAGTGATGCTTTTTATTCAGATTAAACCAGCAGGTTTAAAGTGTTTTCCTGCCGTTAAATCTAAGGATAATGATTGCCAGCATTTCTGTAAGTATTAATGAGGGGTTTTCAGTGTCAATTGTATATTTCTAATGTAGTTTTATTCATTCATGAGAGTAGTGGTTAGCACTGTTGCTGCAAGAAGACCCGGGTTCGAGACCCGGTCGGCGCAAGGGTCTGCATATTCTCCCAGTGTGTGCGTGCGGTTTCTCCGGGTTCGCCGGGTTCTCCGAATTAATTACTACCCAGAACGACGTTGTAGATATCTGCAACTGGAATGAGAGATACCTTCATTTATATCCATAACTGAGTTGTCGCTATCTAGAATGACAAACCCCATACACATGAATGGCAAACGTGACGTCACATATAGACTTTATTGCTTAATGTTGTGCTTTGCTGGTCTTTGTGGTATGTGTAGCTTCATTTTAACTCACGAGTATTGCTGATTTATCTTTACGCAAAAAAATGTATTTCACAAAATCTGTTAAATAATAAAAGATACGATAATCCCAATCCAAGGATAGTTGCAAATGCACATTAGCATGGAATAAGGTAACAATAATTAGTCAACGTGCGTAAAAAAACACAAGGAAGTTAAGTGAGGTATACAAAGTGAATATTTACAACATGGACGTATGAGTGTTATGAGTTGTGATTGATTTATTTATTTATTTTAATGTTATTCTTTCTTTTCAAATGCAAACATGAAGAGAGATATTAGTGTAATGGAAAGATTATTTTGGGGAGTTTTGGGGAGTGAATCCAGGGATCTGCACATTATGTAACTGAACAAAGCTGAAGGTAAAGTCACATAAAACATTAATTATATATTTCTATTCATGAAGAATGTAAGCAGCACACACGCCACAGAGGCACTGCTGTTTTATAATACATGTGTGTGTTTTCCTCTGCACTCACGATTCGAGATGATGGGCAAAGTGTTTGTGAAGGTATATCTGAGCTGGTGTACATGTGCAGTCACCTTCCAGAGTAAAATTCAATGCTGCTTCTGTTTAGGGAAAATCCAGGGAATGGAAAAAGAAAAAAAAGAAAAAGTGCCAGTGCTGAAGAATGTTTTTTTAAGGCCAGAAAATGCATCAAGACAGGAAACGAAAACAGGAAAAGGTGGGCAGGTATGTTGTTAGTGGCCCTCCATCTTCCATCCCACTGACACACACAGCTCTCCTTTTAAGGCCTCTCTTTGATTGTACAGCTTAAACTGTTATTCCTACCCTTAACCATAACAAGTTATTTCTTAACACTAACCTTACCCCAGCCACAATTCAAATCTTAGCCCTAAACTTAACCATTTTCTCAGAAATCAGGTTTTGCCTCATTGTCTCCATGACAACTACTGGTCCTAACAAGGTCAGTGTGTAGGCCAGAAAAAGGTCCTAAAGAGGGAAGAACTACACACACCCTCTCTGTCTAAGGAAAGATTGAATGGTTGAAGGTGCCTCTCAGAAGCTGTTACTCTGGGTGGGTATTACCACAACTGTTGAGTATTTGTTTATAAAAAGAAAAATCCATGGATTATGACTCAGAGTATTACATTTATTTGCCTTTAGGAAGAAAACTCTCACTGGGAAGGCATGACTGTGTGCACACATGTGCACACATTAGGTGAAACAGTTATTCACTTCTTTACACACCTGTCAGTCTGGCTATACTATAATATACTGTATGTAGTATGAGTATCCTGGAGAGGAACAACCCTAGCTTCTTCATCCAAAAATCCTGCCAAAATTGTAAGTAATGTCTGGTTTAAAAAATGCCAAGAAGTGGGCAGGGAGCAGTGAGTGAGTGAATGGGGTGGGAAAGGAGATGTGAGGGAGCACCGCAGGGGGTGTGATCATCTGCACAATGTAGAGGAGACACACAGCATGTGATCAGATTTTACTCTTGTGTGTGTCTGCAGCTCGCCAAAGCTGGGAGCCACACCTTCATGGAGAAGAGCTTCAAGAAGAGACGGATATGTGAAGTGTGCAAGCACAACATCATCAACCCCGGGGCTTTTTGCAAGGGTGAGTTCACCTCCCTGTCAGTTCACGCGACAGAGCCTGAGACACAACTGGAGAGCGCTGATACAATAAACTCTCCCTTCTGTTTGCAGAATGCAAGGCTGCAGTTCACAAGTCCTGTGAAGCCAAGGTAAGATGACATGACTTATCCCTCTGTACTGAGCAAACTGTGCACCTGTGACACAGGTCATTGGGTAGTGTGAGGTTAATGTGATGTGGAGTAAGCCATGTGCACTGACCTAGATGTCTGCGTAAAGAAGGCCTCCCTCCTGAACAGCTACCAGGTTACAATGAGTAATTCAGTCATGTGGTAACATGACATAGCAGGAATTGTTGACAGTCGTCGTGCACACAGGTAGATTCTGTGTGTGTCATTTTGCCATTTATTTTACATTAACCCCAATATTTGCAAACAAGGAAAGGAGATTTCAAGAATTGTGTTCATCTTGTTGAAGACATTTTCATAGATTTAGGTCTTTTGAGAATTTTTTTCAGAAATTGTTTTTTAGGAGACATTCTGTATATCAGGGGGTTCTTATGCACTACCTGCTTGTGAAATGAACAGCCATTCCAAATCTTTTGTCTGGGCATCAGACTTTTCATTTCCCTGTAGGTGTGTTTAATTATTTATATTTGTATTTAATTATACTGTTTTATAATAAATTGAATGAAACTGAATATGGAAGTGAAAGTTGATTATACACTCACAGGCCACTTTAATAGGTACACAGACAACTAATAAAGTGGCAGGAGTGGCACCCACCCAGTTTTCTGCTTCATGGTTAAATGAGTTGAGGGTTCAGTGAGTGGTTTCTGAGGTACTGTTGTATCATTTCAAACTAGTCTGACAGGCATGGTGTAATATAGGATTCTGGCATTGTCACAAAATATCACAGTATCGCAATACTGCTATTACAGTTCTGAAATGAAATGAAATCCACCTCCTTTGACCACCATACACTGACCTGAAAGGGGAGGGGTCATGTTACTCAATGCCACACAACCTCAGATTTCTGCACTCTGTTTTGAGGAGTCATTAAAAAGAGGCGCTGTATGACAGATACATTTTTAATACCTTGACTTTTTAATACTGTGGTATACCTGAGAACTGGTTATCAGCTCATGCATAATCCAGCAAAGGTATTTTGTCCACATCAAGTTGCCAGGATAATATAGACTACAATGCCAAACAAATGACTGTGTTTTGTAATATCTGTGATATTTTGTACCAGAAGTGTTTTCTCGAACACTATCTGTCCCCAGCTTATGTCAAACAACTGGCAGTTGCTGCCTCTGATCTCATGTGACCCAGCTCACTGTAGCTCCACATCACACAGCACTGACTGAGCTCATGACCTTGCTGTAACACTCTCTCATTTGCTCTCTGTCTCTATTGCCTTTATTACTCAGCTCAGCTCAAGTCCACATAATCTTGATTTAACCAGGGAAAACCAGCAGGTGCACGGCAAACACAATATATGTGAGTTTAAGCTATATGATAAAATATGAAAATATAAAAACTTTTTGCAAAATTTACATTGTTACATAAAAATACCATATATTATAAATCTATAACTAAATTAATTGTCAACTATTTCAATAATCAATTATTTGGTTTTAATAATTATAACAAGTGTTCTGATTTGTCAGCTTCCTAAATGTGAATATTTTATGTTCCATTGCTCCATTTGACAAAGAAATCATTAAAACAGGAACGTTTTGGTTTGTGGACAAAACAAGACATCTAAGGACATTTTTCCACATTTTCTGACACTTAACGGATCAAACGAATATGATTGTTAATTGACAGATTAATCGATTATAAAAATAATTGTTAGTTGCAAGAGGGTCCAGCCAATACAGGAGATATAAGATATCGCAATATAAAATATTCACAAAATATTAATGAGAGTGCTAAAACATCAACATGTGTGCCATAAAATGTACGCATTCTATGATAAAAGAGGGCAAAACGTTCTTGAGAGTGAGTCGTGTCCATTGTTGCTGAGATTGATGAGTGATGTTCAAGTAAACTGGCAGTTTATTTTGAATAGAAGGTAGTGTTGTTGTAAGTGACAGCCATCCTACCTTCTAATAGAGGATACAAGGATGGGTCCTAAATTTAATGTGTGTGCACAATCATACTCACATACTCTAATGGTGTGTGATTGAACCGCCAGCTGTTAAGCCCGAGCAACACACATTAAACAGTGGATTATTATTTTTGTCATACTCGTCCCCCTGGTTGCCACAGCGATAACCTGGCTTCAGAAGTATCTCTACCCCCATTTTTTATGAGAGCAGAGATGAAATAAGTGAGATAAATGAATCATAACTTTGACTCAACAACACATAAGGAGACATTCTGTAAAGCCTGAATATGTGACCTATAAACACACATCCCCAGGATGTCCATATGAGACGTTGTGCATTATTCCCACAGCAATTTACCAAGGATGCGCCTACGACATGAATCTGTATACATTTTTTCCCCTCGAAATATTTATAAATCCAGGGCACTGACATTGTTTGAAACTAAATTGGATGATGTGGTGTTTGTATTTTCCTCAAACTGCTATAGTTTTGGGACACAGTGGATTTAGTCTGGCTGGCGTCAGTTTGAAAAGCTTAAATATTTTTAAAAATGAATTTTTATATACACTGACAGCTTTATTTGATTTGAAATATCCAATTTTATTCAAGGCTGTGAACAAATGTCAGCTCCTCTTTATTCTTTACCTCTTCTTCTCGTCTGATAATCTAATACCACTGTATATTTAAAACCTTAATGTGCCACATAGATAAGGGTTACTTTTGGGCTGAGAAACCATGGACAAACTAGCTTGGGACCCATATTGTCCACACTTATTTAGAGTTTTGCTGGCTGGGATGTTTTGCTGTTCTCCTTTATTTTTGTAAAATAAAGCTTAAATATAGACTAGACTATACAGTCTATATATGAAAGATAAAACATCAAATTTGAAAACATCACATTACGAGTGACATAAAAACTGAATTTATCAGCTGAATAATTTTAGACCAAATCAAACCTTTTCATTGTCATGTTTTTCATTGTTTTTTTTTTTTATATAGAACAATATTCATTGAACTATATATAACAACACATGACAGGGTTGACTGTGTGTGTTCCCTCTGTACGCGTAGTTGCTCCATTCCGTGCTCAGTGAATTTTCTGAATGCGATTAAGGAACCACACCAGTTTATTAGCTAATGATGGTGATTACTGCTGTTCTGATTACATATGCTGTTTTATTTAATTGTTTGTTTTGCTACCTATCAATAAAATATAATCAGTAGGTCAGCTGTGTCCTCTTTGGTTAACATTTAAACATTCGGTTGCTGAGTCTGTCAACTGTTTTTAGTGTTTTGCGGACGTAGGTTCGGCAGCGGTAAGTTAGGTAGAATATGGTGGAGGATAATTGGATTATACAACAGGATAATGTAGTCCAACTAATTACACGGGAAATTCCACTGAGCATACGCGTGTGTGTGTTTGTGTGACACGCCTATTAAAAGATTTCTGATCAACACACACTTGCAGGGAGGAAGAAACTGCTCCACTGCTACTTTCCCATAATAAAATGTCTTCATTTAATAGAAGATGGGACTTTTCCTGTATCAATGATATTTATTCTTTAACAGGGAGAAAATACACAAAAAGTCCAGGTTATTATTTGACAAACATATTCTTAATGGACTTCACTTGCTTTACAATAAAAATGGGTTTTAACAGACAAAGCACAGCATTGGAATCTCACGTCTCTTCCTCCTGTGTGAGTTCTCCCAAACTGAACTGAGCTGAAAAGTTCTTCCTTTTGTATTTAAAGTGTGACAAATACTTTGCCTATTGATCTATTTAAAAGACAGTAGCAGGAAGCTTCCTCACACCGTCTAAGTTGCATTGATACATTTATTGAATTAGAATTCCGTTTTTATTTGCACACACACCAAATTAGAATTTGACCTCATTCTTTTTACACCAGTGCACTCACACAAAGCAGGCACAGGAGCAGTGGGCAGCACAGCCCTTAACCTGTCCTGGGATTTGAACTGGCAACCCTCTAGTTATATAAACTTAATTCCATTCCACTTACAATGTTTCAATACTAGACCTTATTCAGGATTTGAATTCAATAAATTGTCTAAAACGTTTGTCTTGATTGTACATTTATTCTGGAGGTCTCTTACTGAAGATATGAAGATGGACACATACTCGGTCCAGTCAGTTGTGTGTGTATTTATATAAGTGTACAGTGCATTGATGCTGCTTGTACATAGATCCCGTATATTGTTTGTAATATCCAATCCAACTTTATTTATAAAGCACTTTAAAAACAACAACAGCTGAAACAAAGTGCTGTACATCAGAGATAAATAAAACAAATATTATAAATTATATATGTGAGACCTAATATCAATGTAAATAGATGAAATGGGCCTTTTTAAATACAAACTTAAAACATATTTATTCAGTATGGCTTTTAATACCAGGCTTGCATGTTTTTAATTGAACTTTCATGCTTTCATTTATGTTTCAACAATATGTTTTTACCTACATTGTGTCTGTAATGCTTTTATTTTGTAAAGCACTGGTCAACTGTGGGTTGTTGTAAAAGGCTCGAGAAATAAATAAATAAACAAATAAATAAAGTGTCTATGACTGAGGTTGATGAATTTTTTGTTACACAAGTTACTAAGGACGATGTATAGTGCGATTCATGTATTTATATAATGGATAAACGTATTCTTATAACTATAAGTTGTAACTGTATTTAAAGCTCCACTGTGGAACCTCTATCGCCCCCTGTGGATTTTGGAGTAATTACCAAAACACTGCAGTCTCCATGTCCTAGTTTTCTCTCCTCTGCCCTCACCCAGTCACACACACACAGAAAGAGAGAGAGAAAGAGAGAGAGAGAGGGAGAGAAAGAGAAAGAAAGAGAAAGAGAGGGGGAGAGAGAGGGAGAGAGTTTTCTCCAGTTTCCTCCCACAGTCCAAAAACATGCAGAGGTTAAGTGAACACTCTAAATTGGCTGTAGGTGTGAATGAGTCACCCTGTGACCGTCATGTGGATGATAAAGCCGTAGACAATGGACGGATGGATGTATTTATATTATTTATTTATCATGGCTTTCATTACTTGTCCAGACAAACCACACAGAACAACAACATTGAAACAGTATGTTTCTTTCAGCTGCCTAAGATCCATACCCATGGTGCACTAGTGGTGTTTTGTCAACTTCAACAAACAACCACTACAAAAATGTAAATTAGTGAAGTAAATTGATCAGTGCAGGTTAAACTGCCTTGTCTGTTCTCTTCATAGGTCCATGGACAAAGATCTTTGTTGAGCCATTTCATAGTTCCCTCTGCGGCTTCCTGCCCTGCGCACATACACATCATACCTGCCGTCCTCCTCCTCCTCCTCTTCCTCCTCCTCCATCACCCGGTCGTGCCGCTCCATCGCTCTGTCTGTAACACTGTGATGGCCCTGTGTTCGGCCCGGTTTCATGCTTGGCCAACTCTTCTTACGCAGACTGCTGTTAAAGTCCCTGAAGGGAGGCAAGGTCCCGTGGAAGTCCCCTCTGAAAGGAAGCAGCTCCATGGATCCTCTCTCCAGACAATGTGCATCCTGACTGGCTTTGATGGAGTTGACAGAGACCTGAGAGCCACAGTGGTGTTCGTGTACACAGCGTGAGGCTGACGAGGATCTCCTGAGCCCCTGCAGGGACTGCAGTTCTTCTGATAAATCCCCAAGATCCCCAGACATTTCCTGAAAATAATAATATTTCCAGTTTACAAAGAACTTGAAGACTATAGCTGTATTTCTATCAAGTGGAACGGTTCAGTCTGGTACAGTACGGTATGTATTTTTTGCATTTCCAATGCAATAGAACCAAAATAACCAGTCCTTATCGTTCCATTTTTTGGAACCCTTCTCTAAGGGTACTAAAAAATAATGATAAATGATAAAGCCCCTTTTCCACCTATGCTCCCAGCTCGCCTCACTCAACATGAAATTGCCGTGACTCCGTTTTACACACACAAACGAGTGACTAGTGACTTGAAAAGTAGTTGTTTTCAGTGTAACTGAATCACTAGAATCAGTTAATTAAAACTATTTGTTCAGTACTTCCTTCATGACCACAGGAGCACAGACTCTGTCTGACACAGTCATTAGACTGAAATACAGAGGCAGGGTTTGTGATGCCGCTCGCTGTCGCTAAATAAACCAGACTCCTCTGTTAAATATTGAGATTTTACACATTTCCCTGGTAATTGTTGGAGGCGAGGCGAGGCGAGGCGAGTCAATCCGGTGGAAACACGCCCTAAGTTCAGGATGGAGCTAGACCGGCTCCACCCACGAAAGTCAGCTGATTGGGCGACAGAAAAATGTCACTCCTTTGCGTTTGGTTTAAATATGCCATGAACGTTGGGGCACTCAACCACTAAAGAGAGGGGAAAAAAGATGTAGGAAAATAAGAGCTGCTAGATGTCCTCCATTGTTGTCTCTTGTGTTGTTGTCTTCTTTTTTTGTCGTTTTTCGATATCTTGGTACTGGTACAACGTCACGCAGCCATCAGGCACAGCGCACCGCACCGACCGAGTATAGACACTGTTCTCAGTCGCAATGCAAGCCTGACCCCGGGCTTTATTAAACCATGATGGAAACACAATAATCTCACAGTACTTGACTAACCTTGTCTCTGAGGGTAAAAAGTTCATAATGAGGGGGATCAAACTCCTCCTCGAACTCCCCCCGGTGAAACAGGTCATTCTTTCGCACCAACACCTTCAAAATATAATAGAAAAAAAACTTAGTTCAGTCGCTAACCTTACACAAATGTTGTATTTGTGACATTACAGTGACTTTATTACCTTTTTCCGCGGCTGTTTGACCTGCACTAGGATGGAGATAATAAGCAGCAGCAGCACCACTCCAGTAGACACACAGATTACAGTTCCGTGGGTTTTCGTAATCTGGTGAAAGAGACCTTTGTTCTTTTTCTCTGGATGACAGAAATGAAGAGAAGTGAAATAGTATCTCCATTCAGAGGCTCTGAGGGAACATCAGTCATTGACTCATCACTGCGTGCCCATCAGGACAGTCTGTATCTTTGGCTGCCAGGAACAATTCTGAGCCAAAGCTCTGATAAAGCACAGACATCTTGATTGACTGAGGTCAGTAAGAGCCACATCTCAACCTAAATGGCCACAGAAATCACAGAGCGTTCCAACAATCACGACAGGACGATAAATAACTGATAAACTTCCTTGGTGAAACTCCGTAATGAGACACAGCCAGTGTGAAAAGTCATCACAACTATAACAGCAAATTGAATATTTAAACAGTATGTACCTTTGCAGTTGCTTTCATCCCAAGGAAAGACACAGTTTTGTACGCCGTTACACACCAGAGAAGTGTTGATGCACATGTTACTGTGGCAAAAGAACGCGCTGCCCACACACGGTGCTGTAAATGAAAAAACATGTGAGGGAACACATGCATTCATACTGAGTCTGAGTTTTTCATTTAGACAAATGTTACTTATGTAACTCAAAGAAACAAGTTGTCTGGGCTATTTCTACAACATTTCTTTGTGTCCTATATTCAGTGTTAAAATAAACCGATAAAAACAAACAAAATCAGTGCAGGACATAACAAAGAAAACCAAAGAAATAACCTGGAGGGGAAATCTGTGTATTCATTAACAATTGATAAAAGAAAATGGCTGACAAACGTAAATACTTAAGCAATTCAGAGTATATTTTTTTAAACTTGTCAGCCATTTTATTGATTTGGTGTAAATAAACGGCTCGTTATCAGGTGTCTGCAGTGCGCGCTGATTTGAATCACATGTGCTGGAGCAGGTAAACATGCAGGGCAGTGACTCCTCACAGGACCACAATTGAGAAACACTGTTGTAATGCTTTAAGATTAATGTAGGAGCAAAAACAGTATTTTTTATTTTTTTAATTTTTTTTTTAATCTGACATTGCAAAAAACTAACAGTGGATTAAAATCAATGTTGCTGCTAATCATTGACCCATCTCAGGGCCTGATGATGATACTAATGGTAATAATAATAATAATCATAATAACTAAATATTCCTTGAAATGCCTTTTATGAAAATCATTGAAGTTTATCTGTTTTATTTTATAGAAATGTTGAGAGTTGTGAAAACATACTGGCCTTTAAAAGGTTAAAATCCCAACACTATAATATTTGATATATATTGTATATTTCAGGCTGAAGTAGTTTTAAAAGACTGACATTTTTGAAGTTGAAAAACTATATTACTATATAATGTTTTTACAGCTGTTTTTTTGGAAGGTGGCATTTTCCGCCACTAGGAACAAATGAGTAAGTTCTTGCGTAGCTTAGCCATTTGAAGCTAATTTAAGGAACTGAGATGACAGTTCTAAGGTTTTACCAAAAATAAACATCCTCTGGAAAATTTGAGCTATATTCATTCAACACAGCCAAATGGCTGAATAAAAAATAAAATGGCAGGAAATGTCTCTAGGAACTCTTTAGGGTTATCAATAAAAACTATTCAGAACCAGTTTTACTGAATAGAGATCACAAGAGAGTGCAATAACAGATCTGTCGGCAGTCATATTTTCAAACTAAACAAAAAGGAAACTGGTCAAAATGTCAAATGTCAGAGGTTAAAAACTCACGGTCCGAAAAGGAGGTGAACAGCATCCTGAATCGGCTGAGGCGGCTCGCCTCATCAGCCCACATCCTCACTACTCCCACACCAGTGTCCAGCATGATGTCGTTAGCTACTGTGCTGCAAAACTTGGCCTGCAAAAAACCACACATCAGTGTCCCTCACAGCTCTGGATGTGTCGTCTCACTGAGGCCGAGGTCTGTAGCATTTCAGCATATTTGACACAAATCAAGTGCATCAGAACAACAGACTTTGATTTTTATAATATTTATGAAAAATCAAATATGATAAATGAATATGTTACCTTTAGGTCCTCAATGGCATTGCTGCCATCATAAACAGCCACAAAGTTTTTCTTGCACTCATTTGAGTTTTCCATCTGGTATTCCAAGAATCGTAGGTAAATCTGGAAGAAGTGATAACGATGATTTATGTTTGTTTAATGTACATTTAATTCATGCAGTCGTGGCAAGGCAAGGCAGCTTTATGTGTACAGCACATTTCATTTTCACAGGGACAACTCAATGTGCTTTATATTAAAAAACAAAACAACCGTTAAAAGTTGGAAATGTTGAAACACACAATTTGAACAAAACCCAGTTATAACAAAAAATTAAATAAATAAATAAGGAACAACGGCATGTAGACTAGTGGAGCCAGGAATCAAACCCACAACCTTCAAGTTGAAAGACGACTTGCCCCAAATATATACAGTAGAACAGTATTTATGATTTTCCACCACCAGAGGAGGCTTGTGTACCACAGTTTGAGAAGCATGGAGTAAGACTGATTAGAGCATAAAACCATAATTTAGCTATAAAATGATTAAGATTACAATTTCTCACAATTTGACATTTTAAAGCAACACTACACTTAAACAAACGTTAATGGATAATATGTCATGTTCAATGTCTGGCCATAAACCAGTGGTCAGCAGCATCAGTTTCTTGCCAAGCAGATAATTTCAAAAATGATCCACTCTGTAACAGTGATGTTTACTCTCGTTATCTTCCTTTTCTTTGGATTCAGGGGCTGGTGCTCTTTCTTCAGCAACACAATAAATATGACCCTCCATCCTCAAAAACACTAAAAACATGCCGCATTTAACTCCTCTCAGCACGCTCTCCCTCTCCATGATCTCCACTACAACTGCCTCCTTGGTCACGTGACATAATTTCTTCTTCGTGGCTGGAGTTGGCTTTCCCACTGCGACATTCCACGTGTTTGTCCGCGTAGGCTCCTGTAGAAACATGGCGTGTGGCACTCATGGAGGACTTTGCGGTAGCGGCCTGTGCTTTTTTGTTATAATTTGCTTTTTCTAAGGCCACGAAATTCATACAATAATTATTATACAGCGATTATACAAAACAGGTGTCCATTTTATTGACAGTAAATTTGATTTTTGCTAATATAGACTCAGAAATACGACAAACTGTACCTTTAAGCTTATCTTCGCAAAAAATACAATTTATACAAAAGAGAACTCAAAGAGATTCTGTTACTGAAAGTAAAAGTCAATGAAATGACGCACAATAATTACGAACAGTACACAAAGAGAAAATGTAAACATCTGATACATATTTGTGTCTTTTCTTAAAACAAGATTTCGTGTTTTTCGTAACAAGTGATTAAAGGCAATATCCACATGAACTGCAGACAGCGCCCCAAAAATGTAGGTTACTTTTTAGCTACTTTCGTAACTAATACATTTACTAAATGAGTTGTTTTTGTAGATGAAGATTGGACGTTTTAGATTAGAAGAAAATTGACCCAATATTCAATGACTTCATTCAACTGTACCTGCCGACCTTACGCCCTCAACAGTAAACTCCATCAAAGCCCATACCCTGTTGTTTGTTGGTGCTCGTATCGTCCATATGCAGTCCACTGCCTGGTCCGGCTTCACTTTGTACTCTTCGTCCACCTGACTGGAGCGGATCAGCCCGTCAGCTCCAAACAGCTCAAACTGGCAATCTGACAGGAGTGATAAGAACGTGGAGATGCAGAGGAGGAAAAAGAAGATTAGGAGTGAAACTGTCCTGACTCTGCGTGACACATTTGTCTAAAAATACAAAACTCAATGTATAAGAGAAGGTGTTGTAGTTGCTCTACCTGGAATTGGGTTTAAAAGTCCGCCCACATGCAGATGAAACTCAGGGTCTTTGAGGGAAGCAAACACAATATGAGGGCCATTATCAGTGCAAACACAGGCATTTGATAGACATTCGACGGAAGCCTCGCGTAAGAAGATCACATGAAGATTTAGACAGAGTCAGGATGACGCAGTGAGAACATAGCCATTGAGGGAGCAATAAACACCCTCCAGTGTGTTTGAATCACCTGCAGTAAAGCTGTACTGGACCTGGAAGCCGATTCCTTCCAGCTCTTCATCGCTGAAGAAGCGGATCCACATAAAGCGTCCACTGGAGAGGACGAGGCCCGGACTGGCTGAGCCACAGAAGCGATTGATGAGTGGAGAGAAGCTGAAGGGACCGTCGCGCACCTCGATGTGGTCAAAGCGACACTCGAATGACGTCTCGATGTGGAAGGTGTCGTCAAACACTAGCTCTATTCTTTGGCGGGGCAGAGCTGAGGGAAGCAGGGAAGTCATTCAGGAATATAATCTTGCCACAGAGTGATGAAAACATGACTTCTTTCAGATTTCCCTGAAGGTCGCTGATTTTTTTAGTTTGACAGGAGCCTTGTTTTCAGGATCACATACGGTATGTGCACATGTGACAACAGAGCCTTAAGTATTCAAGAACATAAAGCACATAGATGTAACCAATGCTCATAAATGAATATGTTTGTCCGACATTGCCTTTGTTACCAAGACAGATACCATGAACACATCCTAATTTTTCAATTCGGAAACCCGGACCAAACACATACTGTTAGGATACAAACATTACTTCTTTTTGCCTGAAGCTAAACTATGTTTTTCTTAGCAGGGATGTAAATGTTTACCTTTAACCTTAAAATGATAAGAAGAAGCCACAATACAGAAGAAAAACGTGGCAAAATCCAGAGAGGGGCATTTTTGCTCTCTGTCAGTTTAAATAATTACATTTTTAACTATTTTAAGACTCAACATGCTAACATGTAGCCGCCAGCTAAACGGTGAAACTCTTTCATTTTAGGCCATGTTGAACTCCCTCAAGGCTCATTAATAAAACAACTATTAAAAACAATGTAAATGTTTTCGATTGATAACCTTAAAATGTTCAAATTTCCCCTGAGCAATAACTGACTGGAAGTTAAGGGTTATATTTTAGCCTAAGTTGTACGAGACATTCCATGCATATTGTCCATTACGGGTAGATTAAGAGTAGAGTATGTATATATATATACATATACACAGCATATATACTAGCAATTATACATACTCTTGGTAGCTTCAGCCTTAAGCTCAGTTACACACTGCTGCTTACCTTCCAGTACATAAAGGCACTCCTTGTTGGGGGGGTAAGTGTTTGGGTAGTTGGGGGAGCTGAAGGTGCCGCCATCTGTGTCTCGGACCCAGTTTCCACAGTGATGAGAACGCTGCGGCCACTGAGACGGTTTAACTCCTTTCGATCCTGCACCATCATCTGCACGTGAAATGACAAATCAGACTTCCATCATGACAGAAAATTAAATAGTTCATAGATTAAGTTACTAGATAGAGATGATCCACATGTAAAATCCATGATGAGAATATCACGTCTACATATGACACACTGAGACAAATGTATGGAATGACTGAAGCTAAATACAAAGATAGGAGGGACGTGTACATTAACACTTGGAAAACAAAAGAAACGTCTTACTTATGAACCGTAGAGAATAAAAGCTAACAATAAAGGTCCTGCGTGTAAGAATTAGTGACCTCTAATGGTTTGACAGCATATTGCAATGACTGGAGGACTTCTTCACTTACTCCTCCCTTTCACAAGTCTCTGCCGTCTGTCTGCCATCTCCTCCTTCTACTCTATAATTTCATGTGAGAGGAGCAATTTTTAATTTGTGTAATTAGCTCCTGTAACAAATTAGGAAAATATCCATCATGGTGGAGCAAGTTGGCGCCTTCCATAAGAACAGACTGTAAAAGGCTTATTTCAAGACTACCTAAACCAAATCCTTTTTTATTTTAAAGTGAGACACTTATACAAACATACTCTCTGACTCCTAAACATCTAGTCTGAAGGAAATTCCATCAAATATCTCAAAAGACCATAGTGAATAAGAGCAATTAGATAGATAACTAAAACTGAAATAACATATGAGGGAAACAATCTATGAAATCTACATGATGGCAAGAACATAAGACAGTGTATAAAAGGAGGAAGCAGGTTTGAAAAAGGGTTCCATGACAATTCATTGTTCATTGACAAGGTCATTGTTATAAAGTATGATCCAATTAAGAGGAAAACAGACAAATCATGGCCACAAACCATGAATATTTTTAGTTTTCCTCCTGAAGCCAACCAGGAAATAAGAATATATTGATAGGCCACAAGGGGGCAACTCCACTGGTTGCATAAAGAAGCCTATGGAACATTATCTTCTACTTCTCGGGTGATTTACAGCATCTGTAAACATTTGTCCTGAGGATTTAAAGGTCAGGTTAAACATGATGTCAGGTTTGTGAGCGCTGGGTTCCCATTAAGAGGAATATTGCAAAAATAAAGCAAGGCACGTGTGATTGAATGGGATACGTATGAGTTATGAAAAGACGGAGATATACATGTATGTGTTTGAGAAGTTGAACAATGACACAGTGCAGTTCTTCTGTCAAAGGAGAGCAGCGAAGGATCCATCTTACCTTTAGTCTTCTGTGCTCGAGCAAATCCCTCCTCAATGAACAGGAGAAACATCCAGACTGCAAAAAAAAAAAGAAGAAGCCCAGAGAGTGTGACGAGGGTACGATCGGGGGAATCACGGGAGTAGGAAGATGGAGCTTAGTAGGATTTGTCCGTGCTTGTTCTCTCCTCTGAATCTCTTTATAGATGGAACATAGCAGGAGGTATAGAGTTCAAAACCAGGGATAGAATAATAACTAGCTCCTATTTTTGCTTCCCACTTTACCACTTTTGTGTTGTTTATTCATATAACACAGAGTACAATCTGCTATTTAGACTGTGATGGCAAATACAAAATAGTCTGTTTCACGCAGTCATATCTTGTGCCACATTTGTGCCCAAAATACGACCTAAATACAGAGTTTAGCCTGAAGTCACCAGGCCAAAAGTTCCCTTTGAGTTTTCTCCAAAGTGGCAAACACAGCGATCAGCAGTTGTGGACATTTGGAGGACATGTACTCTGTTTCCAGCAGTGCTGAAAGATTGGCTTACATGTGTCCCTTCTGTTCATGTTGCACTGTGTCGTGATCATTTACCAAATAGCATGTCAAAAAATCTGCAGTGGGTTTCTAGAATCCCTAACTTGCCCACACATGACATGAGTCATGGTCAACACCAGAGCCTGCCTAAGGATCAACCAAGGATGCAGAGCCGAGTTAGCGCCAACTAGCTAACTTAGTCAAGAGGAACCTGAGCAACAGACACCAGAAACACAGTCAAAAAGTTTCTCCAAAGCACATTTCTTACATCTTTCAAGCACTGTTCATCTGCAATTTGCACAGTTCACCTGCAATATCTTATCTTGTTTTCTGTTTTGTTCATCTCTATTTTTCATTCTACTTTATATTGTTCTACAAGTGCTTTTATTTTATTTATGACATTTCAATGTGTGCTGAGAGTCACGGGAGGACATTTTGTTTTGCTTGCATAATAACAATAAATAATCTTGAATCTTGACTTGGTAACTGGGCCTAGCATAGCATCACATGACTTGGCTAAGCATAGACTGTTTAACTTTATGAAATGTTGTATTGAGCTTACTCGCTTAATATGATGTTAGTGATGTGACTGCTTCTAACCTCTCATCTAACCTGGAACCTCATCCTGAACAAAGAAACACAGCAGCCATGTGGTCAAGAAGCCATTTTGATTCTGCCATCTTGTTGTGGTTGGTAGTTTTTGTCAACCGCCAACTTGATTTGTTGTCTAACTGTGTACACACACACACACACACTGTATATAGTTACATTTAGTAGATATTGTTTCAATCGTTGATGAATTTTTAATAAATTCTAATTGTGATTTATCAATTATTAAATTACTTATTAATCATAATCCAAACTGGTAATAATCTTAATTCACAAGACTATTTTTGGAGGTTATGAATTAACGGTTCATTCTTTTGTTTGTTGCCTCTTCAGGACATTTTTCTGTCATAAACACTGACCTTGACAGGACCAGTAATCCTCATGAAGACCAAAACCTAGTCCTGATGAGGCAGAACCAAATTTTTAAAGGAACTGGTTAAGTTTAGGGCTAAGATTTGAATTGTGGTTAAGGTTATGGTTAGGCATTAACTGATTATGTCTTCATTTAGCCTGTTTAATGCAGTGATGCATGTGTGTGTGTGTGGGAGAGAGAGAGATCAGGAGCTGTTACTTCAGCACCACCACAAATATACTTTCAAAACAAAACAAGTAGTTTGGCTTTTTCCAAACTTCAAAACTATAATTTAAGCAGTGTGAATATTGAGCCAAAACACAAACACAAATATAATTTTTATGTTATTATTCTTTATCTATTTTTATGTGTGTATAAGTCAAAAAAGACTTTGTGGCTTTTCTTTCATAATATTGTTGCACAAATCAAAACAAAGATATATCCTACAGAACAAAGTGAAGTGTGTCAGCAGCATGAGCAAGAGTCAGAGTTATTTACCATCTTCATCTTTATCTCTCACTCCTCTTCGGACACAGAAGTAAAGCCTAAAGCATGAATGAGCTCACTCACCTACATTCATCCTCTCAGCTGAAGTCCGTTCTCTGCTTGTTGATTTCAAACTGCAACAGCTTTTTTCTCCTCATCACATCATCATTGGTTCGGATTAACACACACATACATACAAAAATCCAACTTTCACTGTTTCATCCTAATCCCAGTGGTGAAGATAGAAGAAGCTTTTACAGTGAAAACAACTCCTGATTTATCGTCGCACTTCCCCTTTAGAGAAATAATAAATACGCCGCCGTCGTTGTTGTTGCTGCTGCAGAGCGGAAGTCTGCGCCAGTTTGGTTCTTGTTCTCTCACAACAGCTGATCTGTCTGTGGCTCTTTTAACACTGAGCTTGTAGTTGGCGCGAGAAGAGGGGACGAGCTGATGCGCATGTGCAGAATCATACATGAGTAATCATACTGATTGCTATTTAATTAGCAGGTTACATGCAAGCGCACGCTCTCTCTCTCTCACACACACACACATACACACGCACATACACGCACACACACACACACGCAGTCTCGTTTCCATGACTTCAGAGGACATTGCATTGATTTACATTATGGAGTCACTTTCCTGCAGACCTAACCTTAACCTCCTAACTATACAACATGTCTTCACCTTAAAATGTAATCATTTCCCATAAAGTGACTGTAAACTGATGTAGGTCCCCACAACATACGTAATACTTGTAAAACACACACACACAAACGTTTGTGAAGCTATTCTTCTCAGGCCACTGCACTGACCTCCATTCATTTGCGCAGTCCCACTTCAGACGTTATCCCTAAGCTTATCCAGTATCTCAGAAAGGAGGTTCTGCCTCATTAGGACCAGGTTTTGGTCTCCAAGAGGACTACTGGTCCTGATAAGGTCAGTGTTTATGTCAGAAAAATGTCCTGAAGAGGCAACAAACAAAAGTATCCTAACACTATAGCAAATACTAAGCAAGTCTCACACCTCAAACAATCATCCAAAGTTTTGCAGTGTTTCAAGTGTCCTCACAACCACAGAAAGACACACAAACACATACATACACGCACACACAGTGAGCATAAATCCTTCCCACACTGTGTCCCTGTGCATTTCTTTGCAGTGCTCACTGTTCTCTGCTTTTTCATCTTTCTTAAAGAACACACAGTGACTGCAGCTGCAGACAGATGAAAAGAGGGGGAAGCCATGAGTTCTGGGATGTATGAACCTGTCACTGTGTGAGGAAATGAGGATGGCAAATTAGGACTTCTTTAATAACGGAAAGATGCTCCTGGCAAATGTAATAATTGAGTCATATAATATATTATAATATGATATAATATTACACAGCAACCTTTCATGTAAAAATCAATAGATAGGTAAACCAAATGTAGGTGCACCACAATATACTGTACATAGATCCCACATTTCTGAAATAAGCTGCTTAAGCTTACTTATGAAACGTAGCAACAGTAAAAATGGGACCACAGCTACAATAATAAGGTACAAAAGTATAGTGAGATACTGATATAGCTGATACATGATATTTCACTTTATGTTGATAGAGCCACTATTGTGTTTTTCCTTTTATCTTGCCAAAAAAAAAAATGCAACCATTGCACCAAACAAAGTAGCCAGGAAACCTCATCAATGCAGGAAGTGCAGGGGCCATATTTTCAGTCTCCAAGGTTATCATTATTCATAAAAGAAGGACCGTTTTGTTTTTTTGCTTCTGCAGTAAAAAACCGTGAGGTAAATTATTTCAGTGGGAGACGAAGAACGTCAGCCACAGAATATATGCAGCGTCATAAAGGGCCTGTGTTTAAAAGTGTCTTCTCTTTTGATTCATTAGGTGTCACCGACTGCACTGTAAAAAGTGACTCTAAAATAACACCAGGGCCAGATCTACTCTGGGAAAGTGTTAAAATCAAAAGCTTTGACGTACATTTAATAGGAAAACTGTTCATTCTGAGTCTATTTAATTCTTTTGAAGAGTTGCATTCAACACTAATCCATCTGGTGTTAAATTAACGTTTACTTTAACACTGCAAATTTTACAGTAGTGAAAATACACTGTGACGATTTGGTTTTATGCAAATGTATACATGTACCTATATTTATACACACACGGAGTTAAAGGAGGAGGAACCAAACAATGTATAAAGTAATACATGAATGCTGTTGCTTTCAGGGAAATGTATCCAGAGCATTCAGTGAGAGAGTAACGATCAAATGAGCAGTTGTGGACAAACCTCTGACGCCTGCTGCTGTGTCACCTGGTTCTGTTGAAGAGATCACATGAATCCAGTGTTCTTCTGGAGGCCACAGCTGCTGCGATGGCATTCAAAACTACACAGAAAGCACATGCAAATGACCAGTTGTCAACAACAAACGTCTGTCTGATGAGCCCTCACTCTGTCTATTCTCAGAGAGGAGTCTGGAATCTGTTGTCATGGCAACACGTCGGGTCTGTCTCGTCTGGTTTTCTTGTCTTCTGAGGAACACGGCAAGCAGACAGAGGTTTTACAAGATTTGACAGAGACGCCAAACGAAAGTGGAACAGAGCAGACAAAATCTGCCTCGACTGTCTACCTGCACTCCTGAAGGGAAAGCTGAATGTCAGACATACATACAGTGTTGTTACTTCTGGGAAAGCACTTATAAAAGTGAAATGCCCTTGAATCATTTGTTTGACCCTAAAACATCTGAATAAAGGGTATAAAATCAATTTTCAATGTAATCAATCAAGTGTTTTATGATTAGACTGCAAAACTGAATACGTTTACCACTTATATTTTGTACTAGAATTGTAACGGATTTTAATAAAGGTTAAAAATAACATTTGGGTAAGAATAATAGTACTTTTCCACGATACAGCTCTATGATCTGTACTTTACATCATTATTTATTTCCGACAACTTTACTCTGATACATTTCCCTTAACCATCTTTGTTAGTTGTTACTACAAAATAAAAGTTGAGTTGGTGACGTAATGCCAGTTTGTTGTCGCTAGTTGTTTTTAGCGGCGCCAGCTGTTAGCCGCAGATTTCGGTTCCAAGTGGAGTTAAAACACACCAGCAGCTCATTGTTTACCGTATACGACACCAAGGGTCAGGTCTCCAGGTTTCTGGCCTCTCTGCAATAAAGCTCACAGTGAGAGCAAAACAGGAAGTGACAACACCAAAATAAAGTAACTGAAAAAGGAAGTGACCTGGAGTCGCAGGTGAAACTGTAACACATTTTCTGTTACTTACTGTGGATCCTCACAAAAAGCAGTGGTGTGTTGTATGGTGACCGGCAGGGAATGCACCAAACTGACTTTGTGTTTCTCAGTATAGCAGTGTCTAGATCTCACGTCAACCCACATGACATTCCTGCGCTGCACACAGGAAGTGATTTGTCAGAGGCAAACAGGTTGGAATATGACTGAAAACACAAAGAAGTGAAGTCTACTGTTCAAAAATCCTTGTCATTCAGCACTTTGGCAGGATACATGTCCCTGTGTTGCTGCTGTATACACATGAATGCTCCCCCAGTCTGGTCTGATAATATTGCTGCCAGATGACGGACGCAGCATACGGACGCAGCATACATATAATGTTACTTGAGGCAGAATAACAACAACTACAACTAAATGCTCTAAAGTTACACACTGCAGAATTAAACATTATTATTATCAAAATGTCACACATTAACTAATCCCTGAAAGCACCGACATCCATCTAGAAGCTGCTTGAAAAATAATTACACATCTCTTTTTAATGTCACAACCTTTTTGGCAAACTGAGGCAGCAGAGAAGAGCAATAGTGAATCCTAAGCAGTTGATTTGCAGGACCAGGATTGTAATTAGCATTTTGATTGGAGTTTTAACCAGGCAAGTGGTTGCTCTTATTAGCGTCTGCTTAAGGATGAAATTAACGTCTTTAATTTAGCTCCGTCCACAGCTGAGTGAACCAGGTGAAATCAGCTTCCACTGCCTCCTTTCTTCCCTTTATGCATTTCATTATTCTGAAGGAAACCATGCATGTGACACTACATCAGCCCAGGTATGTGCATGTGCAAACTGTGGTTGTGTGGAAAGTGCTTTCAAGGACAGGGTCGTCCCCGGGGTCAGGGATTTACACGCCAGGACATTTCATGCACTCACTGACACACACACACACACACACACACACTATCTATGGACTCACTGTGAATCATCAGTGCCACAGCTGCTCAAACACAACAGATTGATGAATTTAGAGGAAAATTATCAGCTTCACAGGAAAAGTCATTAAAACGCCACCATGAGCTTGTGATTGGCAGGAAATCCCTGTGGATTTGGCCTATTAGTGAGGAAGCACAGTAGACTGCATGTCACGGCTTTAATAGGGTGGAAAAGATTACTGCGTCCAATTGACTCCTCCATTATCATCACATTGATGTGTTGGTGGGTTCTTTCATCCTCACAAACACATTTTTACTGTCTCTGCTCATGCCATACATTTGATGCTACAAATGTAGATTCCTACATTCAACTAAATGACTGTAAACAGGTTGGAGTATGACTGACAACACAAAGAAGCAGCAAAGAAACTTCTCAGGATTTAATTTTACTGCTTTTTGCCCTGCTCAGCGCTACACTGCTGCTGCATTCACATAAACACTCCCTCAGTCAGGTCTGATATTATTGTTTGACAGAGTTTTCAGATGAAGGAGGAAGCATACGAACAGAAGCAGAATAATAACACCAACAACAACAAAAATCATCAAAAGATACACACTGCAGCTTTAAGTTGAAAGGTATTCATCCACATGGATGATTCCTTACATAATAGTCAGCTTAAGATTCAAAGCCAAACTGAGAGTAAACACACAGATCCTGGTCTCAGACAGATTTAGATATAGTGATATCATGCAGCAGGAAGAGCAGACGCTATATAAAGTCCATTATTATCCCTGACCCCTATGACAACAGACGAGACAAAGACATAAAAGGAAAATAAAAATGACCTAATTCACCACAAAGTCAAAACAAGAACACACGAGTCCTTCAAAACATCTGCCGAACAAAGAAAAAATCCATTGTAAGATTTGGATCTGTGCTTTACAGTCTCCATAATCTTCCCATTCGCAGCACCACATTGTTATGTATTATACATGTTCACATTTGTTGTGTGTTTCCAGTGTGTGCATGCATACACACACACAGGATTTTGTTCCTTAAGGTATTTTCCTCATTTCAAAGATTTGAAATAAACTATGAATAAAGAAAAAGTACACTTGACTTATTATCTTCGTTCTACTTTATTTTAGTAACTTTACGTATTTTTATTTGTTGGCTAAACATGTGAATTTCCATTAGAGACACATTACAGCAGATTCTAAACATAGTTACTGCATAAGCACAAAGAATGAATCAGTGCTTTAATGCCATAATCACATGATTCTGTGTCTCTGCCAACATGTAATACAATTCACTTTGGGACCAAGGTTCAATGTAAACATTCTGCTTTTCTACAACATCTGGCCAATCACATAATGATGAGTCTGGAGCGGCTGGCACGAAGGTTGTGACCTCACTCTTACGCAGAGCAGGGTTAATCCAAGTATGGATTAGTCTGCTTCTCGCCAATTAAGGAACTCAAAGTAAGAATAACGCGAGGAAAAGGATGTGGACGTTCTTCAGGAACTAACATGTGTTGTGTTTTCATGGTTTCTTTGTGACATTCACTCCCAAGTTTTTGGAGGGAAAAGACTCCTTAGTGTAAAACTGACGTGAATCAAAACCACAGTACTTATGCTCCCATGTCACCAACCATTTATCAGACATTCTGACCATGTTTGACCCACAAATACAGCAAACAAGTAAAGCAGCAACAAGCTTTACTCCAAAAGAAATCTTCTTAGCCTGGTCTTATCTGTGGATGTGGCAGGAAGCCACCAGTCCAACGCCACTTTAGCTTTCTCATAGGATTTGACCCATGTTTTACCAGTGTAATTATAACACAAAAGACATGTTTTAGGCAATCAAAATAATAATTCACAGCACATAAGCAGACATTATTGGTTGGCACATAACTGGTTGTTTTGTAGTAGATCTGGTGAAGTCTACAAACAGGCAGAACTCTCTCTCCAGCAAAATTCTAGTCTAATAATGATCACTTTGTGTGTTGTGTGTTTGTGTTTTTAGTTCAACGTAATACTACATGAAAAAGAAAGAAAACTACAAGAGCATAAACCATTACATTTCATTACAAATCTGTAAATAATAATGAGAATTATAATATTGTGGTGACATGTCAGACTTTTTCCATCCCTGTGATTACTTTTTCATTCCTCAATATGAGCTGAACTTTTAGGGTTTTATGGGAAAGGGATGCAGATGTGCGTGCGACTGGGCGTTAACGAAGAGGTTTTCCTCCCCTCCCTGCTTCACCCACTTTTTAATTTAGTCAAATATACAAAGCTGGTCTTTGCAATCAAAGCCTAAGCAGTTGTAAGAAGAGGCTTTAGAGACGTAATCAAAAAAGAAAAAAAGAAAAGAAAAAAAGCCTGAGTGAGAAAAAAGACAGCTTTGGACACAAAGTGTTAGAAAGTGAGAGTCTGGCATTCACACCAACAACCAACAAGTGTCAAAGCAAGAAGAAAGAAAAGGTGAGAGAACATGTGTCCAGCAGTGGAATGGACGTGGTCAGCCAGTGAGGACAGCGGACACAGATTTGTCCACACATAAGATGAAAAACTGTTACTTTATGATCAGTACTGGCAAGAAACCAACATACAGTACAGTATAGTTCAGTACAATACAGTATAGTACTATACATTACAGTATAGTACAGTACAATATAGTGTAGTATAGTATAGTACAGTACTATACATTACAGTATAGTACAGTACAATACAGTATAGTACGGTACAATACAATACAGTACAGTACAGTACAATACAATACAGTACAGTACAATACAGTGCAGTATAGTACAAAACAGTACAGTACAGTGCAGTACAAACTTTTAAAGTACAATATTATATTGAAACAGACAAAAAAAAACCTACATGAAACAAATCTCGAAAGTCCAGTGAGTTGTGTAACACAGTTTTAATTAAACAACACACTGCCGCTACGCTGATTAATTCCAGCAAGTAATTGTACTCTCTCGCTCTGTGTGTGTGTGTGTGTGTTGCTTTGTGAGGACCATACAGAGTGAGGACATTTTGGCTGGTCCTCGCATCTTTAAATGACTTTTTCAGGGTTAAGACCTGGTTTTAAGGTCAGAGTATTGGGACAGAGTTTAGTTGTGATGGCTAAGGTAAGGGTAAGGGAATGCAGTGTGTCTATGAGGGTCCTCACTATGATTGCTGCTCAAACCTATGCGTGTATGTGTGTACTTGTATTTGTTACCTCTCAGACCTTTTTTCCAGAAACGTTGACTTTGTCAGGACCAGTAGTCATCATGGAGGGTCATCATCAGTAGTCTCATGGAGACCAAAACCTGGTCCTAATATGGCAAAACCTCAGGGGCTATCCACACCAAAACGAGTCAAGGTGAATCTGAAAAAAGTTTGTATGGTACTGGTGTTTAAAACAGAGAGGAAAGGTGTGTTATGTATATATCTATATATGTACATACAGTATACATATGTATACAGTATATACTGTCATATATACTTTGCATGCATTTGTGACAGTAGGGTTGTTTTAGGGATGTGTGATTAACTGCATCACCAAAAACCAGCTTCTTATGCAGTAACATATGTTGCTTTTCTTTAGGCCTGAAACAATCACTCAAATAATCGATTACTAATCGGTTACTAAATGAATCGTCAACTATTTTGATAATCAAGTTATTGGTTTGAGGGTTTTTTCATTATTAAAACAAGATTTCTGATAGTTTTGGCTTCTTAAATGCGAATATTTTCTGGTTTATTTGCTCC
The DNA here is from genome assembly GCF_019176455.1 of Solea senegalensis. Lineage (NCBI taxonomy): Eukaryota > Metazoa > Chordata > Actinopteri > Pleuronectiformes > Soleidae > Solea > Solea senegalensis. The sequence continues at coordinate 21,565,093 of NC_058030.1, forward strand.
ATAAAACAAATAAATCAATAAAACTGTAGCAGTAGATTTCAGTATACTTTAGTGTTTAAAAATGTGGATTTAATTTCACCTACTTCTACGAATAATGATGATGTTTTCTGGCGCATTATGGTCTTTGTCCACTGGGTGGCGGTAAAGACTCCGTGTAGTCAGTGTGCTCTCTGGACCACCACATTGACGCGCGTGCTTATGTTGCACGTATACATAAAGACGTAACGCCTCGTGTACACCTGTGTAAATAAACAAATAAAAGTGACGTCATGTCAGAGAAGCCGCGGGAGCTGCCCTCGTGGATGGTAAAGAAGGACAAAGTGAAAGAGAAGAAGCCGCCGCTGCTACTGCTGAGCAGGAGGAAGAGCAAAGTCGCGAGGTAATGACGTACATAACCGACCAGAGTGTGGTTTGTGTGTTAGACCTGCTTCAGTTGTTTTTAAGCAAAGACGCGTCTGTGTTTCCAGGTCTGTCTGCTACTGTATGAACGAGAAAGAGCTGGTGGAAGCCGTAGCGTCTTATCTCACCAATGGCGTCTGCGAGGATGTGGCTCCCCGTACCGACCACAAGGTGGAGCTGTTTTCTTTCTTTTCACAGTGTCGTGCAACACGACCAAGACACCCCAGAAACAAACCAGCAAATACAGTTCCTGTCTCATGTGAAGACATTTAACACATTTTGACTACAATTAAAGGCTTCCTTTCACGCAGGAGCAAAAGCCAATCTTTGATTATCTGACATTATTACAACAGTCAATTATCAATATTGATTTAGCCTAGATAAATGGAAATGAACAACCTTTAAAGTATATTTTTTGTCAAGTATTTAACTTGAAGGTCTTTAACATTGGTTTCTATTCAAATCTCAATAACATTTCAAAATGAAAAAGCATAAAAGGAGGAAAAGCCAAAACTGTAAAGAGAATCAAATATGCTATTGTCTTTTTCACTTTTTCACATGGTTATTTCCTGAACCACTAAGTAATGATTTTCTTCCTCATCACAGGTTGTTGATAAAACAGAAGACAGGACTGTGAAACTCAGAGGAGAAAAATCTGCCTCTTCTTCAAAGACAAAAGCAAAGTCAGTGACAATGGATTTAGAGGAGGAGTCCTCAGACTGCAGCGCCGCTCAGGAGTCGACGTATGTTTCCGAGACAGACTTGGACATCACTGAGGTGGAAACTGTGCCATTCACCATGAACCAGCAGCAGTCGGTACCTGAGGGTCAGAGGTCAGGACCAGCTCAGGGTCACACAAGCGTTGAGCTTGACACTGAGAACAGAGAGGACCACTCACAGAGGCCAGCACAGGTGGACGAGGATGACATGCGGCTTGTTAAGGAAATCTTTTTCACCTGATGATGAAAGTGAGGAATATCACAAAACTTAGAAAGACAGTTCACCCTGTACTACCTCTATAGAGCTACAGATGTTGCTGCAAATTGTTACATTGGTCTCCATTAATCAGTGTGAATGGAGTGAAAGGGGAAATAAATTAGTTGTCAACACTACTGTAATGAAAAGGTGTAAATGCCTGTTTGTGTACCTGTTAACTTAGATTAAGCGAGATAAAGCTACAGTGTGCAACCTTTATCTAAAAACAGGTTCTGTCAAGCGATACTATCAGACCTGACAGAGGGAGTGTTTGAGTGTATACAGCAGCAGAGCAGGGTTGGACAAGGCGCATTTATCCTATCAAACTGCTGAATGACGTTTTTTTTCCAGCACTAGAATTCACTTCTGAAACTTTTTGTCTGCACTTCTATGTGTTTTCAGTCATACTCTACTCGCTCAGTGTTGTTGTTGCCTCCATCCATCTCGACATAAGACAAATCACTTTTTGTGCGTAGCATCACAACCTCACTGGGCGACACGAGATCTACTCACTGCTATACTACGAAAATGAGAGAGTCACGTGGAGCTGATGCTTTAACATTAAACGGTAAAAATCTTTTTGAGGATTTAGATTTGCTTTGTAAATATGAACATATTATTGAGCTTAAACCAATGTGAAACGAGAGACAGCACAGACCTCCACCAAGGCCTCTCTGTTCCCACAATGCATATACAGTAGAAAGAGAGAAATTAAAGTCTGTATGTCGGCATCATACTTTATGAATGAAGACTTGATGTTTTTGTCTACATTTGTCTGTAAAGCACTGATTTGTATGACATTTTTGGACATTAGACTGTGGTGGTGATACGGTGATATGAAAACCTTGTGAGATAAGGGAGCTTGTACATGATAGGAAACGGTGCTCATTGTGTTTTCTAATTTGCTGAACACTGAATCTGCACTGTTGGTTTACTGTTGTCAGACCAAATGATTAGCAATGCAATTAATAAATGGAATTTTAATGAATGTATCATATTTGTCAGGCAATCAAAGAAAGACCGTGAAAGGGAAAAATAAGCATATAGCCACTGTCATATATAATGCTTTTCTGTCTGACTGAATGAAATGCTGAGTGTAAAGATTATTCACAATAAATTAGTGTATACATATTTATATGCTGCTGAGTCATAAGAAAGTGACAAAGCTTTGATTATGAAATGACATTGCTTCAATAAGCTTAAGCGATTCATCAAAAAAAACAACTGCTCATTCAGTATATTGAGGTCAGCTGACATAACATTGTTGGACCTGAACCTGATCCTTGATCTGACCACAATTTAAAAAGTGAGACCGTGCTGTGTTCCTTTTTAGTTAATGAAGTCCTGAGACAGCAACAGTTTGGACCGGACTATCTCCAGTCAGACTTCAGGCTCCTCTGTGACACACAGGTCAGAGCAGCTGACAGAAGCAGCTCTGCCTGCACACACACACACACATAGAACCAGAGGGTCATGTTTCCCCAGCTCACATACACCTGATGCTGCAGCAAAAATCCTATGATGCCGGTCAGGATGAGAAGGCTGGACGCAGCCTGGCAGACAGCGCTGAACCCCAGCGCTGCTCTTTCTTTGGAGTAGGCTGACAAAACCACGGCCAGCAGAGCGAAGGCCACCAGCACCACAGGAACGTACAAACCCAGGATAACAACTGCTGAGAGGATGGTAGTTTTCACCTCAGTTTCTGCTCCTGTTCCAGCGTAACAGTTCACTTCACCACCATGTTCCTGTGCCAGACACACGCGGAAGGGACTGACGAGGACTTCACTGGAGAGGATGAAGACGCCAGCATGAAGCATCAGGGAGGAGACGACCTGAGTGAGGATGAGCAGGAGGAGGACGATCACAGTCCAAACAGTCCAGTTTGTGGGAGTGTTCACGGAGAAGATGGCAGCAGCTGAGGGCCAGCAGTGAAGTCCCATGACCTCTGACCTGTGGATTTCAATGAACACATTTTAGTAACAAAAAGCAACACTTAGCCCTGTGGCACAAACCTATAGCTATGTTTCCACCATGGTAAAGTTCAGTTAGGTACAGTACAGTGCGGTTTGGAACAGTAAAGCCCTGGGTCAAGCTTGCATTTCGACTGAACAGTACCTTTACTCGGTAGGTTGTGGTGTGTATAGCATGACGTTGTACCTGTGCGCCACAACGACAATGGAGGCCATCCTGCAGCTCTTTTTTCTCTCCTACTCGGTTTGTCGCCGTTTGTCTCAACAAGACGTCAAGCTTTGTATGAAGGAAGTGACGCTTTTCTGGCGGCCAATCAGCTGACTGTTGTGGGTCAAGCTCCACCCGCACTGTACTGCATTACCCTGGTACCCCAAGGGAAGGGAAGGGTACCTAAAATGGAAATGTTGGGGCTGGTTATTTGGTATTCTTCCTAATGGAAAAATGTGCCGTGCTGTGCTGTTCCACATATGATGGCCTTTACAGACTATTTTTCCGAAATAAGTCAGTTTGTGGGTCACATGGCGGCGTAGTGGTTAGCACTGTTGCCTTGCAGACCCAGGTTCGGAGCCTGCACTGCATGAAGATGTTCTCCCTTTTTGTTCCCAGGTTGAATGGCTGTTTGTCTCTGTGTGTTTGCACTGGCGACCTATCCAAGGTGTAAGCCGCCTTTTGCCCTGTGTCAGCTGGGATTTTGCTCCAGCGCTCCACGACTCTCATGTGGAGGAGAAAGCAGTAGACAATAGATGAATGAATTAAGTCATTTTGTGAACTGCTGTGACACACGACACCAGAGTTTAAATGTAAAAGAAACAAAAAACCAGAGAGGAGATCTTGTTTAATCCTGTCAATCACAGGTCAGTGGTAATACATGACCAGCCTGTAACACAGGTTCAGTCCTATAATTATCTCTGTGTACACAGTGACAGTGTGTTCACAGGGAACACACGTGTTGACTGGGTTTGCTCGACACTCTGCCACCTGACACTGTACAAAAGCACAGTGTCAGGTGTACTTTATTCTATTGTAAAGTCACGTTTATGATTTGCTAGACTGTGTCTCTGGTATCTCTGCCTGGTTTTGGGACCTTTGTGTATCATCAGTCAGAAAAAATCATTAGTCTTCAGTTTATGTTTGAACAGAGTGTACTTGAACACGGAGTACCCTCTGTGACCCCTCCCACATTCTGCACTGTCAATATGTTACCATCAGGCAGACGATATAGTGTTCAACACAGCCAATCTGTTCACTTAGTGATAACCACACACAGATTAGATTCAAGTTATTGATGTTTTTATTTCCCCTCTATGGTACAGGTCTCACACATGTGGCCCTCCAATCAAACCACTTAATATCAAGTAATAATGAGTTATTTTCATACGTTTCTTTTTTAGTAATAGATTAATTTTGCATCATCGATACATTTGCATCGCAAATTCTGTTTCATTTCAACACAGACACTTTTATTTTGAAATTCATTGAAATGTCTACCTTAACATTACAGCAAAAATAATCTATCCATCTATCTATCTATCTATCTATCTATCTATCTATCTATCTATCTATGTACTGGACATTTAAGTACAACATTTCTGCACAAACATACTTCATTCTTTGGAAGGCTTGCTCTTGGGGAGTGGACTGTGACTCAGGCTCTTGTCCACTTCACAGGCCTTGACACACCTGTGCAACTAAAAACAAATGAGTCATGTGTTTAATAGTCAACTCTTCAGTCAGCTGATCTGCATGTTCCACCTGACTGGCACATCATAATTATGTCATTTCAATGAAGTCAGCACTTAAATCACGAGCTCCTCTTAAAACTAAAACCTCATGGTTGTGATCGTTTTCAGGTGATTCGTCCTGTGAACGAGTGCAGCTTCACTTTTCTTTGTTTACTTACGCTCAGTCGACGACGTCAGCCTGGCTCTGGTTGTGCAGTGCAGTGCTTTGACTTTTGGTTTCGTGAGCGCGCACCGTGCCCAGCTGCTGGCGCGCGCATCAGCTCCAACACACAGTGAGCAGAGAGAGAGAGAGAGAGAGATCATCTACAACGTCTCCCGCTGTCACTGTACCGGATAAAGTTTTCGTTCAAGGTTGGTTCTATTTAATGTTTTTTCCCCCCTCTGTTGTAAATTATAACAGCAGTTATTAATTTACTTGTTGTTTTTTTTGACTTCTCTCCAGTTTGGATGTTATTAAAGTTTTTGTTCAGGAGGCAGGGAGGCGTGGTCGCGTGCAAAAGCTCCTTTGTTTCTTTTGCCTTGACAATCAATAAGGAGATAAGTTTATGTAAATCGATTTGGCAATGAAAACGCATAGATCCATGATTGTCACAGACAAATAAGTGTAATTATTGTTATAGGGAAAACTATAAACTCTAATTATTTGATTATTTTATTGTGAAATGGCAGACAAGTTTCTACGGCATGTCCAAACTTGTCCTTGCTTAATTAGAATAGAACTATAAAAATGAAACATCAGCAATATTATGTAAACATTTATCACACTATCTACTAGTACTGCATTGTCCAGGGTTTAACAAAAGTTCAGCTTAGAAGAAATATTATCCAATTTGTGTGGTTGTTTATGTTGTTAGTTTTGTAACCTCAATTTTGCATGTTTAGAAGCTGCAATTTAAAGGTCCACTGAGTATCATTTGTGATGGGTTTACTGCATAATTCAAATAAAAATACCCATATGTGTGTGTACAATGACTTTGAAATGAAACGGAACGTAAAAATACTGCTTTGCTCTTTGTGGGTTTACATCCATGGTCCATTTTTCTGATTTATCAACTGGAACATGGGGAACTCGGATGGTGACGTCGAACAAAAGAAAAACACTGTTTCTGGTTTGCCAAGGCAAATGATAGTTCCCTGACACATGTGGGAAAAGGACAGAACAGCACAGGAGTTTCACCATTAGATGTCACCACCAACTCTTACACACTTTAACAGAGAGTTTAGTGTTTAAACTTCACTAAAAAAGTCATGCAGTTATTAATAATAATATTCTTCTCAAGTCCTGCACAGGGTGATCATGGGAAACAGGTTTGGCAGAAAGCGAGACGCTGAGGCTGACAGTGGAGAAAATGCAGCTGCTGGCACAACAGCGACTGAGGCGGCTGGAGAGCCAGAGAAGTTACATGTGGTTCTGGAAGAACCAGTGACACCAGTGGCACGTTTACCTGATGAAGCATGTACATCAGAGTGCAAAGCAGCCGAGGCTGCTGCTGCCTCAGCTTCACCCGGTGATGCTGAAACGGAGGCGGTGAAGATGGAAACTGAAGCTCCGGTTCAACCTCAGCTTCTGGCCTCAAACACTGAATCTCCACACACAGAACCAGTTCCAGAACCAAAGTCTGTTGCTGAAGCTCAGCTTGAAACAGACCCAGAACCTGTATCTCAACCAGGACCTCCCTCAAATCACGATGCAGAAGTTGAAACTAAGCTGGTCTCTGAGTCATTACCTGTCCCAACTGAGTCTATGGAGCAGCAAACACTTACTCAAGAGTCTTTACCTAAGCTAGATTTTCGTTCACTACCTGTCGATGACCTAGATATCTCTGAACCAAAGCCTGTACCTGAAGCTCAGATCAACCTAGAACCACCCTCAGAATCTGCCCCTCAACCAGGACAAACTGTTCCAGAACCAAAGCCTGCAGCTGAAGCTCAGCCCAACCTAGAACCAACCCCTGAACCTGCTCCTCAACCAGAACAGCCTGTTCCAGAACTAAAGCCTGTAGTTGAAGCTCAACCTAACCTAGAACCAGCCCTAGAACAACCTGTTCCAGAACCAAAGCCCATAGCTGAAGCTCAGCTTGACACAGAGCCAGTCCCACAATCTGTTCCTCAAACAGAACCTGTTCCAGAGCCAAAGCCCATAGCTGAAGTTCAGCTTGACCCAGAATCAGTCCCAGAATCTGTTCCTCAAACAGAACCTGTTCCAGAGCCAAAGCCCATAGCTGAAGCTCAGCTTGACACAGAACCAGTCCCAGAATCTGTTCCTCAAACAGAACAACCTGCTCCAGAACCTAAGCCTGTAGCTGAAACTCAACTTGATCTAGAAACAGCACCAGGACCTTCCTCAAATCAAGTGGCAAATGTTGAAATTGAAACTAAGCTGGTCTCTGAGTCATTACCTGTCCCAGTTGAGTCTATGGAGCAGCAAACGTTTAAACAAGAGTCTTTACTTGAGCTAGACATTTGTTCGTTACCTGTCCTTGACCTGGAGGTCCTGGATGTCACTTGCCAGTGTGTAGACACTGTTTCCTCCCCAGTTCCCAGCTCTGAGCCAGTCAGTGCAGACGAGCCCTCAGATGTCGCAGTGACAGAGGAATGCCAGAACAGCGCTGAGGCTGCTGCTGAGCGTGAATGTGGCAAATCTGTGGGAACATCAGAACCACCAGTAAAACCGAAAGCGGAGGAAGCAGCAGAGAATCTCGAGCAGCTTGTGAATACTGCCATTGAGGAAAGTGTTAGTGAACTCCTGCAGAACTTAGGGCTGAAAGAAAGTGATGTCCAGCTCCCAGATGACGCTCCCATCACAGACGTGAGCATGTCTACTGAGCTGATGTGAATCCACTGAAAAGTCATGTAAGAAGTGAATACAGGTTTCCCACATATTTAGGTCAATGTCTTCCGCTGTTAACCAAGGTGTGGGAACCCTGTCAATGTTTTCTTTTATTTTTTTCCACTTGTGTGACCTGTTAAAAGCAAACTGCTGTGGACCAAATGGGGCTGATGTCTTCTCTTCACCAAAAATTGGTACCTTCGAGTCTTTTGATCAGGACAGGGTGTACAAGCTTATTTACATTTATTGATTTATTGATAGACAACAGAGCTATTCCTCTTGCAAATGCCCTAAATGAGAATTAAAGTGTATTTCTGTAAGGGACCATTGCTATATCAAAGTTTGATAGCGAAAATACTGAACATGAGTTTTTTGTAAATTAATTCAAAACAACAGGCGAGGGACAAAAGCAATGCAACCATATGTTTGGTCTTGGCAATATGTGGTGTGATAATTATATTGTAATGGGGTTTGAATGGGAATGTTGTTTTGCTTTTGAAAATAAAAATGTTTCATAAATCTTGGCCATGCAACTTGTTGTTTATGTTTTTTAACTCCAAGAAATTGTCCTATGTGAAGATTTTGAGAGTGTAAATAAGTTGAAGTTAAAATAAAGGTGAGCTTATATGTTAAATGACCATAAAGCTTATGCTGAATGAGGAATGTGGTCACACTGGTTTTAAAGTGATAACGGCCAGGCTGTTAAATAAAAAAAAATGGGGCATTTGGAGATTTCGTCACCCCAGAGCTTCACCAACAACATGTGAGTACATGTATCAGACACAGTGTTCACATCGAAATGCAATTTCAGCGTGTGGAGACGGCGTCTTCTCACAGTCGTGTGGGAAAGAGGACAAGAGAGGAGGGAGGAGAGAGAGTAGATGAGGCCACATTCTTTCCAGAGGAAGGAGGTTTTTTAGGGGGTCCTGGGTCAAAAGTCTTCAGTGTGACGGTGTTTCAGTCCATGAGAAATCTGCTCCACACATGCTTCTCCCACCGCATTCCCCCAGCCCTCACTGCAGGCTTGATTAAGTAGTTTGGCAGTTGGTATGAAGGGTATGAAAAATGAAACTGGGAAAAAAAACAACCACCATACTTACGGAGCAGCAACAGTTAATCTCTGTTATGTTTTGTGCAACTCCTTAATCCATAATCATATTAAATCACACTCCCAAAAACATTTGCTAGTCTAGTCACACCTAACTTTTAACAGTTTAGGCTTAAGACATAGCAAACGGTTAAGTAAGACTTGTGGTTTATGGCAGCATGCTGACGAGTCCTCATGGGAGGGGAGAGGCACTCTTTCACAGTGATCTCAGTCATTCTCTGAAGCATGAGATTTAACTGCATCTTAATGCACAGTGAGAAAAGATAAAGGTCCCCCTCCCCTCCATTTCCTGTCTCTTCACGGACTCCAGTGGCTAAAAATATTTTTTTTCTGTGACAGTATGTCACAAAGTAACAAATTCTTTAAACAATATCAATTGATCGTCAAAGTCTTAAAGAGCAGATGCTGTTTTCTCACTTTTGTGCTAAAATATATTGCGATCAACTAGTGTTGAATCTAGCAGATGTGTCATCACAACATGGCGGTGACTCATCGAGAGGGCGGTGACTACAGCAACACAATGAGCCAAGGTCCCAGTGATTTTTGAGTCTCAAGTGAATTTTATATTGACACACACAGAATAAATGGTGTCTCCAGTTACATTTTCAAACGTCTTACCGTCTGCTTGCATGAACAACAAACAGGTATTTTAACAGTGAAGGTGCTGACAGGAAGTTAAATGTCCAATGTGTAACATTTTGGAAGGTTTATAGCCTTAAAATGACCCTTGTATCACCATGTTATGTTTCTGCAGCAACACACCAACCAGAGCATGCTTTTCTTTGCACTTACCAGTGGAAACTTACAGCAGCAACAAAATAGAACGCCGGCCACATTGACCTGATGCATATAACAACTTTAAAACATCTCTATCTATGGGAACTAGGGCTGCAACTAACAATTATTTTGTTGATCAGAGGAAATTATGATGTTCTTGAATGTCTATAATGTGTAGTGCACAAACCAAATTTATTTAGATTTAATGATTTGTTCGTCATAAGAAACCAGCAAATATTCACATTTAAGAAGCTGAAAAGAAGTCAGAATGTGTGTTTGAAACAAGCTTTCTGATTTTTCAGCTTCTAAAATGAATTGAAAAGTCACTCTAATTGATTATCATAAATCTGTCAAAATCAAAATTAGCGTTGCAGCCCTGGTGGGAACCACATCGGTGAACGGGCAACTGGACACAATTGTTGACAACAACATGGTGCTATCTGGTATAAGGTCATTGTAGTTTGTTTGTGTTTGTTGCAGTTGGCAGTCTCACCGTTAGACGTCACTACCTCTTGGACACACTGGACCTTTCAGGAACTGAAACACCTGGTTCAATGTGTTCACAGTTTTAACAGAAAGAAACAATTACCAGTATATGTAAGACTGGACAACTTCACAATCAATGAAATTGTGTGAAACAAAGAGGACGATTATTAATGGTCTGCCCCAGGGTTTATGAGATTATGTGCAGCCAGTATCCAGGTTCTGACCTCTGTGAAGGTAAAAGCAAGAGGAGAAATGAAGGCTGTTAGTATCAGTCCAGTCTGACACTTCTCTTACAACATCACCACTATATTTCAACATTTCCTCTAGTTACCCTTAGCTGCTTGTATTTCTCCTCAAGGCGGCTCTCCTCAATGCAGAAGTCTTTCCACTCTGTTCTCTGAGAGTGAAAATATGAGAAAAAGTTGTGAGAATAGATGAGACAGAAGCTGTACTGAAATGTTTAAATGACAATTTAAACAACAAAAAACCCCAATAAAAGTCAGATAATTTTATTTGTTCTCATATTTCATAAGGAGGAACAAAAAGCTTTGCATTTGAAACAGTCATGGTGATAAGAAGGTGCTGGAAAACATTGCATTAACACATTAACATGCAGAAGTGGACCACTTTGTTGGTATTCTGTCACGAAACACAAGAACCAAGAATAGTCCCTGAAATCATTTGACACTGACAAATGTAATTGGGCTCCCTTCATTGTCTTTTCCATGTTGTACACTTTCAGCCGTCTCTTTTGGGTCATTATTCTGTTGAAGGACACATGAGAGACTGAGCTTTCCAACACTGGGCAGATTCAAGGATGCCCGCATCAAAACATAACCAAGCTCCCCCCATGTTTCACAGCAGGTGTGGTGTTTTTTCTTACTCCGCAGAGAGCATTGCCCTCTCCGGCTTATACAGTTGCTGTACATCAAGGGAGGAATAGAAGGAGGAAAATAAAGTGTGGGCTGTGCAGAGGAAGGAAAACTACAGTATTTTAAGTATAGACTCGCACAAAGTGAGTGCTGGGAAAGGCATTTGGCTGAGAAAATGCAGTAAATCTCAGTCGGACAGCACAGAAACACTGAACTTCATATCTCTGCATTTGGTCTGTAGCAGCTTTTTGGCTTCAATCAAACGTCTAACTGAGATTATGTGCACTTGGAAAGTTAGAACGTGGAGGAGAAAAGTAGGCTGGATGGTAAATATGATACTGTAAGTACTGAATGTGCGAAATCATATGGCGGAACACAAATATCTGCTGAGTGACACACGCACACCGGCTCCACAGTGTGAAACAGCTTCATACAGCCGTGCTGTGCTGCACTGATCCAGCTCTGTCATGTGCTGTGAGAACTCTGGCTACAGATCGACATTCCTTTTGCTCTTTGTGTGCTGCTAAGATCACACTTCAGAGGCAGCTCCCATCACACACCCTCAATCACAACATTCACACACACTTAGCGCAATGAGCCGTAACATTACACACACAGGCCACATTATTGGGTACACGTGATACCTTATAAAGTGTCAGCAGTGGCATCCAGTGTGCTCTTCTGCTGCTGTAACTCATCTGTGTCTAGGGTCAACATGTTGGGAGTTCAAAGATGTTTTTCTCCATAGCAATATCTATATCAAGTGGCTATTTGAGTTGCGTTACTAATGTCTTTCTATCATTTCCACATCAGTCTGGTCATACTAATCAGACCTCTGGTATCAACAAGGTATTATTATATTTGGCGATATTCAGTGGTGAGTTTTTACAACAGTTAAGCTAAAGCGGTAGACAAAGGATGGATGTTTATGACGGTGCCGTAAAAATATGTACGACACCACTGTAGGGGGAGCTCGGTACAGAAAACATGTGTACCTAATAAAGTGGCCAGTGAGTGTATTTATCGTCAGGAGGATGCTGTCTTTTTAAATATGGCAAATGTATAACACAATGCAGTACATACCAGTCTTGTTGTAAGTAGTGAATGGCGTCCCACTACCACCTCTGCGCAGTGGAGTCAAACTGAAGCCTGGGATTTGTGTAAAAAAACCATGTAAATTATCTTTTATCAATGGCTGACATCTAAAATGACCAGGAATCATCTTGTCAAGCTTTCAGAAGGAATTTGTCAAACAACTTCCAACAACTCGTTCCTAAAGCTATAGATCAAATAGCTTGCATGGCAAAGAAGGCATTTTGTTTTTGATAGTTTATTTATGTTCACACTGTTATACAAGGAAATAAGGAAGCCAAGTCAACTCTGATGTGCTTCTTACCATGATGTTTCTTCCAGGGGATTTCTGCCAGCGAGCTCCTGACTTTCCCTACTCCCTCTGTTACGGTGAAGGAGAGGTTAATAAAGTACAGCAGTGACAATCTAATAGACAAGGAAAACAAAACTGAGTGTTTTTGCAAAACAGTGTGTGGTGGTAAAGTGTTTACATTTATCTTGACTGAGGTAATGAACTAAGCTCTTTCCCTCAGTAGTGGTCACTACAGCAGTGTTCTCACATTTATCTGGGCTTGGGACCACCACGCAGAGTACACTGGCCCTTCCGTGGCTGGGATCAATTTAGAGTGTCCAATTAACGATGAGCTGTGGATTTGGAAGACTGCTCAGAGGCACCACAGCCCTTGACCTGGCAGGGATTCAAACCTGCTCAAGAAAGAAGTCACTAATTACACTTAATTACAAAGAAAATATTTAAATTGTGTCAAGGATTAAAAGCTGCAGATACAAAAGCCATAACTCTGGGTAACAGACATAGTCTGCCTCACGCAGTAATATCCAGAACATGTTGCAGTATTAGTAGTAGTAGTAGGATAATGCAGGCTTAATAAGGACTATAAAGGTAAGAAAATGTTAAAGGAGAATGTAGAATTATGAACATAAACACACACAGCTGTCTGGTAAAATGAAATACTGTGGTTCAGATTGTGAGACTGGAACAACATGATCTGATAAGATGTTTTTTACTTTGTAAAATTGAAATGATGAAGCCTCTTACCAATCCTTTGTTTTTGGCTGCTTCCTCCAGCTGCTGACACTCTCCCAGACACACCGTCTCCCTCGTACTCTCTCCTCAACATAGGGCTGCAGTGACGGGTCCTGAATCTCTCTGTGGCCACTTGGAGAGTCTTGTGCATGTCACAGCTGTGACGTAAGGAGCTTTGAAGAGATGCAAAGGTGCGACTGGTCACTTTGTCAAAGGGCAGCACACAGCCTGAATCAGGGAGGGAAGATGTAGAGAATTGACATAAGATCTATAGCTGACTTTACACTGATGTCCTACTAAAAACAGAGGCATGGACATGATAGTGATTGTTTGTCTTCAGTGATGTCAGCCCCTAAATTTTCCAGCATAAAAGACTACAACAGGTTTATATAAGACAATAAATAAACTCGTCTGGAGCAATTCTGAAGATGGGTTGGTATATTTCTGCTTCAACTGATTTAATACTTTCACCTTCACCTTGGAAACAATAGCAGAAGTCACCAAACTCTACTACTATTAAACTAAATTACTTGCAGACAATTCAGGATTGTTCTTCACATGAAGATAATTTAAGACAGGAAGGACAAACGCAAGGCAGAAACCATTTTGCTGATGGTTAGCTGAATGTTCTCCTACCTGCACAGCGGGACTGAGGGAGGGGGTTTTCTTCTGCTGTGAGTTTCTTCCCCTTATTTTGGTCCCAGTCCTGTAACTCTACATTTTACAAAATAAATAGTGTATAAATCACACACTGGAACACAAATAAAGGCAAAGCAATCTGTAATTAGAATAATTAAGGCATGAAGATGTGTTTCTAACCTTCTTTAGTATGTATGTCTTTTGGTGAACTGTGCCTCACTGATGTTGGGAGTGTACACATCCGTCTAAACGAATATAATAAAGAACAGGAGAAAAATGACTGATGAAAGCCTTTATGTGAACTCTAACCCTGATAAACAAGCACATACTCTGCATACCTGTCTGCTGTTTTTGGCTCTCTGCTACCCTCTAGTGACTTTACATGAGAAGACACTGTGGCTCTGGCATCTTCTCTCACTGAGAACCTCTCATCTCTTTCACTGCTTTTAGCTTCCTCCTCCCAGCTCATGTTATTCTGTAGACTGTCCTTCTCCTTCTTGGCTTCTTTGTGCTTGTGAGTGCTGGTGCCTCTGTATGTTGTGCTTTTATTTCTCTCCTGATGTTGCAGAAGTAAAGGTAAGGCTGACGGTAGAGAGGAGAGAGCTTGCGCTGGCATTGCAGTTGGTGGCTCTTCCTGCACAGCCTCCTCAACATGAACAGGAGAATATATCATAATTCACAACTCGGCTGTACATGTTGATTAAACTGATTAATTAATGTCTAACCTTGTACTGTTTCTGCTCTAGCAGTTTAATCCTGTGGAGCAACTCCCTGGCCGAGCTCCTGAAGCTCTCCATGTTTGTGAGGGGCTCCATTTTTGTATCCTCTTCATTTCTAGACTCTCCCAACGACATGGCTTCACAGGCAGACAGACAAGTCATTTGATTTGAATGGCAAACATATCGAGTCCCACCTCAAATGATAAAGGTTTGGTTCACACTTTTCACAGCAACTTTTCACAACTGAAATTGTAATTCATCCTGAATGTGTTTCCAGTGACAATGAATTTGATCTTGCTTCCACCACCCTGTATGCAAACTGCTTAAAAACAACAACATCATGTCTGTTAAGTAGCTGTCAATGTGTATGTGCACAAGTAACAGGGAGAGAGGTGGATAAAAAGAGAAGATTTAAATATTTACCATAATCTGGCAATCACTTTTGGTGGCGAATTTGTGATTTTGTGGTCTTTCAAGCAATAGCAATGATATATGATGACGGGCAATATCATGAATGGATGAATTAAATATTCAAAATTCAGCTCGTCAACACGATGACTGTTGACTACACCTGTGATCTCTCTCTCCACACTGTCACTTTCTGACTTTCTCTGATTCCACTTTTCAGGTTGACAAACAGAATGACCTTGTTATTTTTAAAATTCTGTATATATTTGGGCGTGGTATTCAAATTACGTTCATATCAGCCACCACATTCTATCAAAGGCTGATCAGGTGTACACCAGGCTTGGGTGGCATACACAAGTTTCATGAATCACACACGAGACTTGGCGTATGGTGATATTTAAACCTGAATCTGCACCCGTTTCTAAGCAAGTCTGATAAATGAGGGCCAGTGAGTGTGAAATATAGTTGCATTATGATACAAGCAAAGTTGCCGTGACTTACTGGCCTGTTTGCAGGTCTGCAGTATGAACGTAGTAGCCTTCCTGACCTCCTCACTGGTGTCCTCTGTGAGTAAAGTTATAATAATGGGCAGGCCTCCACACTGTACAAACTGGAACTGATGCTCCACTGTAGAGAAGAGGACACACACAAGTGTGAGAAATATTTGGACAGCAAAAAGGGTCAAGTTGTCCTCTTGCACAAAGGAAGTGTACAGCAGTGGGCAGTTCTTCCAGAAAACATATGAGACACAAAACCTACCAGAGGAGTCAGTGCAGTGACCCAGGGCAAGTAAAACAGAGAGCTTGTTCTCAGGAACCAGATTTGGACTGGTCAGCAGGGAGAGGAGTTTGGACACGATGCCATACCGAGCCAGACCTGAAGCCAGAGCAACTATAAAGAGCACATTGTCAATGGAGTTGTTTGCATGAATTGTTTCTGTGCATGGGTTTAAGTGAGAGAGTGATACAAACAATTGTCAGTGATGCAAGCTGACAGGGTCTTGGACAAAGTGACAGAAAGTTGGCAAGACAACAAACTGGTATCTGCCTCTGGAGCTAGACGAAGCAGTGAAAGAGTGAGTGTTTCCAAACCTCCAGAGTGAGAGAAACACTCCTGAACCCAACCTGCAGAAAACAAAAAAATGGTGATTGTTTTCATTTAATCTCAGGATTAAGTCAAGTCATTTTTGAAAGTTTCACTTACTGTTGTTGGCGACTGTCATCGCTATGAAAGAACAAATCAAATTCAAAATCTCTTTTTGTGACAGAGCAATGTGAAGCCAGGCATTTATTATGGGAAAGGTAGCTGCACACATTCGCTGACCCTCATCTGAAAGACAAGAAAAAATAAAGTAAACATGGTTTTTATTACACCAGATGGTCCAAAATACAGGATCATATAGTTTGACTTTAAATAATGTTTTATCTATTAAATGCACAAATACAGAGATGACCTTACCATTCTGAGGATTGTTGACACATCCACAGAGAGCATTAGCTACTGATGTCCACAGCTGGTATGTGTGAGTAGCATTGACTACAACTGAAGTAGTGTCCAAGGAAAGAGGAAAAGTAGTCCTGCAAATATATTAACCATTAAACCTTATGTATGTGATTATGAGTAGATATATTTGATTAAAAATGTCAGAATACCTACATGGATCTAGTTATATCACTGAAAAGTACCTGAAGAGGCGCAGTAGGATGTCCAGGCAGCCAGAGGTTTGAGCTAAAGACTGACCTGATTCTTCAAAAAACAAACAAAAAAAAACCAAACACAGATACTTAAATCAACTTTACATTCTCTCACCATGATTTTGTAAATAAATCAATGAAAACCTACATAATTGAATTGATTAGATTAGCTAAGGAGCCTTACTGTTATTAGCTACCAACACAGAGAGCAAATAGACAGACACTCTCCTCTGTGTCAGTGAGACGTCTTCTTTCAACAACCAACCGGCAAGGTCTGCAAACGTCTCCTGTGTGCAGAGAAAACTCTTGCAAAACACTAACCAGAAGGGAAAAAATAAACAGTATGTTAACAACAGGCAAAGATACAATAAAATGACAGACATTTGAAAACACCCCAATACAACGAAATGACACTACACAGGCTTGTTGAATACCATACAACTTGCCACTTTGTCAGCTGTTATTTGTTTGTCAGTACA
This sequence comes from Solea senegalensis, assembly GCF_019176455.1. Lineage (NCBI taxonomy): Eukaryota > Metazoa > Chordata > Actinopteri > Pleuronectiformes > Soleidae > Solea > Solea senegalensis. The sequence continues at coordinate 21,582,308 of NC_058030.1, forward strand.
CATATTTCCTGCTTGATAACCTGTTGGGGACCGGTGGGACAATTTATGCACTTTGCGAGTGCTACAAAGGGCACAGTTCAAAAAGTAAAATGCAGTAGAGAGGGTCACATGTTTTGGGTACAAATGACCACTAACACTGCCACAATAGTGGTAAATAACTAGCTGTGCCTTTACTATCAGATCTAGACTCAATGTATGGACCTTACTTTACTTATAACATCATCAATGATCCAAGTCATCACCTTTTTAACCTCCTGGCATCTGGATGGAGATACAGAATTATTAGAGCTCAGACTTCCAGAAAGAAAAACGGCTTCTTACCCAGAGCCATGGCTCTGCTAAACACTGCTGTAATAACTGAGGCATGTGCACCAAAGAGTGCAATATATGATATTTGTAATCAAAGTCAAACAGATCCGTATTTAGAACATTTAAACAGATTTTTAACTAACTGGAGCACTTCTAGGTACTTTTAAAATGATGTTACTGACCATTATCCTCTGCCAGAGTTCCAAGTGTAAAGAGAGCTGTCTCCTTCACATCTGAATGAACAATACTGGATTTGCAGAGGTTGTACACAAATGTCACTCCTCCCATTTCTCTCAGCAGGTCCACATTATCCTCTGGTATAATGAAACATTAACATCAAAACGGTTTCATGCCTGGACATAATTATATATATATATATGCACATGTAAACACATCATTTACTTTCTCCTCCAACAACAGATAGGACTGAAAGATAGGACACACATGGTTAGAGGAAATAACATTGACATTTGCCTTTGTTTTCACAGATGGAGTGAATGGTGAGCAGAGCTTGTTTCTGTAACTCAGGACATTTCATCTGGATCTTCAGACACTCCAGCAGCATGCAGAGATCTGTCCGTGTTGCTAAAAGAGATGGAATTAGCATAGCACTGTGAAACAAACACACGTGTATGTAAAAATGACATTAGCTGAATTGGTACACTGAGTTATCGACGTCACTTACTATTACGGCGGTTGCTGCCAAAACCTGTCTTATCCATCACTCTATTTCTAATGTCTATAATATAGTTACAATAACGTCTTCATGAATTCACCACTTCCTGTTAAGGTAGTGTGTGCTAACGAATTAGCCACGTAGCTTAATTAAACAATTAGGCAATGTTTACGTCAGCGAAACATTTTCTGTCCATTTTCCAGGTTAACCCACATATTAGGGAACAAATTAGTTAATTAAAACAATAAAATAAGTTAAAGAGGAAAAACCGTTAGCCAAGGTTTTCGCTGCTGAGTCTGTTGAGTGTTGACAAAATGACGACACACTCGGTAATGCAGTTTTAACGAGGCGAAATAAAACCTAAACATATCTTATGAGACATAATATTAAACTGTTTTTAAGTGAACATGTGAGGCTTTATTTTGTAATATGCTTCTTTCTCTATGAACTTTATCAACTTTTATGAACGTATCTTTGTTTTTAATGCAACACGCACGCACACACGCATTTTTTAACAAAAAAGTTTCCTGGCAACCGGCAACCGCTCTGTCCTATGTGACATCATTAACGGTTATGTTACGTCTGAGCTGTTTGGATGAGGGTGCACAATAACTCATAACACTGCTGGAACTGAGAGAAAAAGCTTCTAACGATCATGTCTTCGTGGCTGAGCTCCGCTGCTTCTGGTGCTTCAGAGACACTGAAGGCTCCTGATGTTGTGGCAGGTCAGACTTTGTACAGCAGCTGCTGCGGTTACTCTGTCCTGGAGTTTATTGGTGAAGGTGCATTCGGAAAAGTTGCCAAGTGCCTGAACCTGACATCCAGAGAGACCGTGGCTGTGAAAATCATGAAGAAGGATATTGAATTCATCCAGGACATTGACGATGAGGTAACCATGTTAAACATGATCAGTGTCCTTGATTCTGATCACTGTAATGTGGTTAAGTTTTTTGAGCAGTTTGATCATATGGGACAGACCTGTTTGGCTTTTGAGATGCTGGACTGTAGTCTTTATGACCTGCTGGAAGAACGTGACTGGAGGCCTCTGTGTCTTCATGAGATCCAGGCAGTTGCACAGCAGCTGTTGGTAGCCTTGGATGCCCTGAGGGGTCTCAGGATCCTGCACACTGATATTAAACCAGACAATGTCATGTTTGTCAACCGGCAGGATCGACCCTTTAGTGTAAAACTGATTGATTTTGGTGCAGCCATTCCAGCCTCTGAGGTCGAGCCTGGGATGATGATACAGCCAACAGGGTACAGGGCTCCTGAAGTAAGCCTGGGACTTCCATTTACAGAGTCTGTAGATGTGTGGGGAGTGGGCTGCATCCTGGCTTTCCTCTACCTTGCTGAGAACCTCTTTCCTGTTGATTGTGATTATCAAATGATCAAATGCATGGTTCAGGTTGTGGGTCAGCCCGAGGACCACGTGCTCTCTGCTGCTCAATATACCCCATGTTTTTTCATCGAGGAGGAGGCTGGTGAGAGCACAACATGGAGGCTGATGACACCAGAAGAATTCACTACTGCCAGCAGCATGAAACCAGAGGAGAGGAACAGCTTTATTGAGCTGCCAGGCTCTCTGGATGACCTGGTCAACATCTATCCAGAAGGGAAGGCTGCTGACTCTGAGGACCGGAGGATTTTTATTGACATGTTGAAAGGTTTGCTGCATCTTGATGGGGATCAGAGAAGCTCTCCCTGTCAAGCTCTGCAGCACTCCTTCTTCACCAGGTCCCACCCACAGGAAATATAAACAGACAGGGGTAATACCTCCACAGCCTGAGCTGTTTCCCACATGGAGAACTGTGCAGTGACTCCCTGAAATATGTTCTGGACAGAGCTAACAGAGTCCTGGTCCTCTGATGAGGGAGGCGTCCAGGGCTCCTTGGACCTGTGATGAAAAACTTTGTCTCACATGTCGTCAACATAAAACTGCCTGGTTTTCAGATGGACCAAAACCACAGGGCTTCAATTAAATCTTTCCTTATCAGGGACAATGCAGTGAGACATAGTGGACATAGAGTCCATATGATGTACTGCACATAGAGTATACAGCATCCTGCTAGTTTGCAACTCCTGTCCCTGTACTTCACTGCCACTGCCTCAGCATCCACTGGTCAGATTATTCAATTCAATCATGACTATCTTTTGCTGCTGCTGACAGTCACCTTTACAGGACTGACTTTCATTTTTAAACTATCTGATCTTGCTTCTTTGAGTTTTCTGTTGTGTGATTAGTTGTAGTCAAAAAATCCAAAAGACAAAACAAAAAAAAGCTGGTGCTTGTATGGTGTTTGTCACATTGTCTCCCACAGAAAATGGCCCAGCTGCTGTAACTTATGTGTGTGCATCCACTCTTTGTAAGTATGTGTCTTCTTCTACCAGCATCTGCAGCCACAGAGAGAGGTGGATCAGGACATGAAGAGTGAAGCACCAGGAGACAGACAGGAAAGGTTTTTTGATAACCTTCATGTATAATGTATTCATATTTTAGAATTTATAAATATACTGTATTTATTGTTTTCAAATGAAGGGTTTTAGTTTGAATCACAAATGCCTGCCTAGTGTGTGTTTACCCAACACTGACTTCTGATGGTGTAATAGTTTGTTGTGTAATTATATATGGCTGGCCATAAAGATGACTCTTAAAAAAAAACCAAGGCAGAACTAAAGTAAAAGTTAATTTGAACTTTTATATCACTTGATAATAGCAATCTATAATTAAATTATGACTGTCCCTGATCCCACTACATATCTATTGTCCTGTTAATATCTTTACATCTTTATTAATCTAATCTAACTAAAATCACTCATGAAATGTCATTAAGAATCAGCTGTAAGAAAATATGAATGATGCTTTTAGTCCTGTCATGGATTAGAGTCTATCTGACCTTGTTTGTTTAGGTTTGTGCAGTGTGTGCTTGTATGTTAGATTGTCTAGATAAACATAAACACACTGCAGTGCTGAGTGAAATTGCTTGTTTAATAAATGATTATTTTATTCAAACAATTCTGTGTATCATTTTCAAATGTTATCCCTGTTACAGTAAGGGTGAGTTTAAGTTGCCTGCACATATATGTGTATATACACTGCATACTTTATATAGCCAATGATAACTTATTCATTTATAGATAGTTTGTTGTTGTAATGATAAATTAATCATAACACAGGTATAATCTGCTAATAGCTATCTACAATTCAATTATGACTGTCCCTGATCCCAATATACAGTATATCTGCTATCCTGTTAATATCTTTACATATTTATTAATTAAATCAAATACAACTAAAATATTTAAAATTTGATTTAGTGAATTTTTCTTTTCTTTTTCTTAAATAATAAAAAAAGATTTTATGAATGAAGCTTTTCCATGTGATGGCAAAAATCTTCTTAAATAAAAACAGTGAACATTAATTATCATCATCATCATCATCAGCGCTCGTGTCCCAGTAAACTTACTCACCTTTTTTAATAATAACGTTAAATTAATATTGATAGACAGCCATTTTAAAAAATATTTTATATATATAAAATTTTTCTTTATTTTCTCCATCACACGACACATTAGCTTTTTTTAAATGTGGTTCTATAATGACATGTGTTCAATGGCAGGGTATGAGTTGATATTTAACTGTTTTCAAGAGTATAGTACAAAATTCAAGTGGAAACACTTAATCTTTTTGTTTTCTTGGTTTTTAAATCAAAATCTTTCTCAGGCGAGGCCACATCTATTTACTCTGTTCAGTAGATGGCGCTCCTCCTCTATCCACAGGCTGATTGCAATTACATGATGTTCAAGTGTTTTTTTTTTTAATTCTCACTTGTCTAAAGTCTGTCTATATTATAATATTGACATAATAGAAAGCAAACAACTTTATTAAATTACAATTGGAAAGATCTAATTGATCAGGTTCAGGGTGTTTCTCCTATTAGTGTTGTGTCACGGCATTATTCCCCCTTTTCTTGTTCAGCATGTTCCCTGTGGGAGCAGACTATTATTTTTTTTCTTCTTCTTCCAGCTTCTTTTTTAGAGGTCACCACAGCAGATAATCTGCCTCCATCTTGTCCTCTCCCATGTGTCCCTTTCTGTGTCCCTTTCTGTTACACCACCTGCCCTTATGTCCTCCTTCACAACATCATATATGCAGTTGTGTGGAAATGAATCTATGACGATATAGTCACGAGTGAAAAGTTCTGTCATATTCCTCAGACAGTGTTTAAGTCTCTAAAGTAACGCATTATTTGACCTTCACACAAAAAACCACTAACCTGTACCACTGACATCCTGTTGGATATCTCCACCCCTAAAGAGAAACTGATAGTGTTAATAGACTCACAGTACTAAAGGACAACTGCAACTCCGGTAAGACTGTTTTCAACAATTACTCTACATGAGCAGCTACTGCCTATACTCACATTGCCTGGATTCTAAAATGATGTTTTATCTGTGGTAGCATTTATCAGCTAATTCAATATATGTAATGTAGACATATCTGAGGTGAGTGCCAGTTAAAAGAGGAAGCAATACCAATGTAATATTTATGTATAATACATGAAATTGTGACATTGAAGGGGAAAAATAAATATTTTTCTGATTGAGTTCTGATTGAACTAAAGAAAACTACAACAGCCTGTGTTACATGTGTTCAAGAAAGAAAACTTACACAGTAAATACTAAGGCAGAGATGGAGGGTGTGATCATTTATTGCTTAATTATTCAAAAATAACTATGTTTAACAATGGTTATGTTCTTACATGACAAGACTGGCAGGATTAGTATATGATGAGTAAATATTGTTCCCACAGAGAGATCGACAGAATCTCATGGAAATGAAATGAAAAACTGAGGGAAAAACCTGAATAATGAGCAGTGGAAGTGTAAAGTGCACAGATACTTAAACGCACTTCAATATCCACTGGAGTACTTTTCCCCCCACCTTTATAGCAACACTATGTAGCATTAAGTGTTTGTTAATGTGTTGAGGTAAAGCACATCTCTGGTTAATTAATTTACAGAAAACACACAGAAAATGCCAGGCAACGTATATTTGGGGAAGTGATATAACCAAGTGTCATGTGTGAGTACTTAAACTTACCCACAACTGCAGCAAATCTTATCAGATTTGTCATTTCCTCAATTTAGTGATGTGGCCAAGCACAGAGCTCTCCATCTTCTACAACCTCTGAACCATGTTAATACCCTTACATTATTTCTTCTACATCTACAACAAAAAAGATCATGTCAAACTCTCCATTAAAAGGACAATATTATGCTTTTGGAAGTGTGCAAATTGCCTTGTGTCACATGAAGCATAATCCATTTGTTTCATTAGCTTCACAATTTACTGTTTATGTGAGTTAGAGGACAAAATACTGTATTTTTCATCTGTCACAAATTGACTTACAGATACTTATTAGACAGGTACTCTTGATATTTTTCCCTATGGTATTCAAATTCAGCATCAAATATGCCTTTCCATTGGTTATGTGATGTAATGTACTTTACTTCTATAGCCCTTTACAACCCACCGTTGACCAAAGTCAGTCAGTCATCATCTAACCGCTTTATCCTCCACCAGAGGGGTGCTGTGCCAATCTCAGCTACATCGGGTGATAGGCGGGGTACACCCTGGACAGTTCGCCAGTCCATCGCAGGGCCACACACAGCTAGAGACAAACAACCATTCACTCTCACACTCATTCCTATGGTCAATTTAGAGTGTCCTATTCACCTAATCCCCACATTGCATGTTTTTGGACTGTGGGAGGAAGCCGGAGAACCCGGAGAGAACCCACGCCCACACGGGGAGAACATGCAAACTCCATGTCTCCATGAACATGCAAACTCCCTTGTTCCAACCGGGGCTCGAACCCAGGTCTTCTCACTGCAAGGCGAGAGTGCTAACCACTACACCACCATGTGGCCCCCGTTGACCAAAGTGCTTTACAAAATAAAAACATTACAGACACAAGACACAAACCAAATTCATGAAACAAAAATCCAAGCATAACCAAGCAGCACTGTCACCACACTACTGGGTATTAAAAGCCATTCTGAAAAGGCTCGATCACCCCACTGTTTATATCACTGTCATTTTTTTTTGGAGCGGCTGAAAATGGAGCAGGTTCTGCCAGACTTTCTCTATGTCATTTTAAAAATGTCAGTCTCCAAAAGGACAATCAGCATGTAACACAAAATTAACAGTAGATTTTGCATGTTCTACATTCTTAAGAGAGCTTGCATGAAGGGAGGGGGGGTCTGAGGTGATGGGGAGGCAGTTGAATGGGAAACGCTGAGCTGTACGGAAGAACTTTTATCAGTGAGAAGGATTAAGGAAAGACAAAGGAGTGGGGATGAGAGTGAAGGGCAACTTCCCTTTGTGTTAAAAAACTTCAAACTGTGATTACGGACTTCAAACTACCAACTGTGGAGGGTAACATTGCTCCTCTTACTTTACAGCCTGCTGTGACTTATTGGAAGAAGAAGAAAAGCCCCTCACATTTTGATCAGCTATGTGTAGGAGACTGCAATGGCATTGAGACTAAAAAACCCTCAAGTACCACTAGCTTGCTTTAGTTTGATTCAATGTAGGACTCTTTTTTGCTAGAGTCACCATAGTCTCTTGAAACCCCTCTTAGTGTTACATGTTTGTGAACTAATATGACATAAAGAACACTATTTTATTGTCGTCCAACAGGTGTTAGAAGCAACAACATCTCACAGAAGATATGGTGGTTCCCTCACAACTTGGAAACAACAGCAACAGTTCTGGATCTTGCCCTGGGGAAATCCAGCATGTGTCCCTCACCGTTCTCCTGTGCCTTGTCTATATCGTGGGCTTCTTCCTCAATACTTTCAGCCTCTGGGTCTTCTGCTGCCGGCTGTCCAATTGGACCTCTGGGACTACCCTGCAGTTCCACCTGGCTCTCAGCGACGCAATTGCAACACCAGCCATTCCCATGATTGCTGTTTACTTTGCCACAGGCAACAACTGGCTGTTTGGGAGGCTCCTGTGCCAGGTCAAGATTGCTCTGCTTAGTCTGCATTTCTATGGCAGCACTGTGTTTCTCACACTCATCAGCATCCATCGGTACACAGCTGTGGTGCGCTTCAACAAAAGCTCCCCTATAAAGCGGAAGCAGTTTGTCAGGAAGCTGTGTGCGGGAGTTTGGTTTGTGCTTCTGATCCAGGCTCTGATCTTTGCTGTCATGCTTCCTCCCAGTAAAGACGACAATAACAGTCAGTGTTTCTCCATACATCAGCACAACCTGACAAACATCTACTTCATCATAAATTTTATCCTGCTCATCTTTGGGTTCCTCCTCCCGTTTCTTGTGTCTGCTGTTTGCTACACCCTTCTGGCAGGCACCTTAAGCCGCCTCAACATCAGCACACCCCAAGGTCTAAAAGTCAAGGTGAAATCTCAGAGAATGGTAGGCATGTGTCTGCTAATATTTGGCCTGTGTTTTCTGCCTCTGAATGTGGTACGAACTGTGGCAGTGATTATCAAAAAATACTACCCACACAAATGCCACTTTCTCCAGCAGTGTGAGAAGGCTTACTATGCGTCCTGGTTATTGGCAGGAGTGAACAGTTCCCTGGATCCACTCTTGTACTGTTTTGGTTCACAGAAGTTTCAAAATGCATTCCGGTCTTTAAGGGTTCGGCAGGTGGATGGTCCGAACAGAAGCGACTCAGAAGTGACTGGAAATCAGTAGCATGCAGGCCAGGATTTAGAGGTATTGGACAGAACAGGTTTAGATCAAGTGAGGGTGCTCAGTCCCTTAAAGTGATAATTCAGGTTTTCAAGTGTGGTCGTATGAGGTTCTGACAAAGTCAGCGCTGACTGTGCTCTTTGCGCCCTTTGAAAAACAGATTTTGTACATTTGACAAAAGACTCAGAGAGGAGCGCTGCTTTTTTCTTGCTTATTTTTACCACAAGCCATGTGCTTTTCACACTTTACATAGACAGAAGACAACATGTCGTGTTTCTGTTTCAAAGTAAAAGCACTCTGTTTTCAGTTGCTTGAATTCAGTAGAGGGATGAACCAATGATACTGTGTCGGTATCAGTCTGATATTGGTCAAAATCCTATTTACCACATGCTTCACAATGCACTCTAAAAATGTGAATAAAAATCAGCAACAGCATTTTAGCTGAGTCATGTTGTGAGCTGTTTTTCCTCCTTCATGGGAGAAGAATATTTTTTACACAGTTGGAGAAACTTGCACAAATGTGAATTTGATTCTGACTAATTCTTATTTCTGTTAAGGCTGTGAAACACTTTGTGTTACATTTTATTTAAATGAAGTGCTTAACAAATAAAGATTATTATTATTATTTTGTTTTCACACAGCATACCTACTACTACATAACCCTTATTTAACTATGCCATGCAAACTGCTATTCTCACCTATATGTTAATAAGCACCAAATACGAGGTGGTGTCACAGATTCAAGTCAGGGTCCCATCACGCAGCACTGACCAGGCTTAATATGGCTGTGTATCTTTCACAATACAAACTGTGAATAATGTCGCTATGACAGAGGCAGAAACATTGATGCCTGCAAACAAAAATGACTGTACTCTAAAAGTGTATATTTAACACCAGTTTCAGGAAACATAAAGTACCAAGAGTTGGGTGTTGACGCAACACAATCATTATATACGCTAAGTAGAGCTCTACATTTCAACACTTCAACACTGAAAAGTGTTAAAATATACTCCCTAATTTTGACACTACATCAGTGTTTTTACAACTGTAGTGTAAACCTAGAACACTCACAGAATAAAACATTTACTACAAGTCAGTACTTTACATTCACTTCACAGAGTTGAGTGCAAGCCAATTATTTAGAATCACAGTGCATGATTTAATATTTGGAAAGGATTATTTTTGAAATACCTGCAAAGGAACCATCAATCTCTTCCTCACCCAGTATTGTTTTTTCTCTTTTTTTGTTGGACCAGCAGTTATTACTAAAACACAACAGTACATTTTCAGAAATACAACTCTTTAATTCAAATTTGTCAAACAGGTATCAGTTTGACATATAATCCATGTAAAACATAATCAGTTCCATTTGCACAAAGCACCAGTGTCACGGTCACTGTTTTTTAGGTGGCTAATAAAGCCTAACAAATTAAAATGTGTGCATTAAAATAAATACAATGTGTTTAACACAAGTAAAATAAAATGTGCAAATTGACTGACCAAATACATTGTTAGAAGATGTTTCTGGAAGCCTGAAAAATGACTAAATCTCTGGTGGCATCCATTCTGCTTACACAAAACTTTCAACCAGGATACAAGGCATGTTAAATTCTGAGGTGACAGACCAACAAAGCATCTAAACATCAGATAAGGAGTTTTGTGAAGACACATCATGTGTCTTCATATTGTCGGTTTCAACATGCAGTGGAAACTATGAAAGGTGGCGAGATCGGAATGCTACAGAAGCCCTAAAGGGTCATACATACATACATTTTATTTCCTTCATTTTACTGTGATAATTAGATAATTAATGTGGAGGAAATAAAATGTATGTAGGTAGGAACCTTTAGGGCTTCCATTTATTTATTTATATACTTTTTTTAAATTTGGAAATATTGAGGAGCAACCTCATTTACAATATAGCCGAGACAAAACCCAAAACATTTGAGGACAAGACAAAACACAAAATGTTTGAAAAATACATAAGCATTTGTCAAAACAACGGGAACTACATTAGCGGTTTGTGTAACACCCTGAAAAAGGGGAAATGTGAATGAAGACTTTCAGACGATGCCCTCCTCATGGCAGAGTGTATTTTAGTGATAGAAACATATTTTACAATGGATTATTACAACAACAATAATATGGATTCTTAACAAACTCTAAATACGCTCTCCTGTGTTTGCAGGTAACCAAGCACAAACATTTGTAACATTTACTTTGACATTATATCACAAGTGACTAACAGAAATGACAACAAAGTATAATAATCAGTGTATATGTACTTATATACTCAAATTGGCACACTCAGACTTATACTCTAAACAAAAATACCACTGAAACATGTCTCTTCCGATTACCTATTTGTCCAGTTGCTTATGAAATGTACAATGTACTCAGCGGTATTTATCACACATAATCACAATTAACACCATTCCTTTTGTGAAGGAAAGTATAAATCCATTTTGTATACACACACACACACACACCGACTGACCTCGCACCATTCTGGTGAGCTGAGTGCTCCCCCTTCTGGCCTCTGCAGGCAGGTAGGTTAGGTGATATTCTCAGTTTTTCTTTTAGGGCATTTTAACCTTTTTACAAGTAATTTAAACCGAGGTGCTTTACACCAGAACTGATCTATTTATGAATAAATAGCTTTGTAGCAGCTTTTTATTTAATGACATCTTAAAAAACAACCTAAACAACTGAACATTAATAGCAAAGCATGTAAGCAAATATCACACTTGCAAAGAAATTACTTAAAGTTGAAAATGTTTTCGATTTAAAGTGTGACTGTGAGACGTTTAACTTGAAATTTCTCTAGACCGTACAGTAAAAATGTCTGATTTCCTGTATACTAGTAGATATCAATGCTCAACACAAATTTGAGTCTTGTTCAGAACTTATAGAGAACTACCTTTATGCAGTTGCTCGAAATCCATTAGGTCTCTGATAACTTATAGTTGTGAGGATTTTCAATATTTTTTTTCATTCATTCATGTGCACTCAACTGAGCTACAGCGCTCGCGGTGTTTTATTTTGAAAACCGGATGTCTATCCTTATAATTCAGCTAGATTCGTTAGTTCGCACGGCTTTTACCGTAAAAGCTTTGGAACTTTAAGTACTTTAAATTCCGCATCAGCTGGTTTGACCACGCCTGACCGCAGTTATTCATTAAGCAACAACAGTCCGTCTAAACAACGATACTCCGCAGAATCGTCAGAGGAAAACAAGAAACTGATGCCATTGATGCGTCGCTTCCGCTTTGATGCTCAGCCATGAAAGAATTAATCGGCGCAAGGACTCGCTCATTTTGTCTCGCGAGATCTGGCAACCCTGTCCCGCAGATGACGTTGAGGTGGTACGTCAGTAACGTCATTATATTTGTGGAGCTGCTGCCTGTCAATCTGTTCTGAGTCGTGGTCCGTACTCGTAGTTTCTGAGACTTTAATAAATCAGCTGTAAACATTATTCAGTGTGCAGTTGTGTAGTTTAAGCACAGGGTATGGCATAATGTGTTGCCATTGTGTTAAACGTTAGCGGAGGAGCTAGCCAGTTAGCAAGCTACAATTTGTGCCATAGCTTTCTATGTTAGCTGTGTGGCGTTGTCGGTCTGTATTTGCATAAGGAGGCGTTCGCTGCTTTGTTTTGACGTAGCACGTTAACTGAACTCACTCAAGTCGCTATTATTATGTTATTGTTAAACGGAGAATTGTGCAATTCTAAAAAAAAGCGCCATAGTTAGCCTGTGGTTATTTTAACTGTCCATTATTGTGCCTTGACATAGACATTATTGCGGTTAAGCTGCTCAACACACTGCCAACAGCGTGACAGCGATGCGATAGAGATGCCAGGTCGAGTCTACGCCAGCGTCCTTCAGAGAGCTTCAAGCTACACACTGCCACCAACGTCTACCCCATGTCAGGTCTGTATCCGTATAGAATTAATACTTTCACTTACATTTTCAATATTCAGCTTTTGGTATTCTATGTGTCTGTCTGTAAGCATTAACTGACTGAAAAAAATATTAAAGTATTTTGGTAGTTTTCCCATTGAGCTGAAAGTATAATACATAAGCTAATAAAAAAAAGAAGCAATTGTCTCATGTCAAGTCAGAAATTGAATAGAATAGTGATATGGCCTTTCACCACGTTTTCAAAACATCTTAGTTTGAACTCGGTATCATTGAAACTAGAGAACAGAAAGTCATCAGAAGGTGCCAAGTCTGTGGAGACTAGAGAAGCGAAAATGAAGCAGGGAATCTCCAACCAGCATATATAACCTCCCAGTTACGCAGATTACCCTCTGCTGTGGGAGAACACAGGTGAACCCAATAGATCCTGATTAAGAGATTGTGGGTCCCTGTCCATACCAGGTTTTCTTAGTTTGTCCTTTGTCCTTGTGGTCTAAACACATCAAAACAAATCTAAGTATAAATGCATCACTTGTTTTTGAATTAAAGTAAAAGATGTAAGATTTCATATATGTGAACAAAAGGATTATTTTTCTCAAATTTGTTTCACAAATCTTCAGTAGTTACCTGGAGGCATGTGGACTTGCTTGAGTTATGTTTGAAGATGTTTCACCTCTCATCCAAGCGGCTCTTTTAGTTCTGACTAACTGATCCAGGTAATTAGACTCTTTATGGTGGATACATGTCTGCAGGTGATCTGCTGTGGTGACCCCAAAAAGGGAGAAGCCAGACCCAGATTACAAATTTGTTAAAATCGTTATTAGTGATCACTTCAACTTTTCTACAATAATTCATCCACCTGGCATAACAAAATATGAATTAAACAACATTGCACTGGTGAGCTTGGACTGGTCACAACAAAAAGCCACTCTAAAATGTGCAGTTTATCTTAAGGAAGTACCTTCATTAGACACTGAACTAAAGCTTCACGCAGGGAATCTTAAGGAGGGCTGAGAACCTGACATTATCTGTACGACCAGTATGACCACCATTGGTGTCAACCCTCTCAAAGAATTGATCAGGTAATTGTTTCTGTGGGATATTGGTCCACTCCTCAATGCAACAACAGTGTTGTGTGTTTATGTTTCTGTTGAACGTGTAAACACTCTGTCAAAACCTAGAAATTCTAAGTGTTTCATCAGTTGTAGGTGTGTGGTACACCATTTAGAGACCTCACAATCTAATGTTGTCATAATTCTTTTCCATTCAGTATGCTGTGCTTTCAGCATTTTACTGCCCCAAACCTCGACAAGCCTTCCCTTGTCACTCTTCATCCTGGAGCACCTTCAGATCACAGCACCTGCACTACAGTGATGAGCCAGGACACTGGTCTCAGAGAAAGCAACACTTCTCCACTCATCAAGATCTAGCCTTTCATCTCAACCGGGTCCAAGTCAACAGTATTCTACGATCTAATGAGCAGGTAATGCAACCCAAACCCCTCAATTAAATCACTTTTTATGGCCCACAGGCATAATAGTTAGGCAACCGCCTATACAATACAAACCAGTTGTGTTTATCTATGTTGCTGTCATCTCTCTTTCAGGTTGTGAGTGTGCCAGAGTTTGACAGCTGGGGACTCAGTACTGTGACCAGATTTGACAGTAACCAGCTCGCTGCTAACATACCTAATGAAGACCGTCGTAGTGCAGCCACCTGCCTACACGTATGTATATTCTACTTTCCATCTCCCAAAATCCCCTCCCCTTCTTTGCAAAATTTCCCTTTATTGTCCCACCTTCTTTAGTCAGAGGGTATGCTCTTTGGAGTGTTTGATGGCCACGGGGGAGCGGCATGCGCTCAGGCCGTCAGTGAGCGACTGCTGTACTACATAGCAGTATCAATGATGCCAAGGAAGACCTTGGAGAAGCTTGAGAAGTGCATGGAGCACGGCAGGCCTATTCCACCAATTTTGCAGTGGTACAAGCACCATGCAGACATAAACTATCGTGAGTCAGCTTCGCTCTACATCAACCACCTCAGAGTTTTCTGGCAAGAATTACTGGAAAGTGAAGAACATGCTGAGGGCATGAGGTAAGTATTCATGTATTTTTATTTACACTGTTGTGCTGTCTAATTCTTCTTTCTTTTTTTTTTAAATACGTCTCCTTCTTGTCCCTTTTCCTTTAGCCCTGCTGAAGCTCTGGACCGGGCTTTCAAACGCCTGGACTCTGATATCTCCTTGGAGGCTCAAGTCCCTCTTTCCAATGACCTGATGAAAAACACGGCCATCCAGGTGGTAATATAAAACCTTCTCTGCTGCTACAGTGAGATCAAGATGACAAAGCGTTGACAACACATGCGTCAACATCGTCTGTTCAGGTGGCGTTTGCCGGTTGCACTGCCTGCGTGGCCCACATTGGCACAGACTCGATTCACCTGGCAAACACCGGTGACTGCCGTGCGGTGATGGGGGTTCAGGAGGAGGACGGTTCGTGGAGCGCTTTACTGCTGTCCGACGACCATAACTCACAAAACCAGGATGAGGTGGAACGAATCAAAGCCCAGCATCCAACCTCGGAAAGAGACACGGTTATCACAGACGACAGGCTGCTTGGGGTGAGGGGCTTTAATGATTTAACTGTGAAGTGATATCCATTTTAGAATCCTAAATGATTTTGCACATCAACAGTGATGCGAAATTATGAATATTTCAGAGGTTAACTTTGACAAACCCTCACTTTTCACATCAAGTGTGAGGAGATTAAGTCAATTAATATTAAGGACCAAGGCTCCAGTGATCCGACACCTTCATGTGGAGGATAAAGCGGTACACAATGGATGGATGGGAAAAAACAACAGGTGGAGACAGCATCTACTGTATGGATGATGAACTGATGCTAACTTATTTTACTTCATAAAAAGAAAGAGTGCATCTGTTGTCCAAAGACCTTCAGTCACTGAACCTTTTGTGGTGTTGGCAGGTTCTGATGCCCCTTCGTGCATTTGGTGACATGAGGTTCAAGTGGAGCTGTGAGCTGCAGCAAAGCATTTTATCCGGCCTGGAATCTCGAGTGGATGTGGACTCTCTCAACCTGTACCAGTATTCTCTACCCAACTACCTAACTCCACCCTACCTGGACGTGACGCCTGACATAAAGTATCACAAACTTCGACCTCAGGACCGCTTCTTGATCCTCGCCACTGACGGGCTGTGGGATGAACTCGGCAGTGAGGAGGCTGTGCGGCTGGTTGGAGAACACCTGAGTGGGATTCACCTACAGGTTTGTTTGTATGAGGATTGTTTAGTTTTGATGTCACAGCCAGTGTTGGGCAAGTTACTCACTCACGAAATGCAATCATTTACTTATTACATACATATGGTTAAACTGGTTAGTAAGTCAGTAAGTTTGATAGTCATTCAGTAAATGGCTCAATCAGTTTGTAAGTGCAGTTAATCAGTCACTCAGTTAGTTAGTCAGTTTGTAAGTCAGTGAGTTGGTTAGTGTAGTAGTGAGTCAGGTAGTAAGTCAAATGGTTATTGAGTCGGTTAGTCAGATGGTCAGTTGCGTAGTCATGCTAAGCCAGGTAACTTCGTCTTAATGCAGTCGCTCTCCTTCAGCTGTGCAACAGCACATCAACTGTGCTTGAGGCACAGGATTGATGGCGTGTTTCCACCGGCTTGACTTTCCTCGGCACGGCACGGTTATTTTGCATTCCCACGAGCATAGTCCCTAGTACTTGGTACTTTTTTTTAGTACCTGCACAGGCGAGGTTCCAAGCAAGCTAAGGCAATACTGCGTGTGACGTTGCCAGACTGCCGGCCGGATTGGTCAGAGTGCCGTCACAGGAAGAGATGTCCGACACAAGAAAATCTCAATATTTAACAGAGGAGTCTGGTGTAGTCGAGGCAAGCTGGGACCATAGGTGGAAAAGGCACAGGTGGAAAATAATATTTTTACTGTCTAACTTGTTTCTGTTCCTTTCCTCAGGCTCCAGTTTCTCGGTCTGAGCGACAGGTGAAGTTGGGTCAGATGCTTGAACTCCTAATGAAACGTCGAGCTCGCGCTGCTCCTGCCGTGGACACCAACGCTGCCACACATCTCATCAGACACGCAGTGGGAACAGGAGAGTACGGAGAGCTGTGCCAGGAGAAATTGTCCTCCATGCTGGCTCTGCCTGAGGACCTCGCTCGCATGTACAGAGACGACATCACTGTGACTGTGGTGTTTCTGAACTCTGACCTGGCCAGACCTCACCACCGCTAACACCATATCAGTCCTTCAGACAGCGATGGACAGAGATTTAAAAAACAAAAATTTTTTTTTAGGAGATTTCAATGCTAATTACTACAACCGGTTACATCATGTGCTTTATCAATCTTTTCAAAGTAAGGAACCGTTTTCAACTTGGTGTTGTTTGCAGGTATTTTCTTTGAATGTCATTGTGCCAAAGATTAAACACAGGTTACATAATTATTCATTATTACAGTATTTTGTCAGGTCAGAATAGACGTGTTCTGGTGTCAATGCACATTCATACACATCTATTGTAAATGTTGAAGGTTAATGCAAAGCTACAGAATAATGCACTTACTCACTTTTTTGCTTCTTCTTTTCTCTTTCATAGTTCCATGTTTTCTCCTGTTTACCTGACCTGTGTGTAAACTGTGAAGTCTTAATGTTCAAGTTGAAGTATGTAAAAAGTGTGCGAATGCTTCATAAACAATATGAGGAAATTTGTTCAGTTACATTTGGATTACTTGTCTTGGAATACAGAGATCATTTCTATCCTCTTATTTTTGTATAATTTTTGCCTGACAGTGAACGTGAAATAAGCAGGTAACATTTTTTGAGTATTATGGGCTGCAATCTGATCCTCAAGTGTTTTGTAAACATATGTGTGTGTGTGTGCGTGCTGGCTGTCGCCATAGAAGAAATGGTCCAATTAACCCACAAGTAAAAGTCAAATAAAGTTATATATTTAGACGTGTGTGTCGCTGGTGTTTTGTCCAACAGTTTGTCATTTAGAAGTGAAAATGAAAAAAAAATTGTGCTGCAGAAGGTTTCATATTGATCTATTTTTTTTTTTTGAAAGGAGTTACCTGCATGAACACACACATACACACCTGCATGTTTTTAGTGTGTGAGCGTTTACCTCGTAGCTGCTTTGTTTTCACTAAGCTCAGTGATAAGATCAAGCACCTACCTGACATCAGAAGTGGAGGACACACACGATAACCCTTGCCACAGGCAGTTTGAAGAATTAATACTTGGGAGCACATGAGTCCGTGAAAGGATTATTTGATTCAAATGGTCGAGAAATCTTCAGGTAAAAAAAACAGTTAAAGAAGAACTAAATATAAGAACTTGGAACAAAGCAGCCGATCCAGTTTGGAAAAGATCTTTAAGGATCGGTTGAGGAACAGCATGATTGTAAGGACTGCTTTGTTGCTGTGTCATGTACAGGTGAGTGTTTGACAATGAAATGCTTTTTAATGTTCACTTTTTTGTTTTTGTTTCTTCTCTACCAAGATTTCTATTCCTTTATAGTCAGAAAAGTGAGGAATGTTGTCGTTTTTCCAGGTTTAGTCTTCTGAATTACCGTTAAAAACAATTATACTTTCATTTGTGTATATCTGTGTGAGTCATTAAACTGAATACAGAGGTATGTTATTTTCTCCTGCATACACTTGGGAATATTCATTTATTGCTTGATAATTAATATCATGTTATCACATGATAATGTCTGGTCCTCAGTGTTTGGCTGTTCTGGCTGCAGCAGCGATCGACAATAACAACTGCTCTGAAAACAAAAACCCAACAAACAAGGTACATTTAAACACAATTGTATGATTTTAAACTTGCTTAATTGGATTAAAAGTAAAAATGTGACTTGATGTCCTGCTTTTCAAGAAGCTCCACTCACACCTGAGCCTCCATCAACCCTCCACCATTGAGTTTCCACATGTGTCTGCCGTTCTGAAGCGGATGAAGAGGGGGTGGGTTATTCCACCTATTAACTTTCCTGAAAATGACAGGGGTCCATATCCAAAATATATGGTGAAGGTAAATGCAGCAGCCACAGTTGCTTAATCCAATGTTTTTGACCTATCCGCCTCTTGGCTGATTTGTCTTCATTACTGTGCTTCAGATTAAATCGAGCATCGAGGACAAGGTGGCGATAACATACAAGATCAGTGGATCGGGTGTTGATCAGCCTCCTGAAGGTGTTTTTACGATCGATCGGCGATCTGGGGTGCTGTACCTGACCCAGCCACTTGACAGGGAGAAGAGAGAGAAATACATTGTGAGCTGAACGTTTAAAGGTCCAGTGTGTAACATTTAGGAAGGTATAGACAGGAGTATAATACCCACAAGTATGTATCCGTAAGTACATTACCAGGCTTAGAATAGACAAATGTCCAACTTTGAAAAATTATATCACGATATAACAATAATTTGTCACTATATTTCACGTCACTTTCAGAACAAAAGTGATTGGAACACATATAGTTGATAATAACAAACATTTATGGTGCAAAATGACTCTTATGAATAGAAAAACCACACATTCAAGAGTCAGCGGGTCGAATGAAATCAATTGGGGGGAGGGGGGTACATGCGGCCTGTAGGCTGCCAGTTTGAGAACTCTGTACTTCAGCAAGGGTCAGGACAATTACAAATTGAAGGTTGTGGGTTTGATTCCCAGCAACCCCTAGTCACTTGTGTCCTTGGGCAAGACACTTAACCCCCATGGCAAAACTGTATTGTAGCAGTCTTCAAGAGTAGAAAAGTGCTTTTTGAGTACAGACCATTTACCCAAAGAGCATCATCATCATAATTATTGTCATCATTGCCATAAACATTAAAAGATAAAATAATACAATTATTTTAGTAAGTATAATCGTATCTTTGTATGTAGTTTGTCTATATCCAAAAGTGTAAGCATAGCCTTTCCTGTCGCCCCTCTGATCTCAGTGAATGGTTCAGTCTTGTCTGTGACTGCTCTCTCCGCTGCAAGACAACCACTTCAATTCAGTCCTTATCATTACTCAGAGTTCACAGATTCTTGCACACTGGACCTTTAATCTTTAATTTAAACCTACAATATGACACCATCCACTACTATTATCATAACATCCAGTATGCTGTGTATTACAGCTGTGGGCCCATGCGATGAATGAGAGGCATGAAGCCGAGCAGCCCATGGAGCTCATCATTAACGTCATCGACCAGAATGACAATCCTCCACAGTTCAATCGGAGCCTTTTCTATGGCAACGTGAGTGAAAGCGCCACAGTAGGTGAGAGGGTTAAAAAGCTGCACTGGTCCTTTAATCTTTATTTCACTCCTCAGTAATATGTGCATTTCAAGCCACCTTTGTCTCGTCAACAGATGATTCTGTGGTGACGGTAACAGCAAAGGATAAAGACGACCCACTGACAGATAACGCAGTTATAAGGTACCGGATATTGTCTCAGACGCCTCAGGGAGACATGTTTAGCATAAACCCAGTGAGTGGAAGCATCAGTGTGGCAGCAGGTGGACTGGACAGAGAGGTAAGAAACACTGCTCTTCTTCTTCTTTCTGACACCATCTATCACTTCAGATGACTCTGTCATATACTGGGAGATAAGAAAGTGATGATTTTGTATCAGGGACTGTGTCTAAGACCAAGGACCTGATGAAAGTTGTTACAAATACCATCACTTGTCATGTTTGATCGTGAACTGAGCTTCCTGCCCACCACGGATGTAATCTCAAGTGTTAACTTAAAAAAAACTTATCATTTTAATCTTTGTATCATACTCCTGAATCTCTTACGTACTTATATTTACTATACTTTATTGCTATATACACGCACTATGTATTTATATAGCATTTTTCTAGTTTTGATGACCACTCAAATTGCAAAGGTTTTAGGTCACCATTAGATATTTGCTGTTTTAACAAAACTATTATGATTATATGTTATATTAAATGTTACACTTGCTTTAAACAAGACCTTACATAATCATGTTGTATACATTTGACTTAGTGGAAGCTTGTTAATATGTGAGACTGACTTTCTTACAATCATAATTTATTAAGATATCAAAATTCAAGACAGTTTTCACATAAATAGTTCATTAAAAACTGACTACTGTCTGTAGAAAACCATTTTGTTCTCATGTTATTTCCTGTATTTTCTGGTTGCCTCTTAAAACAAAGACTGAAATTGCAAATTAAATCTTTGCTAAAACAACAAAGAAGTGGTGGCTGAAGGCATTTGCAGAGTAATAACGTAATGTATGCCTTTTTTGTTTATATAGTGTCACAAAGTTAAAAAAAAAACTAGTTGCAAAAACTACCAAAACAAATCTCTAATTAAACAAACTAACAAAAAACCTTGAAGCGCAGCGAGTAGAAACACAAACTGAAGCACACTGACCTGAAACAAATGTGGCGAGTGGGGCTAGGAGCCAAATAAGAAAACAGCCACAAAGCAATAAGCTCTTAAACGGATAAGGCAGTGGCCTAAAACAAAATACTTTACCAACAAATTACAAATTAAAGAAAACTAATTATTATAATAATCAAAAAGTTCCAAACACAGGAAAATTGCTTACTAAAAAAAGAAATAATATTATTGACACTAATCACAACAAATTACACAAAACAAATAATGAAAATAACCCATACACCATAAACAAACAAATCAACATTCGAGAAAACTAAACAAGATCAATCCCAGTCTAGTATGCTTTCCTTTGAAATAAGTGACCCCAGACAACTCTGTAAAATGAGGAAAATGTATGGCCTTTACTGAAAGGTAACTTACAAATATCAATAATATTCATAGTGTTTGAAATGAACAGTTAGGTGGTCCTAAACATAACCAGGAGTTCTTCTACGGTTCTCTCTAAATATACCATAACACAAATAGCACACACTATTAACAGTCACTTTTCACTTTCTACACATCATAAACGGCATATACCAAACTAAACTGATTGATACTGTACAATTACTGTAGAAACTTTGATAACACACCTGTACAATATGTAGTAATCCGTTTCCTGGTTAAACCCTTGTACTCTTTCAGAACATATAAAACACCTCAACTGTGGGGCCACACACACACACACACACACACACAAGCTCACACACAGATAAAACACTCCAGCAGTAAATAGACAGTTTAACTTACAGCTTTCAGTCTCGGTCCCAACAACGGTTAATCCAAACAATGGTCATGGAAAAACAGCGAAGGCGATATTCCCATCCAGAAACACTCCAACGGCGGCCCTCCCTCACGACATCCTCCGGCGCTCCGTGCTAACTCCCTTAGCTTAGCGATAGCGTCCTCGTGGACTTCAACTTGGCTCAGAACACAATTCACTCACACTTCTAACATGTACACAATTAAACTTCTCGTGTTTCTTAAAACTCTTCATCAATTAACAGCTTCATAAACACTCCACTAAGTTTTTTGTTCGGTTCAGTGGCCTCCCCAAGTCAGTAACTTATTCGATGCCCACATTTTCTAACGAGGGCTACACACAGGTGAGACACATTAGGGGCGGGCCAGACAGTCAACAGGAAACAAAACTCGACAAGGTACACACACAGAAAATTCTTCAAAATAAAACCGGAAACAAGGAACAGAAAACCAGACACTAAAAACCTCAAGGTGAAGAAAACAGAAAAAAATAAATAAATAATCCAACCGTTATACTGTGACATTCAGCTTATTTCATATTTACCTGGATTTTGCCTCTGCACGTTCATCATTTAAAGTCATCTTGTGTCTGTATTGTGCTGATGATGATGATGATGATGATAATGATGAGCTGACCCCCAGACTCACCCAGAGTTCAAACTGATCATTGAGGCTGCTGATATGGGGGGGGAGGGGCTAACAGACACCTGCACGGCCGTCATCAGCGTTTCTGACAGCAACGACAACGCTCCACAGTTCACCAGCACGTCTGTGAGTTCAAAAAGTCCCACATTCTACATTAATCATATGGAAACGATCATAAATGTAACTTCATTTATCTCCAGGTTTCCACATCAGTCCCTGAAAATAAGGTAGGAGTGGAGGTAATAAGGTTAAAGGTCACCGACAAGGATGAGCTAGGAACTCCACACGCCAACACCATATATTCAATAATCAAAGGCAACGAGGGCGGAGACTTCAATATCACCACGGGCTCCGATAAAATGGAAGGCGTCATCAGGACAGTCCAGGTCAGAACACGCGGATCACTGTTATTGATAAATATTCATGGCTTTGTGTTTGATGCTTATTTCCTTTCTCTCCTTCGCCTTCAAGGAGCTGGATTTTGAGAGCACGGCCATCTTTACTCTGGTGGTGACGGTGACCAACGAGGCGCCGTACACGGCGTCTGTGTCCACCTCGACAGCAACAGTCACCGTGACAGTCGAAGACCGCAACGAACCTCCTGTTTTTAGTCCGCCAGAGATTCGTGTCAGCATATCAGAGGACGCGGAAGTAGGACGTTCTGTGGCCGAGGTCAGAGCCGAGGACCAGGACACAGGCAAACAACAGAGCGTCAGGTCACTGCAGTATTTACTTTTCTTTACACGACGACACATTTATGGATGTTATTATCTTTCTCAACAGTTTTTGACGACTCCATCTGACTTTTTGTGATGGTTTTTGTGATTTCCTCCACTGTATTTCAGTAGAATAGCACAAACCGTCACATAATGTGCTGTACTCAATCATCTTTACTAGATGTATAAAGCTAAAAGAGAGGAAGCCAAATGCAAATGAGCCCCCTTATAACCCCCCTCTGGCTCCGGCTCTGTGTTTTCAAAGTCCACATTTCATTTCTTTATTCATTTTACTGGCGAGGTAACTTGATAAGTGTGGTACTAATCTGTAAGTCAGTGGGAAAAAAAGCTGGAAAGACATAAAAAATGATTGAGTTTGACACCAACTGTCCTCCTTCACAACATCCATTCTCTGTGCTCTCCCTCTTTTCCTCATGTGGCATGTGGAGAGGATTTAGGCCACCATTGGATTTGGATTATTATGACCATATATAATTATTTATCAATTTCTTTATTGGGACACAACCAGAAAAATATGTATACAGTGTTAAAATAACAGATCCTACAGGCTACAGTGTCAAGAACTGAGTGTGTCCTCCTCTTGTACTTGAACAACAGCAGGACTGTTTCTCTTAAACCCTGACGTGGAGTGAAACAGTGATTGAAGAAGCTGTAAGATGGTAATAAGATTCTAATAGAGCAGGACTCAGTGGATCAAACTGTAACAACATAAGGTGCTGGTTTATAAAAACACAGGTGACATGGCAGAGGTCTGTATGACTGTTATTATTATTGTTGTTGTTGTTGTTATTACTACAACAACATGTTTTTCTGTCTCACTTCTCCAGATATAAACTGAACAATGACACTGCCAGGTGGCTGAGCATCGATCCAGACTCAGGATTAGTCACAGTCAAGAGCAGCTTGGACAGAGAGTCACATGTTGTCAGAGACGACAGATACACCGTCCTCATTTTGGCTTTTGACAATGGTAATTTTGTATTTTTGTATATCTATATCTATATAGATATAGATATATCTATATCTATATAGATATAGATATATATATACATATATAGACATATACAATATGTACACTTGACTATTACTGAACAATAAACCTACTGAATGTTTTCCAGATACTGTCCCAGCTACAGGGACAGGAACTCTGCTCGTGACTTTACTGGACGTGAATGACCATCTCCCCGTGGTCCAGCAGAGAACGGCTATGATGTGCAACAAGGACTCTTCTCCGGCTCTGCTGGATATCGTGGACCTGGACGGATCAGGTCACGCTGGACCGTTTACTGTGGAGCTTCTGGGAGAGCACAAGATCAACTGGACTGTCAGCATCAACTCCACCAGCAAGTGAACCCCCCACTGATATGTGACGTGCATGAGCAGGGCTTGCTTGTATGCATCATGTGATGGTTAATGCTGTGTTTCAGGCAGCGTGGCAGCTCTGGCTCCCAAACGGGAACTTTCCCCCGGGGACTACAGCGTGCTCATGAGGATCTATGACGCTGGCTCACTCTACCAAGACAGCACACTCAGCGTGGAGGTGTGCCAGTGTGAAGGAGCCGCCTGGACCTGCTTCACCTCACTCTCTGCTCCTCTCATGCATGCTTCTTCTCTCACAACCTCAGTGCTGGCAGCCATTTTTCTCCTTCTGTGTATGTACATGCACATTTTTCTTATTCCTCCCCGTCATCTTTCATGTTTGTTTCTTCTTCTTACTTACTCGTTTGTTCCTGTTGACCTGCAGTGTTGCTTCTGCTGCTGCTGCTGCTGCTGAAAAGAAGGAGAAGGAGCAGCTCAGAGAAGCGGGTTCCTCGTGTGGAAGATTTTCCCAGAGACAACATCTTCTGTTATGATGAAGAGGGAGGAGGTGAAGAAGATCAGGTAAAGGGAAAGAGAGGAGACTTGGTTAGAACGGTTTTCCAGTTTGATATTACAGTCTTTCCCCCCCGTTTTAAACACATAAAAATGGAATTGTGCACACAGAAGCTTGTGTATCTCAAATGTCATCTGTGAACACATCAGGACATCATTTATACTGTTTACAGCAGCAGCACCCGTTAATGACAGCGCTCCTCATGGTGTTTTGTGTACACAAACAGTGAAGCAACATGTCTATGGTTAAAAATTAAACAGTGCTATTTTGTAAACAGGCCCTTCCATAATCAGCTGTTCTTGGTGTTTCAACACTCCTGTGTGAGGATACTGTTTTTTTTTTTATTTATTTCCCTGTTGTGAGACTAATAAAGGATTATCTTTTGTTATCTTATTAATAAATGAGATAAAGAGTAACAAAAATAACAAACACAGGTTACAAAAAACTAATAATGAGTCTTTAATGAAACAAAACCAACAAACACAGGGAACGGAAACAAAAGTAACAAGACTGGGAAACACGTGGAAAAACTACAGGAACAATCAAAATAAACTATATTTATATTTAAATAGACTACATAATAGACTAACTACACACAGGGACAATCAGACACAGGTGAAGTGGGACAGACGATCAACAGGGAAGACGTTGTCTGAACGCTCGTTTATTTAACTTGTCAAAGTAAAAATGTGTTCATGTCTGAATACATGTCAGGATTATGACCTGAGTCAACTTCAGAGGAGGCTGCACAACTGTCCTGAGGTCACTGACGTCCTTCCTTCAGTCCAGAGCCGCCCGGGCTACTGTCTGCAACTCCAGCCGAACGAGGAAATCAGCAAATTCATTGAAAGTGTGAGTGATGTTGAAATGACAGTGTGTTTCTAGGACGTGTGGTATTTGCGTCAGCGTCTGAAGACATGTCCTCGATCTGTCCTGCAGAACCTGTGTGCTGCTGACTCGGACTCCTCCGCTCCTCCCTATGACTCTCTCCTGGTGTTTGACTTTGAAGGCCTGGGCTCTCTGTGCAGCTCTCTCAGTTCCATCGTCTCCTCTGACTCGGACGAGGAGCACCAGGACTACGGGAGCCTCAACCAGTGGGGGCCAGTTTTCCGGAGTTTGGCTGAGCTGTACACGGGGGGCACAGAGGAGGACGACGACACACAGACACTGCCGGGAAAAAGAGAATGGGTGTGAAGTGTGTTTAGAAGATCAGAGAGTTTGCAAACTCTTTCTTGTAAAATGTTTCCCTCACCTCACCCTTCCCTTCAGTTAGCATCGGAACTCAAAAGATGTTTAATGTGTACATTCGTCAATGTCTAATGTGTAAACATGTTGGTCCAAAATGATTATTATTAGTATTAAACACTCATTCTGGGTGAATGAAAAACAATTCAGAAAATGTGTGTAATTGTATTAAGACTTTAAGTTTTACACACTGAACCTTTAGCTCTATATTTGAATGTGTTTTGCCTTTTATTCCATTTGAATTAACCTTGTTTTTAAATAAAATCTGTTGTGTTTGTATATTGTAGTGAATTGAAATGAACACTGATAAAGGGAGTTTTCACGAGTTCCACCTGTTCAAATGAGAGGGCCTTTGTTTAGAGTAGTAATATTGTTTTGTATTGTTTATATTCACCTAAAAAATGAAAAGCACAAAATAAAATATACAAAGCACAGTCTAATGTAAAAAGGTTTGGCTTTTTATCTACAGCACATCATATGACAGTAGTAGTGTTGCTGCGCCTTCATACAAATATAAGAGTTTCAGTTCAGCTTCCGTTTATGCACAAGATGGAAACACTAACCCCATCCATCACTGTGTCAGGGGATAATCCGCTTTATGACTTCTTTCTTACTGCTTCTGAGTAATCTGTCAATAATCTGTGTCTCAGTGTAGACGAGTGAGGACACGAATACACAACTCAGAACTTCAGGCACTCTTGTGACCTGACAGTAGTTTATTCAAACATGACAATAAAACACTAACCAGTTGTGATGCTGAAGGTCTATGACAAGATGCTAAGAAGTGGGTCAAATAAAACCCTGTTATAAACTTGTGAAGATGTTTTATATAAATAAAATAAAACCACATTTTCATTCTTTTGTTCTTACTCAATGCAAGATTGCCTAAATTCTGCTTTCCCCGTCTGTTTGACGTTATTCTTCAACAGCACCTGCAGACAACTCGAGTCTAAATGAAAAAGCACAGTCCTTGAGCACCAAGCAGCCAAAAAGTTTAAATCAACAAAAAGAAAAAAAAGGCACAAAACAAGGAAATGATACACTGTGCAACGGAAATTTTAAGTGCAAAAATAACGGAACAATACTAAGCAGAAAGAAGTGAAAATAACACAGAGACTTACAAAGTCTATACAAGTGGACTTACAGGTGAAAGTGTATAAAATAAATGTAAAAGAGGGATTTTAGAAAGGCTGAATAGTATATACAGAACATAATGTGTGTGGAAAAAGCTGCATTTATCTGGTGAAATTGCACTGTCAGGTAAAGACGACACAATATGAGACATTTGTTCTGGTCATTGGTGCAAAGACAAATTAATATAAGAGCAAATTAAAATAAATCAAATAAATGAACACATTTATACTATAGCTTTAATATCGTGCTTATTTGACGTGCTTTTATTGTGATAGGTAAACACAGCGGGCAGTTTGTGGGGGTCAGGAATACTCAGTCAATCTGTGTGTATTTAAAGAGCACAGTGAACTCTGACACTCGTGCTGTTCATGAACCTTTCCTGCCAACATGGTGGAGGTGTAAAACCACGCCAGACCACCACAGTCTGCAGTGTTTCCCAGCCTCTGCGCAGGGTGCAAAGTCAAACCTCTCACACCCTTTAACTTACATTTCCTCAAGAGTGAACTTTAACCAGTCACTATCAGGGAAGTCAGGTGAACTTTGAACTCTGTGTGAGTGACAGCGGCAGTGAGAAAAGACTCTGTTTCACCTGAAATGTGTTTCTTATTCCACCGACATGACAGTGCACTCGCTCTGTTGTTATGAGTGAAGGCTTGGTGACTCGATTTAGGAAAGGTAAGTGTGGAATATGAACGATTGACCTTTTTTTTTTGTCGACTTTGGTTTTATTTGCTGAAAACTCCTTTTTTTTCTCTTCCACAACAGATGAGGCAGAACATGTTTCAGGAAGGACTGTACCATGTGTTTTTTAACGATTCACCTTCAGCCCGCCCACAGACTCAGATCACCAGTCACCAGGATGTGCACAGCGCCAGGATTCATCGCTGGTTCTCCACCTTGGTGAACACCAGACTGTTAATCACTGGGGTGAGACTGGTTTCCATATTTATCAGCTTTGTATCCGCAGTCTGTCTCCTTCACTCTCTTCTTCTTCTTCTTCTTCTTCTTCAGGTGGTTCAACTTGTCGCTGCTGTAGCCTGCATTCTAACCACGGTCACCCATGCCTGTGTGAGCTACAACTGCTCTGTCGCCATGACAACACCAGTGTGGTCAAGCCTGTTTGTGAGTCCGGTCAAATGCAGATGTTTGTCGGGCAGATGTGAATCGAAAATGAAGTGACGATTGTGTTTGTGTTGCAGTACGTGGTTGCTGCGTGTCTGGCAATGGAGGTGCAAAGAAGACCAAACAAATTAAAAGTACACAATCTAATCATTTAACAACCTTCCTATGTACTTACTTTGTTAATCTGCGTTAATCTACCTCTCTTAATTTTGCATCTGTGAAAATCAGATCATGGTCCTGATGGTTCTGAACGTCTTCACTCTGCTGTTTGGATTCTCTGCTCTCCTGGCCAACAGTCTCACGTCCATACAACCTGTCGCACTCAACACCAACCAGCAGGTAACAGTTAGGAAGGTTTATTGGCAAAATTCAACATACTACAAGTCTGTTTATATGAATGAAAAGCATGTCTCAGCATCACCTCTGTTGTTATTGCTGTCACCAGCGCGTCGGCTCATACGTCGCTAAAGGCAGCTCTATAGCATTTTGCATACAGTGTTCCCTGTCATCGCTTTACATTCTCTTCCTGTCCTGGAGTGGCCTGCGTCGCTATAGCAACGCTCACACTCAGCCCTACAGCCGCCTCGCACAGGTATGACTATGTTCCCGACTTCCAAGAAACCACTAGTAACAATAACAAGAATATAAATGTGAAAGGTTTATAGAATAGAACAGAATAGAAATACTTTATTCTTCTGCGAGGAAATTGTTTTATATAAAACAAATCAGATATCTGTTGTCAGTGGTTTAATGCAAATCCATCATAGTTGCAATAAATCATAGAAAATGTACAATATTCAGTCTGGATTATTTTCTCTCTCTCTTTTCTGTTCAGGATCCAGATGAAACCACTGGACCTTTAGTGGAACAAGTGGAGTTTAATCTGTGAAACTCACTCACTCATAAATACTGTATATTTTTGAATGTTCACTCAACTGTCCTTTTGTAAACTCAGTCGTTGTTGTTGATATGAACAGTTTGTAAACTACTGATTTATTATTAATTTCTTAAATGTAATAAAGTTCACATGTTAAACTTCTCTTCAAGGTTGTCTTATGTACTGTTGAAATAAATGTCTGCATCTAAACCACATTAATAACATTCATTTTTGCCAGTAAAGTTAAACTACATTAATAATTAATATTGTGCTTTCCTCTTAACACAGAATAAAATAACTTAAATAAAAGCACATACATTACAAATATTTGGTCAATGCCAGTCCAATTTAAAATAAATAAATAAAGTGCAATAACCAAGGTTAATGGTATTAAAGTGAGTGCAATAATAATATAATAACTATAACATTATATAATATAAGATACATTAAGGAGGTATCAGCTTTCCCATGTTGGACACTAGAGGGCAGCATCACACTGTGGTTCCCATGTAAAAGTCCACGCACAGATCAGCTGCCTCTGCTTTATGTAAGAAAACATGATGAGAGCATGAGACGTGTTAAATATTCATCGCTTTGATCTGATTATTACTGAGTGTAAATAAATGTAAAAGTGTTTATTACACTGATCCTGACGTCCTGTTATTATTTAACCTCAGAGTGTGAGACTTAGATTAACCTGCACTGAGAACCTAATAACAGCATTTAATCAACAGAGAGAGAGAGAGAGAGAGAGAGCAGAGGGTGTGGTGTGTGTTTGACTTCTGAGATGATGGAGTATTTCATTAAGAATATAAAGCAAGGTCACACACACACACACACAGGCTAACAGACTGAAATCACAGAGCAGCTAGTTTCTCACGGCATGTCGGCCTAACAGCTTCCAGCTGTTGCCTGGTTAGTGGAGCTGCTATGGGAACAACACGCCGAGCACAAAGAGCAACGTGACATTCATTGGTGCACGGACGCAGACGGAGAGGAATTAAAGGAGAGCAGGTCTGTCCAGGTTCCACCGACAGTGATTCTTCTGCCATCAAAACCAAGTTGATATGAGTCAGCATGAGACTGTAAAATGTACATAAAATGCAGCAAATGCATATATAGTATATAAATTGTGGGCGGGGCCAGGGTATACCTTGCTGCTCACCCTCTGTCAGCTGGGATTGGCTCCAGTGACCCACGACCCTCCGTGTGAAGAGCAGACATTGAATGTTGTCTTTTGGCGCGTTTACTTTTGACAAATGAGAAGATACAACGGAAGGATGGATGTTTACGGTAGTGTCAAAGCAATTTGTATTCCCAAACTGTAGGGGGAGCTGTGTAGAGAAAGCCAGACAAAGTTCCAGTTTAAGTGGACAGGCAGGTGAACTGGTGAATCACAGGAAAAGTAACTTAACTCTAACGGCTCATGTGGCTGCAATAAAAAGACCAGTTTCCACAAACTAGTTAGTTTGACTTCAGTGAATGTTTTTCAAAAACAAGCTGCATCTTCCCCCGTGGATGTGTGTGTGTGTGTGTGTGTGT
This sequence comes from Solea senegalensis, assembly GCF_019176455.1. NCBI lineage: Eukaryota > Metazoa > Chordata > Actinopteri > Pleuronectiformes > Soleidae > Solea > Solea senegalensis. The sequence goes on from NC_058030.1 coordinate 21,613,310, forward strand.
GTGAGTGTGTGATCAAGGCTCTCCAGTGTCCTCACCAGCTGACACCAGTTATTATTCAGAAGGAACACCAGGAAGTGACGACACACACACACACACACACACACACACACACGTTCGATATTCATGACTTGAGGGGACATTGCATTGACTTACATTCACTTCCTGGAGACTTACTCAGCTTAACCACAATTACTGGCCTAACCCTAACCCTGACCCTAACCTTACCCTAACCTCGACCTAACCTTGGGGATTTGCTTTTTGTCCTCACAAGGAAGACAAGTCCCCATAATGTGACTGTGTAAACAGGTTTAGGTCCCCACAACATTAGTAATACCTGGACACGCACACATCCGCTGTGTTAGAACTAAAAATACGATCAGACTGATATAAAGTGTGTACATAACATTTAATATGTAAAAGTTTGGCATAAAATGTGGTTTTAATTGACTTCGCAAACATCTCTTGTTTGAAATGATTCATTTACAGAGGTTACAGATAATGTCTGCAAATAAGTACATACTCTGATTTATTCTGTGATTTATGTCTATAATACAATATTTATATATCTACAAATCGTAGAACACTGGTTTAATCGGACTGATATCAGTGTTGACGTGAAAACGTGGTATGGAGTCATCTCTGGACTGTGTGGTCAGTGTGATCTAAGTGAACTTGGTCACACTGTGAATGAATGAATGAATGGATGAATATGTGTCCTGTCATGTTGTGCTGCTGTGTGACGATGACTCACGTTTCCTCATCATCTCTTCTATCAGTGTTTGTGGAGTTTATCTCCTCTCTGACTCCACAGGATTTCCTCTGTCTCTTGGATGTGATGATGAGTGAGTGAGTGAGTGAGCCTGAAGGAGAGGAAGTGGTGACTCCATGTGGAGATTCCTTTTTGATAAGTCTCACTGTGATTGCTCCTAAGAATCCGATCTGACCCACAGGGATTAAAACATGTCTTTGATTTTTTTCTTTTTTCTTTTTATAAAATAACTTCTGACAAAGACGTTATGGTTTCGGTCACATGTGTCTGACACTCTGTCTCATTTAAAGGAAAAACAACAAGCCAGGTTTATTCTAATAGTTTATCTAAAGGAGATAATCCAAATATCTGAGAGAACGATCTATGGTTGGAGTTGGATGGAGGTTATTATGGGCTGGGGAAAACTGATCCACACTCAAGGATGTGAAGTTTTTAAAAGAGGGTTTTTGACAGATTGAAAAACAAAGAACAGACAGAGGCACAATCTTGAGAACATTCATCAATAATTTATTTTTCTTACTCTCAAGAACCACCGCGGTTTTCTCCTCTTGAAAATTTTATCATCAATTTCCAACAACACAGTTTTGAAAAATGTAAAGTTACTATACAAATTTTTAATAGAAAAAAGAATAAATTAACTGTGGAATTCTTTTTTTTTCTTTTCATTTTCTCTCTCTTAATAATCCCACATTTGTTTTTTCTACAACACCTTTTTTTTAATGTTTTGTTACAGCTGAACAGAGGTGATAAAATGGAGTTACATGCTCTATTGTCTGGGTTAGGGAAGTGTCCTACTGCACTATTAAAACGCTTTGTTAAAAGAAGCCGGGTTTTTGCACGTCTCGTGGTTACAGTGAACAAACGTCTGGATCCTTGTGTGACAAAGCAGTAACTGGTCATTTTTGTAGCACCTGAACGGGTCGTTACGATGTCAGAACTGAAATAAGAACAAAATAACAATACTGAGTCATATAAAATGTTAATGTTAAAACCCCCCCCATGCGCACATACAGGAAATGATTGATATAACAGCTCATTTCTTTTGGAGTATTTAAAAAAAAGATGAAACATTGAAAACAGTGAAGCGGGGGGGGCACACTTCATCACACTGGGTCAGAGGTCACAGATTAGCACAGGGTCAGACTAGGGGGCACGGTGTGACACTATTGGAGGAGGAGGACGTGTTTATGTTGCTGGATCTGCATCACGGCCATGCACGGGATTGTGTCTTCAAGTCTCAATAATCAGCTTTGACCACATACTGGGATTAATGGTTAAAACTCCTATGAACATAAGTCTGGTAAAGGAGAACACCGTGAGTACCACTGCTCCCATGCATGCATCACAGCACAATAAAGGATTTATCCAGACAAACAAACAAGCCCGATTCTCTCCGGCAGGGCCGGCCCAAGCCTTTACGGGGCCCTAAACTGCATTGGATTTGGGGAGCCCCACCCCGTCCCACCACCTTCACTATTGTCGAGTGTAACACTAAAAACTGCAGTAATTCTAGTTATTTACACCAGACCAGTGTCTCTCTTGTCTTGTTTTCTAACCCCAGAAAGTAAAATCACAAAAGTGTGGCGAGACTGAACTTGAATGAAACAAGTTTAAACCAGTTGAATGACTTTGGTTTTTAAAACTTAGAACAGATGTGCACCAAATGAGCAAAATAAAACCAAATAACTTAAGTGCATTCTAAGTATATCTAAAGAGATCTAGTGTTTTTTATCCACACAGTAATGGAGGCCCCCCAAACATCAGCAGCCCCTTAGATCTGCTTGTGCCTTGGGCCGGCTCTGCTCTCCATCATGAGATAACAAATCAGTCGTAATCTGAATTAAAACTGCCTTAAATTCTGATTTTTGTGCAACAAGGAAACATTTTCTTTTTCTGTTTTCCTGCAACATAATCACATGTCGGGGAGGTCTGCTTCCTCTGTACAAAACCTGCTGTGCTTTTCTAACCCTGTTGTTTTGGAAATCTGATTGTTGTTTGGGATTTTTGTGGCGAAATATTCTCCAAACTTCTAATTATGGCTTCTCCTCGGCCCCAATACTAGGGTTTTTAATTATGAATGAATCTCTATTCATTGAATGCTTCATCTGTGGTTCTAGTTGCCTCCGCTGTACTTTGATACGACACAAAAGGTAGCTCCAGCCCTCGTACACATGATTTATGTTGTGCTTTAAGACCAAAGTGAGACTGCACCTGATGCCAAATTGTAGATGAGATGTGAAGTGTCTTGTTGTCTGCGGGGATTTGAACGGCTCTGTCGCTGTTCCAGCACAAAATACAGTACACATTTGTCACAAACAGTGTGTTGGTAGTGAGTCAGGAGGCTCCTGTCACGCTGCACACACGGACAGAGCGATGACGGAGCACACGGTGACTCGCAGATAAACGCGGCGTGGTGCCAACAACCACATAAAAGCGAGGCCAAAGGCCGAGAGACAGTAACTGTAGAGATTTATCACTTAACAGGCTCAATGTCAAGTGTGAACAGCCAATCACTCTTTTACTTTCAGTGCAGAAAATGCAAAAAAAGAAGAAGAATTTGGAGAGGAAATGTCGCAGTTATAGTGAGTGTGTGTGTGTGTGTGTGTGAACCTTCACCATGATGACAGAAATCTTACAAAGACCAATGAGAAGAAACAAAAATGAGCACGGACTAAAACCCAGAACATCCACATTCACCCTGAGATGCACTGATGTTGTTTTTTTTTTCACTCCCAGCATCACAAGGCAGAGAACGTGGTTATAAGCGGCCGCTTCACTCCAAACGCGTTCATGTACTTGTGTTTCATAAGTTTGTTATTGCTTTAGTCCTCATCGATAAGTCTACACAGAGTCACAGACACCCGTCCCGGTGTTGTCGTTTCAGTCCACCATCATACAGTCTGGCCCCGCCCACCACCACCACCACCACCACCACCTGGTGTCAGTCTTTGGTTGTGGGTTAAAACTGAAAACTGGTTGAATGTAGTGTAGTGTTCGTTAATCCAGATTATTTAGTTAGTTTAGGGAAGAAATAAAAATGGATGAAGACCAGTAAGAGTTCTGTGAGCGGTCTGTCAATAAAGCGGTGGCTCAAATCACGTCCTGATTTGGTGGCAGTGCGTTACAGTTGGTAAAGTTGCAGGAGCAAAGATGAGATAAAATGATAGGGAATCCTGGCTTTGTTGAGTTTCAGTGATGTGTTCTGTGCTCTCTCACTCTCTCTCTCTGTTCAAACACTGAGGTGACTCTGCTCAGTCCAGTCTGTCATGTAAAAACCGGCCCTTATCAAACGCCGTGTCCCTGTGAAATGGATGAAGGACAGGATGAATGAAGGGAGGAGGAGGAGGAGGAGGAGGAGGAAGGCTCATGTCTAGTCTGCTCGGGTCGTTGGGTCGGAGCAGGATTTTGTAGGGTTTTAAGGATGAGGTTGTTGGTTGTCGACGGGTAGTAGTGAGGGACAGTGGAGGGAGGGCGATGGGACGTTTCTGGAAGGACGGTCTCAGACCAGGGTTCCAGGTTTGGCCTTGTCGTGTCCGTACCACTGCACGTCTGCCAGCTCTGCACACAGAGGGCTGCTGAGAAAACAGCTGTCACTGAAAGACCTGCAGACCAAAGAGAAACCAGCATCACACTGACTTCACTCGTTCACTTCATTCTCAATCATCTACACTAGAGGTCCGGTCCACCCGCGGGCTGCGGATGTTTTTGTTGTCCCCAAACATTTTTCATTTTTGGAATTTTCCCAACCTTTAAGTTCAGATTTATATATATATATTTGAAATAATATGCAAATTAAATGAAGTTAGAGTGGATTTCAAGGAAACAATTCCAAATTATATTATACATATTATAAGAAATCTAACATATATATTATATTTAATATATATATATATATAATATATATAGATCACTATACACATTTCTGTAACATCAACATGTTTGTGAAATGAATGACAACTTATATATACAGAGCCATAACTCATAATTCTGCAAATGTTTTTGGTGAAAATAATCTCGCCGGCCCCCTCCCCAGTCCGACTGACTCAGTTCTGTGTTACGACACATGCTGGATGTGGTTAAAATGTTTCTATTAGTCAATCCTGCAGGGAGTGAGCCACATTTAGCAGAGCACATGCAGAGATCAGATACAGATACAGCCAGAGAAAGTACCTGACACACAAAACCTTCACCAGCAGAGAGCAGGAAACCATGAACCCTCGTCACTGTCAGCCCCCACACTGCTGCGAAAACACTGCACTTAGTGTTTCACTGGACTAACTTTAGCGTCGCTTCTAAAAGCTCATGCATTGCCACTGCATTTATTTCCATCCAGAGCTGCTATCTTGTGATTTATGATGGGAGGGTGGGTTAAGTCTTCTCCAAAGGTTCTCAGTGGGATTCAGATCAGCTGACCTAAATGGTTTTGTGCACATTATGTCACTGGACCTGGATCTGTGCAACAAAAGGCTTGGTCATCCTCCTCTCTTCTTCCCCTGATGCTGTCATCACTATGGACTCAATAGAGTTGAATTCTTATGCTCCTGATCTAAATGCAGCCTTTTCTTTCTGATTAGCCACGCGGCTACACAGCGGTTAAGCCTCAATCCTTGGAGCTCTCTTCACATTGCGTGTGTATATTTAATGTCTCTATTAAACCTAGCCATGAGTTCTTCTGGGCCGTGTGATGGACACCACGATCCTTCCATGTTTCAATACTGCGTTGGAAAGTGAAACTAAACTTCTAAAGCACTTTTCTCCAGGTGTAAACTATTGTCTACAGGTATCTAGGCATAGTATTTGTTGATCTAGGAGCTAATCTTTACAGTTAAGTGTGAAATATTGAATTCTATATGTCATGTGACACAAATCTTCTGCCTCTCTTTGTTGTGCCACTGGCATCTTAGTTTCACAGGTACACATTTACATTAAGATTTTCTCTCATTAGCACTAAGCTTGTTGTCCCAGACTCCTCCCCCTGCAGTGATCCCCACTCCCCCCTCCTTCTCTTCTCCCTCAATAAGCTCTCAGCCCACTTCCTTGCATTTTCAGGGTTTGGGCGGGTTTAGTTACCCTAAATGAATAGTTTACTTAACCACGACCCCAGGACGTGTCACTGCATCCGTTTGGGTGCAATAACTCGCTGCTAGCTAAAAGATATTTGCTTATTTAAATCAAGTTGGTGACGTTTTTTTTAACCAGACAGTGCATGTGTGACTAGTAAACCTTTAGCATGATTTTATGATCCATTTACTGAATTAACTGAATGTAAATTTGATTCTGTTTTCACACGTTCACAGTACAATCTAGGTTTAGACCACTGGCAGGCCGAGACCACAGACAGTACCTCTACGCATCAGAGCTGGGCTGAGGGGGAGACTGACACACGTCCTCAGTAGGAGAGCAGTCTGCTGTGCCTCTAAACCAGGAGAGAGGACACACACACACACACAGACACACACGCACACACACACGCACACACACACACACAGGCACAAGGAAAGACGGGTTAGTACAGACAGAGAGAGAGAGAGACACACACACACACAAAGGGAAAGATTATGTTAGGTCACAGGATATCGCTTAATAACGACGTGAAACTGAGTAGCAAGAGTGAGGAAACAAAGATCCCGTGAGTAAAACGTAAATACAAACAGTTGAAGTGAAACTGAGAGGATTGTTTGAGTGAGAAAAATCACATTAAAGACACTTTTAATGTTTGTGACAAGCAGCATCGGACAGACAGACAGACAGTCAAAGCTCGAGGAGGCGACGGTGACGTTTGGACAATAACATCCAGCTTGTCCTGAATTATTCACATCTTTTAACACGCAGTCAAACCTCTGCTGTTCGCTCTTACCCGCTCTGCCAGTTGAGGATGTGCTGTGGGCTACAGGGAGGCGTGGGCGTGGCCGCGTGTTCATTGGAGGGCGTCATACTCCTCTGGCTGTGAGGGGACGCAGCTATGAGGAAAGCTGACAGTTAGTCCAACAGGCAACCAAAGCACATGCAGTCCTGAACAAAGGAGACAGACATCAGGCCATGGGGGAGGGTGGGAGGGAGGGGGGAGGGCAGTTGCGCAAGCGAGGAATCCGAACTATGTCTCTTACAGAGGGGCCACCGGCCTCGTTAGCGCAGTAGGCAGCGCGTCAGTCTCATAATCTGAAGGTCGTGAGTTCGAGCCTCACACGGGGCACTGTCTTTTGCTCTTAACTCAAGTCATTAACCCTTTGCTGCAGAAGCAAACACAGGCAAAGATGAACTTTGATTTAAGAAAACTTTTCATTCTTCAGTTGGATGGTTGTGCTGTGAGCAAAGTTTAAAGTACAGAATGTGGAACTCTAGAAAGACTTTAATCTCAGAATTCATGCTGTGGCACTAATACTCTTCCGTAGGTCTCACAGTAAAGAAAGAAAAGAAGAATATATGCATTTGCCTGTAAATGCATTTGCCATGAACTGTAAATTAAATAACGGAGGTTGTAATTTAAGTCATGAGCAGAGACGTCCAAAACAAAGTCAGGGTTGTACACACACAGATCGTAAGTACATGAGTCCAGGTCTAAACGCTGTGACTTTACGGCTGCTGCTGCTTTAATCTTAACTTACATGTCAAAAACAGCTATTATTATAACTCGGGCTGTTAAAGTTAAAGCAACAAAATAATTTAACGCCGTTAACGCAAGTTTGTTTGCGGTGTGCGCTGACCTCTGACCTCTGTGAGAGAGACAGAGATCGTAGCTGAAGATGGAGAGAGGTGAGGGATCGTTGGACGGAAGGTTTCTTTTTCAGAAGCTGAGCGTCGGAACCGTCGATAAAACTTAAGAGTTAAGAGGCTTAAGAGTCACCTGAGAGACACAGACATTGCAACTCCCATGCTGTAATAGTGCAGCGGACCCTTTAAGGACCATGTGTGTGTGTGTGTGCACATGTTGAGTGTGTGGTTGAGCAAGAGAAGCATGAGAAGCCAGAAAACCAGACACAGTTAGCATTAGTAGAGGCACTAATGTGTAGTGTTCTGTGCCAGTGGGAAAAAATAAATGCCCCGTCTCCTCCAGCTCAAGGTGCGTGTCTATGTCATGTGTTCATCATCTGCCAGTAAGAACGTGAAGGTTTTAGCCCAAAGTTTCTGGCCCTGGAGAGACAACCTCCCCTATGCTCCCTGAGTTCCAGTGGAAAAGTCGCGAACGCATCTCAGGATAGCATTTGTGTTAGCAATACCAGTCGACAACAACACTATACATGAGATTTTGTGCACATAAAGAGCGGAATTTCTACGATTAGAAATTCAAAAAGCAGCGATGTTTGTTAGGTTGCTCCGAGTTTCTGAGTAAAAAAATCCACGGTCGGGGCGTTGCCTCTTTAGGAACGCCTCTGTAATTTCCAACTACAAATGGAAGACAGCATAAAGCACCTGCCTTTTGTTCCACCTCTACTTTACACACACTTTATTCTAAAGGAATAGGTCGGTATCAGGGTGTGTAGGGAAGTTATTTTTATTTGACCCATAGGAGTGAAGGTTTAATGCAGCCTACCTGGTGAGCCTTTGGCGAGTGTCCCCACTCTGATGCCTCGTCCAGGTCCCAGAGTGCCTTGCTGTGACCCCGTCTCAGAGGAGGTGGACCCCGAATGTGAATGACTCCTTTCCTTCAGGCTCCCCGAGGACCTCTGGTACCAGCACCGCAGCTCCTCAGACACCGCTGCCCTCCCCCCTCCTCCACTACCGTCTCGCCCCAGTGATGGAGTCCGTACGATCTGAGAGCGCGACGGCGTGAGTCGGCCGCTCCCCTCCCCGCCCTCCTCCCCCCCCCAGGCCTCCTTGTACAGTCCCCCGGCCGTGTAGGAGCTGGATGTCTTGAACTGGGCCTTGACGCTGTAGTGTCCCTCCTGGTCGCTTTCCAAGCTGCGCACCACCACGGGGTTGGGGCTGCCCTCGACATACAGCGGGTACTCCTTGATGCGGTACTGGGATGAAGGCTGGCTCTGGCTGCTGAGGTAAACTCCATGGTGTCCCCCGCCGATGCTGCCTCCACCTGTGCTTCCACCAGAGCCGTTTTTAGCTGCCAGGTTTGGCATGGAGCCGGAGTTAGAGGAACCTAGGTGACCTGCAGACCTGGAGAGGGAACAAAAAACAACTCTTTTATTTCAATCTTTTTTTATTCCTTTAAACATAGTTGGTATAATAATGATCTCGTATCGCCACCATCCTTCATACCTGTGTCGTTGCCTCTGCCTCTGCCTGGCTTTAGAGGGTGAATCCTCTCCCAGGGTAGAGTAGTTGGGGTTGTTGCTGGGAGGTCCCCCAGAGGGGTAGTAATGCTCTGAGCTGCTTTGGCTGGTGCAGGATGAACAGTCGTCCAGTGGGTCAGAGCCATTGGAGCTGCGTCCCGGTCCCAGGAAGAAGTCAGGACTGCCCAGTGTTCCCAGCGTGTGCTGGTGTGTTTCTGGGTCGGACGTGAGCAGCTTCCCCTGGGACTCCAGGCTGGAGCTGCGGTTCCTAAAGTGCTGAGCGAGACTGTGCAGACGTGTCGGACTGATGTCCACTGACCTGTGAGATGAAGAATTCCAAACAAAGACTCAACAACACAGTCTCAACAGATCTCCTTGTTACAGTTACAGAGTAATGCATTTGTTTCTCAGAAACTTGACACATTTATGCATCATTTATTCAATAATCATGGATAATGGTGAAAATGACTGTAAAATGATGAGTATTCTAACTGTGTCATCTTTAAGGGAGCAAAGTCCTTGTTACACAGGTGAAGCATGATGTTTTTGAAATGGCTGGTCATGGCCAGGTGCTAATGTAATCAGTATTTTTGAAAGGTATCATACACAAAATAACAGTATTCAGGCATCACTAAATTTATACGTAATAGGTAAATGCAGATCAGAGCGACAGATCAAAAGTCAGTCAGCCATCATCTACCACTTTATCCTCCACCAGAGGGTCACGGGGGGCGCTGTGCCAATCTCAGCTACTTCGGGCGATAGGCGGGGTACACCCTGGACAGTTCGCCAGTCCATCGCAGGGCCACACACAGATAGAGACAAACAACCATTCACTCTCACATTCACTCCTATGGTCAATTTAGAGTGTCCAATTTACCCAATCCCCACATTGCATGTTTTTGGACTGTGGGAGGAAGCCAGAGAGAACCCGGAGAGAACCCACGCACACACGGGGAGAACATGCAAACTCCATGCAGAAAGGCCCTTGTTCCAACCGGGGCTCGAACCCGGGTCTTCTGAGTGCTAACCACTACATCACCGTGTGGCCCCAGATCAAAAGTGTTGTTCAATAAATATTTACACTTGTTTTTTGTTATTAATCTGTTACAGCTCTCTATAAATGCAAGAAACATCTGTCAGACTGTTAATTGCTAAAGTGTCCAACAGTTTGCTCCACAAGCTCTAATTTTAACCTTAAATAACAACAATTACAGACATAGCGACTGACCTGGTAGAATGTACATAGTGTGGTGTCCTGGACCTGAGGTCCGGGGTGGAGGGCATACTGGACTGAGAGTTCCAGTGAGGGAGGCTCCTGATGGGGCTGCTCTGCAGAGAGTTACTGCCTCCTGCTTCTGCACTGCCAGAGCTTGGGAACCGCCTGTGACTGAAGAGAAGAGTGAGGGGGTGAAACAGAGCAGCACTCGTGATTTTAAGCAACCACAACCATCCAAACGCAGCCTCGTGAATGTAATGCGCCGCGGCTTTATTCTGAAAGGACAATGAAACTGCTCACTACCTGGAGTGAGAGGAGCGTTTCTTGACTTTTTCATAGGGCTCGTCCAGTGACGACTCGCTCCACATCTTGGGTTTGATGGGCGATTTGTCGTAGTCGGAGCGCGTGTAGTGCAGGTGTCGCAGGCCGTCCAGGGACTGCGGCGGAGGGGGCCGACTGTGAGATGGGGGCCGAGGAGGCAGGCCCTTGTGAGGTGATGCTACTGGGGAGAACGTGGGCGTTCCTGTGACTTGAGGGTCATCTGAAACAAACAGAGAGCCAGGATATGAGATATTGGATACAGGGATATCCATCTTATAAAGGAGAGAAGATGGAGAAAATTCAATTCATGTAATTGAATTGTCCTGAGATACAGTGGAAAATCTGAGGATAGATAGATGGATGCATGTACTTTATTGATCCCTAAAAACTGGGACATGTTTGTGTTACAGCAGCATGGTTTCCGTCACTAATAGATAAAAGCAAGCTATTTAGAAATAAAATATAAAATGTTAGAGAAGACAGACAGCTACACCAAAACATAAAAGATATTATAATTAAGTGTATTTAAGTTTAACAGATAAACAAACCAAACACAACAATGAGTCACACAAATTAGCCATTTTGGGCAAAGTTCTAAATGATTATTATATTATATTTGAATAAATCATGATGATTCATGTGATGAATGGAGACACACACCATCGTCCAGAACCAGCGCGTCAGACAGGGAGCTGTCTTCAGAACCAATATTGGCTTCTGTGGAACAAAGACGATGATGTCAGAGATTGTACAAAGTGCAAATAGATAATAAGAGCTCTCAAAATGTGACTTCCATGCACTGAAGAGGAGTTTTATTAATACCTTCTATGATAAGCGATGCTCTCTGCGTAGGCTTCTTGCCAGAGCGGACCCGATACTCGTTGATGGAGTTCTCAATTTCCTGCAGCTTCTTCAGTGCGTTGAGATAAGACGTTTTCCTCTGCTTCTTCAGCTTCTTACTGCTGACGTGAGGATCACTGGCCAGACGGCGGGCCGCCTCTGTAATCTGGGACTGAATGGCAAACTCCCGCTCCAACCTCTCCAGCTCCTCTTCCTGGGATAAACACAGACACACGCACACACACACACACAGCTGAGTAACACAAACATGCACAAAAATACTGGATTCGCTCACAGATTTAGCAACAGAAACCTGACACAGGAATCCAAGAACAACACGTATTCAGACTGTAACTCTCCCATGCAATGTACTGGGTCGGACTCTGCCAGTGAAAACACACTGAGGAAATCATTTATCTGCGCTGCAGCCCCAGCATTTTCTCACCGTTGCATGTTCTCTATTGAGACACTCAGTCCCCCCAATAAAAACACCTCTCCATCAATCCATCCTCTCCTCCTCTACACTTCTCCTGGGAAAGTGTGGAGCAGAGGCCGGAGAGAGTTAACCAAGGAAAATACACTTCATCATCCCGCAAATGTATTGCTTACTGCAAAATGAGTGTACAACCATAGGTTTATGTATAGACCATAATAAACAGCACAGAGTCTTGTGAATGTGATTATGAGGAAACAGACTCGAGGCAGTCCTGTGACAAACATGAACACATTGTACAGTGAGCGTGTAATGTGTGCTCTATCACACAATCATGTTAGATGTAATGACAATAAATGCCTTATCTTAAACCTCAACTTACACTTAATTCAAACTCCAACACTAAAACCAAGCCTTAACCCTTAAAAAGGCCCTCTAATGCAGTGGTTCCCCACCGTTTTTCCTTGAAGCCCCCCTTGCTTGGGTCAAGGACAATCCAGGCCCCCCTGACCTGTTGCTATTCTCACAGTGTATATAGTGATAAAAACTGTACTTAAATCAACCATTACCAATATTTTATTTTTTTGATACCAGTGAGTCTTTGGTACTTTCACGTTTCTCACAGAACAGTACCGTGATCAGGTATTGGTGATTAATAAATTGAAAGGTGGACCATTTGGGTGATACTGACTTCTAATTATGTGTGTGTCTGAATGGGATGCACAAATATAATTATATTAACCTCACAAACTCACAAGCAGTCAAAGCTCTGCGCACCCCCATGTGATCTCTGGCACTCGCCTAAGGGGGGCTTGGACCTCAGGTTGGGAACCGTGGCTCTAATGTGTGACAGAACAAATTGACTTCACGTCCACAAAATGTGAGACTAATAAAGGATTACTTTATTTTACTTTCTGTGGTTTGTAGGTTTTCTGGTCTTCACTAAGATGCAAGTACAAGTACACACTCATAGTCAGGAATGCATTCCCTAGTCCCTTACCCTAACCTTAACCATCATAACTGCTTAATCCTCTTAACCCTTAACCTGAACCCAACTCTAAATCTAACCCTAAAACCAGGTCTTAACCCTCAAAAAGCCATTTTAAGGGACATACAGTACATGAGAACCAGTCAGAAATGTCCTTTGTCTCTGTTTGGTCCTCACAAAGATACCATCACAAGAACACACACGCACCATTTTTGTCTCCTAAGAAAGTGAGAGCAATAATGTCTTCAGCTGGGTCAACATCTTATTGGAATCCCTTTCACTCACAGTGTCTCTCGCTTTTCTTTTCACACTCCAGCCAGAGCAGCTTCTGTGTGTGTGTGTGTGTGTGTGTGTGTGTGTGTGTGAGTTTAAGCTGTTCAGGATAAATTATAAAATAAGAAACATCTTTTCTGCTTTCACGGCTCTTGTGTGATATTGTGTCGGATTCTTTTCAAGGCATATGAAAACCTCAGCAACACGTACGCCCAGACACACACACACACACAGAACAGAACAGAACACAATCCTACTATCACCACTTCCTATGGCGAGAATGCTGCCAGGCTATTTTTAGAAGTTCTACTGTTCTGGTAAATCCAGCCATGGCAGAAAAAAGGAACAAGTGACGTTTGGTCTGTAGCTCACAGTTGACTTTACTTAGAGAACAGATGAGAACTAAACCACTCAGTTGTCATTAATCATCAATCCTTTTTTTAAGTATGAGCTTTTAAATGAAATTAATTCTGAACAACCCTTGAGCTGCACTGAGCTTTCAGTGATCAATAATGTCCATCCACAATGCATTAAAGGTCCAGTGTGTAACATTGAGGAGGTTTTATTGGCACAAATTGAATTTACTACACATAAGAGTGTTTGCATAAGGGTTCACAAGGCCGCCATGTTTCTAAATTCTACTCCACTGGTCTCTCTTGACCCAAAACAATCAAATGTGGCATAAATAATACAATTTAGAATGAAAATGAGGTTTGAAAAAGTAAAGGGCGAGGAGGGGAATATGTTGTTCAAAAGGTGAAAAGTGTGAAAGCAAACCCGGACCCAAAGTGGAACCTGAACCACTTGAGACTGTTAGGTGTGAAAACGACCTGTAAGATGTACATGTAGCAGTGTGGGTGAATAGACGCTGAGGTTAAGTGTGATTACGAGCGCTTGCAGCTTTACCTCTCCCTTAGGAAGAATTTTCTGCTCGTCCAGTTTAAAGGCAGTACCAATCTTTCGCCTCACTGTCGGTGGCTCCTCTCCTGGATCCAGAGGATATTCTTTAGGAAGCTTTCCTGTCAGCTCCTGGAAAATAAGACGAGAGAGGAGGCAGTTAGAGACGAGGAGGTAGAAAGTATTGTGGTTTCCAAAGTATTTGCAACAGTATCTCAGTGTTTTCTCATACAGCTTCTCTGATGCAGATGCTCTTTAGTTCCTCTAGTCGCTGTCTTAGCGTTTCCTCCAGAGCTTCCTGCCGGGCCCTCAGCGCTGCCAGCATGTCTTTCTTGGCCGTCTGTGAGCTGTCTGATTCCTGAGAGCCTGCATGGTACACACAGCATAGGATGTGAGGGAAGGACTCAGAGTGCACAAGTGTATGTTTGGTGTTGTGGGGACTTCTCGTGTGTGTGTGTGTGTGTGTGGGAAGGATCTTGCATGCACCTGCTCACCTCGCAGGAGGATGTTTACGAGGAAGTGAACGGGACGTTTCGATAAGGAAACTAGAGTGTTTAAAGGAAGGGGCAGTTTAGGACAAAGTCTGTGACGCACACAGTATCCACACAAGCCTCTGAGATGGTGCCAGCCTTGTTTGCGACAAGCTCCACTGAAAACAACCCAAACACTGCCACTCACCCGCCCACATGCTCTGTTTTTCTGGGTTGCTCTCGCTGTGACCCTGTGTGGTTCACCGTGAGGACAAACGGAGCTGCAAAACAAACTAATGCTCAAACTCTCCATTGTTTTTATGCATAAATGTGACACTATGGCTGCCCTGTGCTGCTGGGCAAAGCAGTACATCATGAAATCAACACACTAATGCAGCACTAATGAGACAAGTGATGGGACTCAGTCCGATAAGACAGAGACACACTGTATGATAAGAGGTGGGGGTTTGATTAAAGACGACCAGAGAGAAGAGAAATGGGGGTTTAAGCGTCGAGGAGCGGATAGTTGAGGAGATAAATTGGGATTGGTTTGGGAGGCAGAGATTAATGAATTTATACCGACTGAGTAAAGAGAAGTAAAGGAGGAAACAGATTCAATCAGATAAAAATGAGAAGAGCATGCAGGTCATTACTACTGAAACACAAGTGTTGTTCAAGTAATAGATTCCCTGAGGCAGAGGTCTTTAACTCGTGATCCGTCGGTCATATGTTATTTCTGCCTTCTTAGTTTTATTTTGCATCATAAATGTTTATTTTATTGTCAACTTTATATCATTCTTTTACACTTTTATGATGAAATCCCGTTAAATATCGTCATAAATTACATCACTACATAGGCAATTATTTACTGGCCTATGGGCAGTTTATCCTACTATTTTAATCTATTATTTCAAAATAGTACTGTTAAGATGCTGCTATGTTGGTGAAAACAAAATTTTAATTATGTAGGAATATGCAGTGACAATAAAGTACCTACAAGCTTTATCATCACCATTATTATTGTGCCATAATTAAAAAGTCGATATCATTAACTGTATAAACTTGTAACCTGATACAGTGGTTGTGTATCTGCTCCTGGTCTCTCCCTCTCTTCTGTCAATTGAATTGAATTGAATAGAATTTATGATTTTTCAGCTTCTTAAATGTGAATATTTTCAGGTTTCTTTGCTCCATGTAACAAAGAAATCATTAAAACCATGGAGATCATTTCCAGGTTTGGCAAACACTAATTTTGCAACATTTTCTGACATTTCATGGACCAAACAAGTACTCCATTAATCCATAATATAATCGACAGATCAACTGATTATGACAATAATCGTTAGCTGCAGCTCTACCCAGGTCCTTTGAGTTTGACACCCCTGAACTAAGATGTGTTATACTTTAAATAGCTGACTCACAGCCACATCCAGACCCACAGTCTTGCCTCTGTGTGTGTCATTTCACAAGAGAATTAAGCTGAAAAGGCGAACAGGCTTTCAACATGTGGCTGCTGTGATTCAAACAGGCGTTTTCCTGCACTCTCATTTTAGTTCATGTATAAATCTTTCTGTCACACTCCTGACTCATACAGCACTGATAAGCATTGTTTTTAAAGGCTGTGGCAGACTTTCAGTCCTAAATTTAGCAGGGCCAGGGTCCTCTGGTGGATGAGGGAGTGGTGCTCTATACATACAGAAAGACAGTATGTGTGTGTGGGTGTACAGTCCGTATGTCTTTCCCAGAAGCAGCTGTTTCTGTCCGTCCACTTGTCAGCGAGGCTCCTGCTCATCACGACACATGTCAGCACACTCAACACACTCGCACACGGCAGGTTTATCTCTCCCTGTTTGTTCGTACGTCAATCCTCATCAACACACACACACACATATCATCATCTCCCCTCACTCATCACACATATCCATTAAACACTGACCTGAGGACAGCAGACTGCCACTGCTCCCGCTGATAATTTTGCCCTTGCTGCCCATGTTGGCTAGTTTGGAGGTCTTCAGCGTTCCCGTTTCCGTCAGGTCGATCGCAATCTCGCTCAAACTCCTCGCAGCATGGATTTTTGACTGGAGAGAGAAGAAGACAAGACATTTGTAAGGTTTTTGTTGGGGTGGTGGACCCTGATGTGGGTTGTGTTTCTGCCACAGGATGTGTAAGCTGTGTCTGCTGCGTAAATAACGTGCACGGTAAACAAAGGCAACAATGGACGACATTCAAAATGAACATGTTTGTAATGCCCTGGATATTTAAATCTGCAGAGTGTAACGTCTGGTGATATTTGTTACCGGTGAAACGTGATTCGATTGCTGCATCCTTCATTTGAAAGCTAGCTCTGTCTAGCAATACTATCAGACCTGACTGAGGGAGCACTTGTGTATACACAGCAGCAGCACAGGGAGCAAGAGGCATTTATCATGTCAAACTGCTGCACAACCAGATTTTCTGAGCACTAGACTTCATGTTTAGATGTTGCTGTTGTCTGTCTGTCTTTACATACAACAAACCACCTCCTGTGTGAAAGACGGTGGTGCGTCTTGCAATGTACAGATTGGTTATTGTATGGATTGTTTTGACAGGAAACACGGTTGCAATATGATTCGCGATATCAGAGGGAGTGGTCATTTTTACAGTATTCTCATTTTCATTAAAAAAAACACATTTAAAAGGATTAATGTGTGATATTTGTGCATGTTCTCTTTAGTCTGTAGATTACGATGTGTAATAATAATTCATCTAAAATGATATTTTGACAAAATTACGATTAACTCTTCAGCTAAAATAAATGCTCCTGCTGCGCTAGAGGCTAGCTTAACGCGATGACGACAGAGAAGTGACGTCTAGCTGCTTTCGTAGACATCCAACATGGCCACCACGTCTGTCCAATTGTGTACAGAGGCATCGACACCTGTGACGTGAAAGTGGGCGGCGACTACCGTCTGCAGTCTGGTGTTAGCCGGGCTAGCTAACACCGTACACAGAACCAAACTGTACCGCTGGTGGGAAACGTGGCTCCGGATCCTCTTGTTGACTCCAGATACAGAACTTGGCGTATGGCTCGCACATGTCTAATCATGTCTGTGGTCTGTGGTGTGGGGATTGGAGTGGGTACACTGGGAGAGTGACTGACCTTGCTTTGCTTGCGGTCCAGGTAGAACTGGTGTTGGCTGATGGCCATGGCCCAGATGGACTTGATGAGGGCGGGACAGGCGTACCAGGTGTGCACAGCAATGCCGCTGTGGCCAAACGTCCTTCTCGTCACCGACGCCCTACAGTAGGAGCGGACACAAGGCCTCCTTATATACACTGAATATAAAAGATAGCTCACAGTGATAACAGCTACGCTAATTCACTGCTACACCACAACTGACAAAATCACTGCTGCTGAAGCTGCTTTTAATAAGGAGGAAACACAACCTCTGAATTCTCGGAGAGCAAACGCCACTTACTTTTTACAAAGCCACACACGTTGCTCCCCATTGTTTACTCATCCTTATTTAAACACACATCTGTAGCCCAGCAACAGAACCAGCTCACCCAAAATGACAGCTTCCCTTAAAGAAAACACCACTGCTCGCTGTTTCACCCCGTGTGTCTCTGTCTTTCCCTCCCTCCATCCATCCATCCCTCCCTCTCTCTGTAGAATAACACTCTGCATATATAGCCATGTTAAATAAACATGAGAGGTCACTTCCTCTGCTAAACAGCTATCAGCTCCCTCTAGCAAGGGTCTGACCTGTGTACGTGTGTGTGTGAGACAGAGAGAGCGTGTGGCTTTACCAGTGTGTTAATAATCAGTCTATCAATCTATGTCAGGCTCCACTGGGACATCCCCAATATCTCGCTCTATTGCCAAGACAAATTCGGCAACCATTACGGAATTAGATTCAAATCTCTCCTTTCCTTTGCTGGACTGTGTGTAGCTTCAATCTTGACACTTTCACATATGGCACAGTGGTAATGTACAGTACATTCTACTGGAAAACATCCGTAACTGAAGGAAAATTGTATCATTTCCAAAATAATCTAATAGCAGTGACATTCAATCAATAAAGAAGGACCCATATGAGATGATAATCCTCAAAGCTGTGAAGATTCCTCATTTTTAAATTGATAAAAACACGGTGACAGTTGACAAGTTGCTTGAATTTGTGATATAAATTTACCTCCTGGGGTCGTGAACTTCCACTGAAAACTTCTTCTCTCTGAAATACAGGTTCTCCAACTGACGCCATTGAAACACCTGAGGATCAGGAGAAACACACGCTCTTCAGGCCTGCTTACTCAAAAAACATGCTTCACATTAAATCCACGCAGCGTTCAGCCAAATCCTCCTCTCTCTTCCTTCGATGTTCCAATTTGTTACCCCCCCCCAAAAAAAAATGGATAAGAATGGTAAAAAAACAAAACCCAATGAAGAGGAGGAGTTAGGAACAGAGAGGGGGGACCTCGTCTGGAGCTCAGTGATCAGGTCCAGACCACGCAGCGTTGTCCACAGTGGATCCCTGCGCTAGATGACCTCACTCTGGAGAAAGACAGCGTGAGAGGGAGGAGGCTTTCTTCCCTCTGCTCTGCTTTTTTTTCTTCTTCTCTCTCTCTCTCACTCTCTTTTCCGTCTCCTTTACGAACCATCAGCTTCTCTTTAAATGAAGCCAACGCCAGCTGGATGAGAAAGTTTCCCCCAGGACGTAGTCTGAGACATGTGCGGATCTTAAATCCTCCCAGACGCAGGGGAACAGAAATTTTCTTGATGGTGGGTGTTCACCATCTGTAGGCATGTGTGTGTGTGTATGTGTTGGTGAGTGTGTGTAAAGTTAAGTTTCCGCCGCTCCTGGAGCTTTTGCGCTATGAGCTTTCAGTGGGGAGGGGGCGTTAACGCCTTCCCTGCTCCTGACCCCTCCTTTCTCCCTCAGGGACGGCGCTTCCTGCTCTGGGCCTTGCGGTGTCTGTGTGTGTGTGAGTGTTTGTGTGTGTAACAAGGGGTCAGGGGAGGAGTGATGAAGGGGGTAAGAAACTTAATGTGGCCCAGTAATTGAAGTGCCTCAGCTTTGTACACACACACACACACGTTTATTCCTCTTCGTCTGTTTCTTGTTAGAGAAAAGCTAGTGTGGGCTCATTCAGAGCACAAAGAGACCTGCATCCATCAGCTGGAGCGGGCAATCACACAAACCTCTGACGGCAACATAAAGTGAGCAAAGTAAAAAAACGAAGCTGTGAGAAATGACAAACAGGAGAAAATAAAAAAAGAGTCCAAGACAGGAAAAGGGAGGAAAAGAAAGAGGAGAAAGGGAGCTAAGGGAGGAAGAGGTCACAGCCCAGGAATTTGAACAGCCTGGGAAAACAATGGACAGATGTATGACAGAGAGGAAGAAGGAGGAGGAGGAGGAGGAGGAGGGAGACATGTGATGAAAAAAAGTATGTCAACGCACACTAATGTATGTACGTTATTTAAGTGGCGTATATGTCGCACATGAGCATGAAAGAAGCTCGCTGAGGCTCTTATCAGAGTTCTTACCGCACATTTTCAATGGAGTGTGAATTGCTAATGTAGCATGGTGCTAAATATAGCACGCAAAGCAGATAGTGATCGTATGTGTGTGTGTGTGTGTATGTTGGCTACATGTGGGCCAGGGCTGCAGAGATAGGACAGGTGTTTGTAACGGTGTTCAGGCACGAAACCGCTGCAGCTGCCCGTAATTTACTAAGTGCACTTTGATGCTTGTCGTGATAAGCTCCACATGTAACATGTGTGCAAACAGCAATAAGATACAGTCACGGGAAGTTCCACAAAATACACTAACAGAGTCACTTTGTTTCAAATGAGATATATATATATATATATGTGTATAGTTTCAACACCATTTCCAAAAACTGCTCTATTCACAGAAGCCTATTGTGATAATAGAAACCTTTGTAATCTGTGTGACGACTTTGTGAATAACTTTAATATCTGATGAAAACACGCTGACAGCTTTGTTGGTGTCAAAGTAGCCGGGGCACTTGGAGGGCTGTGCGTGTTCATGTGCGTGTGCTGTAAATCTTCTTTCTTTTGACCGTAAATAACTTGCACATAATGGCCAAAAACGCACACAAGAACAGGAAATGACTGGTCATTGTTCGACACAACTGTGCGCTCATATGCTCAGACCCACGTCTGAGTCTTAATAATGTCTGCGTCCCCTCACGCAGATAAAAAAAAGGTCAGCTCTAATTGAGTGCAAAGGCCTTTGTCCTGCATGGTGCACTCCCTAAGGATTGTGGGAAGAATAGAAAGGCCAAAATAACTAAGGGTAGGTTGTATTCATTTTTAGAAAAGTGGGCCTATGGCTCCTAAAAAACTATTGTTTCACCCATAGGTGGGGTCCTGCCGTGCAATAATGTATCCACTAGTTGTCATGGCGACAGTTATACGGCACAAGCATTTCCTGTCGTCTGTCTGTCCTGTTGTTTGTGTTTTGGTTGTAGCATTAATGGAAAAATGAGTAAGAACAGACAGTGTAGCTGCCAATCTGCTGAAAATACAACACAGACAAAAGCTGACTGAAGTGAGTGTGTTCTCTAAATCCACATTTTTTGGATTATACACACGTGAGATGATGATCATTTATACCACAGTTTTTGTCTTCTTCTCGTGGCTGCGTCCCGGTGTTGACAGAAGCGTCTCCATTTCAGCCTTAAGTCAGACAGTTAGGTAAGTCAGTCAACACGCGGACCCTATAATCTGTGTCTAAATGAGTCAGAACGCACCGCCGAGGCTGCTCTGTGTGTCTGAGTGTGGCCTGCGGTGAGTCGAGTGGGGGAAAGTACTTTAACGTCCCCCGAATAAAACGACGTGAAGGCTGCGGTAGGTGGTTTGCATTTATAAACAACAGGAACTCCCCTCATAAAGACGCTAATTGAACACAACTGTCGAGAGTACACACACACCGATGATTACACGGAGCAGTGTGAAATCACCAAGTCACTTATTAATGAATAAAAACAATGGCTCTGAAACAGACTAATTGGCCCAATATGTCTCATAATTAGTGTTCGCCCCGTGTCTCACTGAGTCACGACGCTGACAACTTTATCAGTGAGAACCTTGTGTTTACACTCTGACTCAGTGGTTACTGGTAGTAGACGGGCTGATCGACTAATCCCCACACAATCAAATGCACTTCCTCCAGTCTGCAGGAGCAGGGATGACACTCATTACTGAGATAACATGGAAAAGTCCTACTTCCTGTGGAACACTAAACAGCAGCAACTGTCTTTTTGTCTGGAGGGGAAAGACGTGGATTCAGTGTGGGTTTTCGTCAAAAGACATGCAGCGCACAAATGTCCTTTGGGTCAAGCTCCTTAGACTATAATCTCAGTTTAGTCTAAGCCTTTGTGTGAGTGTGTGTGTGTGTGTTTTGGGGCCAAAAAGTAAGAGTGAGGTGAGGTATAGTATGAGAAGGAGCAAAGAAGAAAGTGAGAGGGGGTCAGTCCTGAAGCTTAATGAACCAATGACTCACACTGACTGTTGCTATGGCAGCTGAACCCTTGATAAGTCACTTGTGTGGGAAATACAGTGAACTTTTCCTCCCTCAGACTCTTGAGAAGCTATAATTTACCATCTATCCCTCAGTTTGACCATCGTGTATAAACAACATGGACTGGGTTTTTCTTTTTCACACCTGTAATCTGGTATTTAACGGGAAATAAAGTGACCTGGTAACTCAACACCTCAGCACTGTTGTTGGAGGCAGTCATTTAGACAGGAACACACTAAACACAACACACACACACACGTGTGGCACAGTGTTCATGGCAAACAGGAAAGCTGTGGCCAACAGGAAGTGTTCATCAGGATGTGGAGATCAGAGTTCCTGTGTGTTCCTGTGTGTGTGTGTGTGGGTTTATGAGCAGCAGTGTATCATGTCCTGTATGAAAGGGTTGCTGTGAACCCCATTAACACCTTATGAGACAAGGCTGAATGCCAGAGATGAAGGCTCTAAGCACGAGTGGGGGGTCAGAGGTGAGGTGAGAACGGCTTTCAGGGACTGTGAGGAGGACTTCATTCACAGAAAGACAGAAATAAGAACAGGACAGGAAGCAAAACATTCCAAGACTGAACGTCTCCAGACTCTAGTATTTGCACAGCATTGTCTCATGTCCCCCCCCAAAAAAAGACAAAGACTGTATCCTCAGTGAGTCGGAAAGAATGGAAAGAATGGACAGAGGTGACACAAGTTACTGTCTGGATATCTGAAGTAGCAAAAGATTTATATTGACCATGCTCTTATCTTTTAAAAGCTCAGAGGGAGGTACTGTGGGGACTTGTTGCTAAGTGTGCTAAAATGTTATCTTTTATTCAACACAAAGTTTAAAGTTAATGATGACCTATTTTATTTTTTATATATGAATGTTTTTTTTACATTCTTTTGATTTAAAATACACAAGTGTGCTGCAGTGCACACAGATTGGAGAGACAGAACAATAGTGTAAAGGAAGTTAAGGAATTCTGCGTCGTCTGTTAAACTGTTATAATTTATCAGATGGAGGAAAAAAGAAAAACTAGCATCAATCTTACTCGTTACTCATTTTTAAACACATGAAATGAAATGTCTCAGTGCTGCGATTGTTTTTGCATGTTTTATGTCATTGTGGATTGAAAATGTATACAATTAAACCCCACCCCCCCAAAAAAAAAAGCAGGGTGAAAGAATGAAGGGTGAGAAGGAAAAGAAATGTGGAAATGATCCTGATTCAGTGGACAGAGATCAGAGGGAGACTCATCTCACCTTCCTGGGCTTGACCTTGTCCTGGTGGTCATACTGAAAGATGCCTTTATAGCTCAGACCCAGCCACCACGGGATCCCCTGCTTGTCCTAAAACGTACAATAGAAATACCTCAGAATAAATGTTGTGGTTCGACAAAGAGAGAAATAGAAATAAAAAACAGTTGCAGTGGCAGATGCAGAAAAACAACAATCATTAGCTTTAAGCTTTAAACTTTAAGCCTTTAAACTGCCGACTTGCGTGTCCAGAGTGAACAAAATAGCTTGTGGTGTTCAAGTGTGAGTGCAGTAAAACTGTACCTTAACAGCATAGTAATGTACTCCATATGTGGGCAGAGACTCCACAATGCTCATATAACTGTGAGGAGCAGAGAGAGAGAGAAGGGTGTAAGGCTTACAGAGAACACAACCTTCCCTATGACAGACAAACATAACCACAGATGCATACTGTACATACTCCACTGCACACACTTACTTCACAATAGCTTGGCCTCTGGACTGCCCGCTCAGCTTTTTGTAATGCTCTATGACCCGGTCTTCACTGTGGGCGAGAACAAACAGGAGAAAATAGAAAATAATTAGAAGGAGAGGAGCGCTCGAGCAACGTTCTGGTGAATAACGGACTCGTCCCTCACCAGTAGGCCAGAGACGGGTGCTCCTTTAGGGCCTGGGTGGGCAGAGCAGGCAGCTTTTTCAGGTCAGACCTGGTTGCATCATTACTTGAAATAAGAAACCACAAGACATGGTCAACGAACTACCATTCTCTGCTGTAGGCCTGACATTTTCATGCAAAAAAAACAACAACAAAAAAACAACTACCACAGCAAAGAAGTGACATTGACCACATAAAAATATTTAACTTAACAGTAGTTTGACATCTAAAGCAGAGCCGAATATTTCCCAGAGCTGTCTCAGAAGGGAATTATTGAATTTAGAAGGCTGCAGACACAGTAATGACATTAAGTTGAGAGCAATGAATACAGATGGGCCTTAAATGCTTTGTATTCTAAAAAGTGGGGGCCGTCTATTTCCGAACAGCTGCAGAGACACTGACAGATGGAAACAGAGGAGGGAGAAAACAGACACAGACATGAAAGATAAATAAAGAAAGATAAAAAAAAAAACAGGGATGGAGGAGGAAACAACAAAGATGAAGACAGAGGAAAAATGAGACAGCGAGCCAAGGCCTGGCCCCGGATTCAGTTTTCAGGCCTCCATCGGCAGAGGGTCTTAATATCCTCCACTAATCCTTAAGCCTCTCTCTGTCTCTCTCTCTCCCTCTCTCTCTCTCTCTCTCCAGCCTTTGCCAGGGCCTCAGATTGAGGAAAGCCCTGGGAACATGACAACCTATGAGCTAAACCCTGGAAGAGATCCATGCAGTGCACCCTGCCCAACTGTTCCTCAGCGTCTAAATGCAGCTGTGGGCAAAGATTGCTTCATATCCATTCCAGTAATTACTTAAGTACAGTATACATAATGGAAGCACAATTAAACACAGTCAGTGCACGTCGACACCGAGGTCATCATTGCAACTACATGACATATTAATGATGTATATTTCAATTAACTGGGTTTAAATGAATACAAATTCAACTTGTCAGCATCAGCCAATCTCCCCAATTTGGGATTAACAAATCAAATGTGTGGATTACTGAAAAAGCAGGTAATCTGCTGTGGCAACCCTTAGAGAAGGAGAAGCCCAGATGTTTTATTTGTATTATTATTATATTATTATTTATTTTTTTATATTTTTTTATTATTTTTTAATATTTTTAAAAATATTTTTTTTTTTATAGCCCAGATTTAAACAATTATCATTTCATTTCATTAATCACAATTACTTGGTCTAAGTTTAGACATTTTTCTTTTTAGAAACTGAGAAATAAAAGTGACCTTTTAGACATCTACTCCACTCGTGGAATACACACCACTAGCATCAAGAAAGTTACTCTTGATTAAAAAACAAAATGGGGAGACACAATGATTGGATATAGGGAAAACAGCAGCAGTGAGAGACACTGTATGATAATGAAGAGCTTTGCTGAGTGCAGGGGCTACAGAATGTTTTTGGGAGGTATGTGTGTCACAGGAAGGGGTGAGGAAAAGGGGTTTAAAGGAATGTCTCCAGAGTGTGTCACATTCCCACCCTCTGTGGGATACTGTATTTGTTTTCTCCTTTCAGCAATGGAAGTAAGGTCAGAGGTGGCCCATGATGTAGTCTGTTATCTCTGCGCCGCAACAAAGGGATGAAAAGACGACACGCGCTTAAGTCAACATCACACAGATGTTAGTAGTGTGTAGTGTGCGTCTGAAGGTTCTGGAGTGCCCTTTAAACATCCACAAGTCTGTAAAAGCTCCACAGCTGCAGGATTTAACGATTTAATGATGACTAATGTTGACATTTTTAGACCTAAATAGCTGATTATTTATATTCTGAACGTAGAATTTAATGTCAGGGAACATTGCTCTGTCACTCTACACAACAGAGACATCTTTGATCGCTCAAATGAACACATGCTTTTCTCATGAGTGACAGCGGAGGCTGAAAAACGGGCGAAGCAAAGTAGAACAGGGACGAGAGGAGAGAAGGAGGGAGGTATGTAAATCAGAGCTCAGAGGGAGACGGTTGTGGGAGACCACTGATATCGTCTCTATTGTAACCTCACTACGACTCCTGTCACTGGGGAAGGAACACAGCAGATCGAGACATCACACGTTCGCTGACTGGTATCAATATGCTGTTGTTGTGTTTCGTCCGTAATGTGGAAGCAGCAAAACTGCTCTTTACAACAACAACATACTCCCTGATGTGCTACATTGACAGTGACTGCTACTGTAATAATAATAATATCAATGATCGGAAACTTGATTATAGATTTAATTTCCCGGTTCACCTGATCACACATCAAATAAGCTCCAGGCTTAAAAAGACATTCGGTTTATTTTGCCTGTTAAACAAACAAAATGGGATGAATCGACAGATTCTGTCTGTCATCAGGCCACTGATTAAGTCAACAAGGTGCTTTTCTCCACTTATTCCCACACATGCACCTATGAGAGAAGTCGAACATGTATTTATTTACATTAATAAATACTTAACTGCACTAACTACCAGAACTGGAACGTTAAATTTGGCACTGATAGCTAATTTACGCTGTGTCCCTTTAACAAGAACGTCCCCTGAACATAGATTTACAACTCTGGAAAAGGGTGGCCATACGTCCAGATTTAGGCCTCAGTTGTCCTCCTTTTTGGAGCTGCGCTTGAACGCAGCATAAATTCCAATGTCAATCAAATATGTCTGAATGCAGCATAATTTGGTTCTCTTTGTAAGAGTTAAGAAGGTGAACTGAGCAGTGAAACACTGTCAATGAAACCCATCTACATTATGTAGACTCTTAAGCTTGGTTCACGTGTAGTGGCTGCGTTTCCATTTCTCGCTGTTTTTTCACGGTTCCCAGGCTGAATCTAAATCCATTAAAAACATAAATATGACGTTGTTACAACTATTTTTAGAAGCTGAATGTGGAGGAAATGAAGGAAAACCACAGGAAAATTTATATAGACAGGTGAGCGACATGTAGCAGAAACACAGCCAGTGTGAACGCCCTTGCGACAGCTTAAAGGGCGGTTTCACTGAATTTTCACCCAGGAAGTGACTTTGACGATGAACTTTTGTCAATTTCTTTTGTGGGAATGAGACATATTTCTCTCTTTTAGTAATTAGTAAAAAAAGTTAGTTTTGAAATATAAATCCAAACTTCTTAGTGTCACCACATGTGAAATCTCTCAGCTTCTGTAGCTCACAGTTAGAGGCAGAGCATTCATGACTCTCCTGTCACTCACTACACTTTAATGTACAAAAAACTCTATATACTCTATTAAAAGTACCACATATGGGATTCAGTCCTGCTCTTTCTCAACACCATGGTACAAGAACAGATGTATGTTCATTAAAAAACTCCTATTGTGCTTACCTGGTGAAATCACCCTTAGCCTCCTGTTGGAAAAGAAAAGGAACGAGAGAGAGAGAGAGAGAGAAAATGACATATGTGACAATAAAATGTGTTTATGTTCTGTTTGTACAAGTGAACGTGCAGTCAGGTCTGCCGGCCCAGAGTCACACAGAGAAACATTAAACCTTACAGTGAAAATCTCTGACGGCCTAAAAGAGCAGAAACCTGATACTGCACATCTGCACCTTCACAGAGGGGACACGCACTCACACACACTCACACACACATGCACACACACACATGGTGGAACCACTCAGCCCGCTCTATGTGTAACATGACCTTACAGTGTCATGGTTAATGGACTAAACTACTCTGAGGAACAAGTAGAAGAGAGACAAACTGCATTAATAAACTAATGTAAGAAAACTTCTGAGGTACTCTTGAGGGTGACAAGTCTTTCAAGTTTTCTTATGCTGCGTTTCTAACGTGGTTCGGTTTGGTACGGTACGGCATGGTACAGTTTGACCAGTACCTCTGGTTTGTAGGTGAGGCGTGGGCTCTGCACGACGTTGTACCGGTGCAACAACAACGAACAATGACATCGAGCCAGTCTAGCTCCACCCTGACCTTCCACTACCATTTTACTCTGGTACCCCAGTGAAGGGTGCCAAAGAACAGAACGTTTGGGGCTAGTTATTTAGTACAATTCCTCATGGAAACACAAATAAAATACATACCATACTGTACCAAACGGAACCATTCCATTCTATGGATACGCAGCTTTAAATTACAATGAAAGTAGCACTCCTGGTGTATTGTTGTTGTTTTTTTATAAGCACAACAACACACACACAAACAGACGTTATCTTACTTGTAGAATATAGGAAGCCAATTCGAAGACAATGTCACTGTCCACTTCAATAAGCTCCTGTAAGGCGAATAGAAATAAGAAGATAAGACAGAGGACAACACTTATACATTGAACTTCTCTGGGCATCAAGTAAAAAAACACAACATAGACAGTGCTGATGGGAGTAAAAGTGGCTGTGCCTCTTCACATCAGCCATTTCTCCAGGATGAGTTGGTGGATCCTTTCATGTCCCTGCTGCCACACTCTCCACTTTCCCCCCTCTCCCTTCTCTCATTTCATGACCTTTGTGGATGGAGCTCAGCGATTAGAGGCAGAGTGACGGGTGTTTGAGCGGGTTGAGGGTGGGCACACTGATTACTCAAAACATTTTCCAGAGGTGCTTTTTTATTTTTTATTCTTATAACATTACTGTTTTTCTCCAGGAGATCGTGGGGCTGCTTTGAATTGTATTTAACTGTCGCATTGTGAGGGTTGGATCGTGTTTATGTACTTTCACCAACCACATTCTTATACATATACATGGCTGTTTTATGTGTGCACTGAAGGGTGGGTGGGGGGGGGGATAAGGGTTAGTGGGCAGTGAGTAGTGGGTCAAGTATGTCAGGAATGTTCCCTTTACAATCCACCTCTTAATTGGTTGGGGGGGATCAGACGGCCGGGATGAAACACTAGACAGAACAAACCCATCCTGGGTGGTACACGCAGGGCGGCTACTATACACCATCACTCACTGTGTGTGTCTGTAACGTACACACATGAGAACCCACAGCACATCACAACAATGTCTCCTCCAAACTATACAAGCAGATGCTGTGAATCAGATCTACTGCAAATGAGCAACAGATTTACTTCAACAGACTATTCCTCTCTCTGTGTGTCCATCATCGTGTCTTTCACACTTTGTTTGGCGGATGTTCTTATCAAGCATGATGCGAGAAACAGATAACAGACGCAGTAGGTATCTTTATCACGGACACTGCTGGTGAAACATCATTACAAAGTCACTACATTTCATGTTTCAGCCTCTAGACTTAACCTATACGACATGAAGCCTCCACTGTAAACTGTGGAAGTGTTTTAATATTTCACAACATTAAACAGGTATATATCATATACACTCCTCTGACAGCTTAAAATCTGTAATACACTGAATTAGTTTAGAAAATAATGTTTTATAGTGTGAAAACAATGGAGCTTTTTCTTCCTTTCAGGCCTCATACGCCCTCTTCTGGATATAACAGAGAACTGCGTGACCCTTCACTCCACCTCTCAGTGTGACGGGCTGTAAACTGATGTTACAGTATGGAATAATTACAACTTCACTTTCCTTCAGGATATCAACAATTTTTCAATTAATGAATTAATTGTCAACGATTTTGATAATAGATTATTCAGTTTTAGAGTTCCATTGATAATTCAAACACGTTTTCTGATTTTTTAGCTTCTTCAATGTGAATATTTTCTGGATTCGTTGCTCCATTTCACAAAGAAATCATCAACACTGTAAAGAAATGTGATTAGTGGACAAAACAAGACATGTGAGAACCTCGGCAATTCGAGGTTTGGGAAACACCGATCAACACTTTACCAAATTTTCAAACAAATTACTGAAATAACTGGCCTTTTCTGAATGGGATGCATTGAGTCAACGGCTAAATATGCAAAATAACACATTGGTCAAAGTGTTTTTTTAGCTCCTCCAAAGAGCAGCTTAACTCAAAATGTAAAGGACAGATAAAGGTGGCATTTCTGGGCTGATGTAGGTCAAATCCAAGTGCATTGACTCTGTGGGAACCTGAGCGGCCTTGGCAGATGTTTGCACTTTCCCTAGTTTCCTCTCATGGTTCTTGTGTATCTTGCTGTTAATCTGTATGTACAGGCAAATTGCAAAGCCAAACTAAATAAGCCTTAACAGTGACAAATGGCAGAGAATGTGTATGAACTATTCGTTATCAAGTGGGACTGAGTGCAGCGCCTAACAGGACGGCTCACAGCTGATGCACATTTTCTGCTTCACTCAATCAGTGTCCAAGATGGCCTCCTGGGGCATCGCTCTTCATTTAGAACCTAAACTGTGCTGATAAAGAGACACATCAGTGACAGTGTAAATCCCTACAGTGCTTCAGCCTGGAAGAATCAGAGGCTATCCCACATGGTGACATGTGAATAAATATGAATACATTCCTCCGTTCATCACAAATGAGCTGCAGGGCAAATGAATGCGTTTACCTTGTAGATGATGGACTTGGCATTAAGAAAGAAGAGCTCGATAGTGGCATTGTCCTTCAGGTAGGATATACTCTCTATGTAGAATCTGAAAACACAAGGAAACAGAAGGCCATACATTAGCAACGACACAGGCAACTTTAGGAAGGAATCCTTTAAATCAGGGCTGGGTAACACTGACATAAATGAAGCAGACGAGGGCCCACAAATAACATATTTCATTTCATTAAACCCATATTTATATGTAACATGTATAGCAATACATGTTCAAGGTAAAAATGCTGTAAAAATACTTGTTTTAGCTGTGACAACAGTCTGGCACATTTTCTATTTAACGTGAAGGTGTGAAACTGGAAGATGAGTGAGTGAAGTGTCTGAAATTATATTTGCTTCAGAAGCAGAAACAAGTAAAACTCAACATGCTGATGTCATAAAATGGTGCAATGACCTAAATGACCAGAGGAGGGCGCATCACACCAAAAACCAATGTTCTCCTTACAACCGTAGTGCCTGGCAATGATCCACTATTATTAGTTTGTGGGGTTCACCCCATTCCACAATCTCACACACACACACACACAGGAGGATTGAATGTGCACATGATGCACTTCCCACATTGTCTCCACACAGCAGCATCAGCATCAGCAGCAGCATCATCAGCAGCATCATCAGCAGCAGCAGTGTGTAGTGATTCCACATCCACGATCACTAGATGTGGAGTAAAGCAGCACAGTAACCCACTTCTGGCAGAGCAGTTGTGCAGGGAGCTCGTATAATAACGCTGTCTAAATTTAGCTCATGAATACTCGCAGAGCCAGAGGGCAGATGTGACGATACAGCGGGACGAAAAACTGGCTCCACTCTGGTGGAAACCTGTATTATGAAGATGCTATAGGGTCTCATGGTGCTGACTGTCTGAAATGACCCCAAGCGTGTTTTTGGTGAAGCCTGACATTTCAGCACAGACAGTAAGACACATTAAGCCACACATGTACTAATTACTGTGGACTGGCGAACTGGCCTATCGTCCTATGTCAGCTGAGATTAGCACAGCACCCTCTGGTGAAGGATAAAGCGGTAGATAATGGACGGATGGATGGATGCTTTGTATACTTTAAGTTGATTTTTATGTATATGATTTTATTTTAACATCATATAGAGTATGCTTTTTGACTGCATTGGTTCTATCTACAATCCAAACCTGTATGTACTGCTGCCTGTCTTGGAAAAGGGATTTTTAATCTCAGTGAGTTAGATTAATGGTTAACTAAAGGTTAAATGAAAAAATAAAAAGAAATTGCATCTTCTAAAATGATATATACATTGATATTTGAGACTTTTTTGTCGTTTATTTCACATACAGTTGTAGAATAATCTACCTTATTAACGCGTGGTATTATTTTTGTACGAGTCGGTGATAAAATTTATGTTTGTATTATGTTATTATGATATTATGTCTTCTTAGATTTTCCTTTCAATATATTCAGAGGCCAGGGAGAGCAGCCTTTGCCTTTGTGTGACAGCTAATGGGGATCCTAACAAACTAAACTGTCACTATACGACTTGATAAATGCCTGTAAGAGCACATAATGTGACCTGAGCACATGTCCTTATGAACACACTTACATTAATGTGTTCATTTGTGTGCAAGTGAGTGCGTGCGGCCACTGAGTGAATGGGTTTGTACGAGGATCGATAATGGGAGGGCTTAAATTGTGTTACTTGTGTTGAGCTGCGAGAGAGAGAGAGAGAGAATGAGGAACCTTGTCAATATTCAGTGTGAACATTTAATTAAAGCCAGAGTGTTGATGAGACATGAACACACTGTCAGCGGCAGCACAGCCACAGCCGCAAGCACTCGGGGAAGACACCCACTGAACCAGCAGGAGGTGGGCATCTGTGTCACATTTACTGGGAACACACACACTCACACTCACACACACACACACCACACAAATACCACATATGAATGCAAATGCAGTATATGACATGCACCTGCACAGAGAGACACCTACACACACAGAGCTTTGTATCCTGGTGATGAAAACAGTACGCTCACACTAATAATAGATCCAGACTGGACATTTGGAGTGATGGTTTTTCCACCATAGTACTGAAAGTGTCCTATGTGTGAGTGTATGTATGAGTATGAGCATTTATAGCACTTGGGCTGCTATTTTCCATTGCTATATTGAAATGTATATACAGAGGCTATAAGTATGTGCAACATAGAGACAATCTGATGAAATGTTTGTTTTTTTCTTTTTCACCATCTGTATAAATGCACCTGAGCAAAAAGTGCTAGATTTAAAAAAAAAAAATTCAAATTGAATTTGTTAAATTTGGAAATAATCCAACGTTTAAATGAACGATAATCCAAGAAAAACTGTGTATTCTGTGACTTCTGCACAACTGTCATTACTCCCATTTGTTTTTTAAATATCCATCCATCCATTTTCTAACGCTTTATCGTTAGGGTCTTCTTGCTGCAAAGGCAAGAGTGCACCAACCTCTTCTTTTAAATATGTGATATAGAATTAATCTTATTAATTTTGACTGACCAACACAGATCTGTGTTGACCGGATTATTGACCGTCAGTTTAATAAGGTTTACAGGACAGATGATGTTTGTAATGCTGTTGTGATTAACTGGAAACCACGCCATAAAGGCTTGGACTTCCTGTAGACTGAGCAGGGACTCTCCTAACTGCATATAAGCTCGCAGTCAGGCTGTGGGAGGACACAGGTGAACCCAATAGATCCTGATTACACATCCACATTATCCACATTACCAGGATGATTACTTTCAGCTAGGGCTGGGCGAAATGGCTCGAAAATAATGTCATTGATTTTCTTCACACCAAACTTGACTCTAACCAAGTATTTTATACAAATTACAAATGACAGGCTTTTATTTTATCACTGTGAACACCAGAGACAATAGAGACAACTATTCAACAAGCTTTCTACTGCCTCCAAACAATGTCTTAACTACAGGAGCGGTGGGCGTTAACCAGAAAACCAATTTCCTAAATGCTAAGCTACAAATGCAAATGAATCAATAAAATCCATTTAAGAGAAAACCCGTGAACCCAGATTCTGGTTCATAACAACACAATTATTTCAATTATCAAAAGCTGTGAAGGGTGCCCATATGAACCATACCATGCCAGATTTGGCACAGTTCTGTGGGGAGAAGTAGCAGTAAGAGAGAGTAAAGCTCCACACACTGCAGCCTGAGAATCTGAGTTTACCGTTCCAAACCATACCATGACAAGCTGCACTACTGAACCTCCAGGTGGAAACACACCTTAAAAACCACTTTACACAGCTTGTTTAAGGCCGAGCCGTTCTGTGTCAATGACAGCAGAGGAGGGGGTGTGCACCACTGTTCCTGCTTTTATCAGTGCAGAGAAGGTAATTACAGACACGGATCGATGTGTGAGCGTGAAAGGGAAAGCTGGCAACGATGGGACTCAGCCATTGCTGTGCTATACCTATACATCATGCCTGAGATCCTGGAGTGTCAACACCGTGTTATATAAGCGCTCACAGGTTAGTTTGGTTCAGAGCAGCATTATCGAGTGTCTTCTTAATGACAATATCATGAGATCCTAGTATAGTGTGTGTGTGTGTGAGAGAGAGAGAGTGTGAATAAGGGGGTGGGGAGTTGCAATGGTGCAGTCAGTGTGTGACATTTGGAGAGATTGAGGTTAGAGATTGGACTGAACTGCAGGGGAGAACGGGAGGCTAAAGCCTCAAAATGGTGTCAAAGTTCACTGTGACACAATGACGCCACCACATCCTCAAACACCCATTAGTCTATGCAAATACACACACACACACACACACACACACACACAGTGACCCACACAGTGACCAACACACTGACACATGTACACACACACACATCTGGAGGGGCAAAGACAGAAACCTTTAGAGAGAGTCATGGTGATGTAATAACAACGGAGTATTCGATTATCTGATTATTCACTTATAATTAAAACAAGTGGATCAGTTACCGTGACTATTCACAGACGATGTAAAAAATATACAGAACAAATGTTTTATCAACTGCATAATGGGAACGCGCCATTAGAATGCATCTCATCAGCGGCTCCTGTTTGCTCAACATGCTGCATTACTTTCACTAGCTCTTGTGGGCTGGAGTGTAGAATATTCAACAAATACTACCTTCGTTCATCTTGACTATCAGCTGTGATTCAAAAAGCTCTGTTTTTTTGATCAAACAACTGCAGGGGAAGAATTAGCTTCCTGGAACCACAGCACTCTCAGGCCTGTGTCTGAATAATTTTAGTATGGATGCAAATTACAACTGATACAGAAGTGAAACAGTTGTCTGGCACAGATCTTATTCTAACATATAGTCGTGTGGATGTACTGTAGCATAAAACAGCAGTAACAGCGCTGCAGATGTTATGTGACTCAGTTTCTATCAAGTGTCCTCACGGCAGCCGATGAATGGGACCAGTGCTGGATCCAACCTGTCAGATTTCACTGCACACTTTAAATCCACAGAGATTGACCCATATATCGCAAAACTCGACACACTGAGACTATATTTGATCCTTTTAATGCCCCCGGCGTGCTTCTTATGAGTTTGGAAATAGTTGGAGAGCATATTATTCCAGACCTGCAGTATCCTGACATCTCCCACAAACCCCTTGGGGTTGCTTGGATGGAGATGAACGGCGTCATTTCCTGCCAGAGCAGGGGGGGGGAGGGGGGTTACCTCGGTTGTGTGACGTCAGCCACATGAGCTCCATGACAACCAAACATCTCACATCTTTAACGATCACTATCACACTGTACAACTACACCACTCCTCCCTAAATAGAGTGAACAATGGGTCCATGAGCTAAGGATAGGATTTTGACACAGCCGTCTCATTGTGTCATTGAGCTGCGTCGTAAATGTCAGCTGGAAATGACTGTTCAGTGACATTGTTTCAGGTGAACCATGTGCGTCATGTTCCTATGGACATTGCTAGAACAGTTTCTGTCCCTGGAGAGCGTATGACATCATTAAGACATGTTGGGGACAGGGAACATCCGGTAGATGCTAAACAAAGCTGCAGCTTTCTCTTTCAGGGGGTTTGTGTATGTGTGTATGTGTGTGCAGAAGTAGGTAGGGCTGTGTGTTTACATTTGAGGCTAAGAATGATCAGAAACTCTCTTCTCAGGTCAGGTGCCTTTTTCTTTCTTTTTCAAAAAGTCTATTGAAGATAAAGCGCCCACACATGCAAACCAAACCACACACACACACACACACAATCAAACATAAATGAGCCAGGGCCTGTGTGAGGGTAAAGCGTGTTTCAGTTCTGAGTGGAGTCATTGTATGTGGAGTACAAAAGGCTGGGAGCGGAGTGTGGGACTGTGTCCATTACCCTGTCACGACAGGTCAGAGACGAGCTGGCTTTTAACTGAGGACATGACTCTAAGGCTACGTTCACTCTTACTAACACACTTGAAAGGGCACATCACATACGCTGGTCATGCACACAGTGCTGTAAACAGTAGGAAGATTGTCTACTCAAAAATACCACAAACTAGGAACAGCAATGAAGAAAAGTAAGATTCACACGTGATCGATAAGACTCAATCAGGAAGCAAATGTGGGCGAAAGGTGCGTTTTTTAAACCTAAAAGTAGTTTAGCAGAGTTTTCAAAGTTTTCTGACGCTGTTCGGATATAGACGTCTATCAGGGAGTAGAGACGCAACAATTATAGACTGTGATGGTGCAATTATTGTTTGAAGAAAAACCAAGGTTCCATGGTTTTACTAATTATGGTCATAATGGATTGTTATTTTTCAACATTACACACACAGAAACACAACTTTTCAGTTTTCTTGCAATGTCTCTGGAGTGACTACATGTTGTTTTGGTACAATTCTCCTTTCCCATTGTGCTGGAAAACCCGTTTGATTCTACTACAGGACCAGCTCAGTGTTTTATTAAACAACTTGAGCCATTGTTTAGCAAATATAGACAAGTATCTGTTCTTTAATGTTGAGTGGCAACAAGTGTTAATGGTCCAGAGCTCGTTGCTGCGCGGCACGTGAACCAGACTGATGCAGCAACTTCTTATGTGTTGACTTTTCCTCACTGTATTAACGTGGTTCATTTGAGAATGTGACCAGAAACACAGTTTTTAACTACAGTTAACAGTCACTGCCAGTTTCACTCGCCGGGTGTCGCTACCTGATGTCTCCCCGCGGTGGTGCTGCTCAAATAAATGATGGAAACCTGGGTGGAAGTGACCTGGCCGAAGAAGAAGGAGTTTACAGCGGGATAATGGCAGGGAAAGCTACGTTAAGAGATGTCCCATTCATGTTCAATACATAGACTTTATGTACTTCATGTTCTCTATGTTGTGAATAAAGGGAGAAATCCTACACTTTCCTTCAGTTAGACAAATACTGTGATGTATCGCTATATGACCGTCTCGCCTCGTAATGTTGGGGGTTGCCGGTCTTTGAAACACACGGATGATTGATTGTGTTGTAGCACACTTTTAATAATGAAATGTAAATATAATATATTGACCATTTATTTTACAACATTTTAGAGGAAGCAGAACTCCCCTTGCCGTCTAGGAGCAATGGCCTCTATTCTAATGGTTTAAATCTTATTTCAAGTTATGAGCAGGGCTTAGATTCACTCAGTTCCTCCCAAATCTTTATTTCTCCGCCTGTCACACAGACACAGCTGCACACACACACACAGATTGACAACAGACACATCTGCACAGTCAGACTCATTAAAAACATTAGTCCTGTTCCCGTAAACAGAGACGACAAGCACGTGTATCTGCTTATTGCCCGTGGTCATGAGATCTGACCACATGTGGTCCGGGTAAGTGCACGTTAATGCCAGGTGTTGACAGGCATACTTTACAGTGTCCACGTCTTTCAGGACCCGTGTTGATACCAGGTCTGTACACATCTTTTTTTGTTTGTGGCATGAAAACGCTGCAGTGCTGTGGCCACGAGGTGTAAATGCAGCAAAACAGATGAAAAAGGAACAATGTGGACAAAGTCTGAAGCAGCAATAATAAACGCAAACTGCAAGGACACTGACAAGTCAACTGCAAAGCTCTTTGAGAGGGCTCTGCCATCTTGTTTTGATTGTGGCACTGTGAACATCTGTGATCTGTGATTTACATGCAGAGCATACTGACGAGGTCTAACAGGCTCATGATTGGCTGAGTTAAACACGAGGGTCAAAGCAATTTCATAAGGGGCCTGTCATCACTAACCTCGTTAATCTGTGCCCATTACCCAATAACTGTATGTGTATCAGAGGCCGCGTTTGCTGTGTGAGGGGATTTAGTCAGTGAACGGAGACTCACCTGACACAAAAGTACAGGACTATGGGACCAGACTTCTTAGGAAACTCATGTTCTAACACCCGGCGGTCCAACTGCAGCCAGCTGAAATGGCCCCTGAAGAAAGAAGAGAACAAACAATCAATCGGCGTTATCATTTATGGTGTATCGTCATTTAAGGTATCTGTGATGCCTTTTCCTGGTTTTAAACGCTATTGCATTGATGATAATTTATCATATTGAATAAATTGGTGAACTACGCTAGATATAACAAATTAAATATTGTTTATTGTTGAAAAAACATAGAATCAACACACCAAGACTAATTATTTGTGTTATAGCATAATTTTACCAAATTTATAGGCAATTTTCTAATATCTAACATTAAAAATACAAATAAATTGTAATAATGCTCTGTATTACATGATTTTAAAATACACTGGTTGCCTTAACAGTAGATATTTTAAATTAGAGTGTATTTACCGCGTATTGTCACGCAACATCGCAAAAGAAAACTTTTCACGAGTCCAGAGAAACAACCTGTGTGCAGCTTTATAACCATATCTTGTATAGAAATAGCCTAAAAATATCCAGATATTATTTGTAAGGGTTATATTGTCCCGTCTTATAACGTAAAATAGTACATTGTGATTAGATTTTTTTTGCCATACTTATTATCCTCCATGTAGCAGCTTAGCATTCCTTTCTTTTAGCTTTACCTCACTTCCCTCTCTCTCTCTGCTCTAATTCCTCTGTCTCCCTCTCAGCAGAGGAAAACTACAGCGACAGCTTGTCACCCTGGTAACCCTGCGTGGCATCCTGCATAAGTGAGGAACATCTCTCTCCTCCTGTCTCTCTCTCTCTCTCTCCATCCCTCTCCGCTCCACACACAGTCTCTTGACCAGTGCTGAGGCGTCTGCTTTCCCCAGGCACATCTACAAATCTACACACCATAGAATTAGTCTTGGGGGGGGTGAGATCACAAAGCTGATATTGCTTTGCTGCTTGGACACAGTGTGTGTGTGTGTGTGTATTGTGTGGTGTGTGTGTGTGTAGTGTGGTGTGTGTGTGTGTGTGTGTGTGTAAATGCCACTGAGCAAAGACCAGTTTTGCTTGACATTAGTCAGTGTGTCCACAAGATAAAACAAAAGGAGACACACACATAGGCAGTGGAAATGTTTGCCTGTATGTAAATTTTCTAGGTCACAAAACACAATAAAAGTCATTTGAATGTCAGCTTTGCATTTCAGGCACAGTTCTAATGACAAGCCGCCTCACTCACAACCTTTCTCTCACCCAGAGCTGGGCAATCATGGCCTCATCTCAACATCAAAAACAACAATATACCTTTCATTTGTGAGGGAAAAATGAAAACCATCAACAGGATACAGGGTTTATTTTAAGGTCGCTAAAATGGGCACGCACAAAACAAAACAAAACAAAAACAAAACTCAGTTAAGGGTTTAAAAGCACACTGGAAATTCCACAGGAGAAAGATGATGCCAAAATCAACAGCCACATTTTGCTGCAATATTTTTGAAACCATATTTATATCTCAAAGCATTTCCGAGAAACTTTCATCGTGGCACTTTGGAGCTTTATGCAGCGTTTGTCAAAATAATGTTAAGATTTATCGTTATTGCAACAAAGGTCAATTACTGGACAAACTAATAGGATCGAGCTGCGCGATAAAAACCGCGTCATATACGATAACGTTGGTGAACACTGCACTGACAATCTGCAAGTATCTGCATGTATATATACAGTATATATGGTTGTGTTTGTTCTATTTGTATTTCTATATACACATATATATGTATATATGCAGTACATGCAGTTCACTATCATTAAAAAACTGTTCTTCTGTTGCTTTTCAAAATATTACAAATAGTCACAAGTAGCTGATTAACTTTTTAAAATCAAGCAAATAATCATATGTTTACATTAAAAGCTTTCTATTTAGACTGTTTTCTTCATTATATATATTATATATGCATATATATATATACACATATATGTATATATATATATACATACATACATATATATATATATACATACATATATATGTATATATGGTTGTGTTTGTGCTATTTTTATTTTAGAGTGTATTTTATTCCATGCACTTCCAAATATATCAACTGATACATCGTTTTCAATATCATTTGGATCAATGAAAACAAAGTGAGTTTTTTAACATGGGATCCGTCACACTAACTGGTCTGGGGCAGCAGAAGATATGGATCGTGTTCGTGTTACATCGAGTTTAACGCCGTCTCCAGAGTCACTGATGCTTGAATGTCACTTACGTTTCGTCCGTGTATGCAATTCCAAAGTACTCCTTCTCCTTGAGGTTAAAGTGAGAGGCCACGAGGTCCAGCAAGTCCTTGGCCATCAGCTTGGGCTGCGGGGGAGACACAGACATGTTAGTGTTGCAAGTGCTTGTCCTTATCTGCTATAATAAGTCTGGGTGCACTGGTGCGGCGGTATATCACACTGCAGTTTTAATTAGAGCAGATACATATGGGAGAGTTTTTAATGTATTCTTGCAGGTATTGATTCAATGCAGTGACTAAGCATTTCGACAAACACTGGGGGGGGAGGGCAAGAGAGAAGGAGATAAATGAGAGAGAAAGTATGTGAGAAAGATGGATGGAGTGTGTGGATGTTGCTGACAGTGCAGGGACCCTGCCCTTCCCCTCCCTCTCCCCTTTCAGCTCCTCTGACCCACACCTCTACTGCAGAGTCATGGCTCTGGGCTGAGTGACTGTAATGCGGGGAGAGGGCTGCAGTTAGCTTGCTAGCCCGTGTATACGGTGGAACACTGTGTGAGTGACAGCGCGTGTGGCGACATGCTCCATTCATCCATTCATCACAACGCTCAGAGCATGCACAGCATCTCAAAGCCCAATGAAAGCTGGGCGACCGTGCTGATGCTGCTGCTGCTGATGCTGCTGCTGATGCTGCTGCTGCTGATGCCATATGCTGCTGGTTTGTGACATCCTGAGTAACAGCACGCCGCACCCTGAGGTTAACCATGGGTGTGCCTCACTGGCTACATTTTCATCCCACTGACACACACACACAAATCTCCATCCACCGAATGCTTGCAGCCCACTCACAACATGGAGGACGAACACATGTGTGCTGTGCGCGTTTACACGAAAAGAGGAAAACACACAGTGTGCAACCACATCACACATCATATACACAGCTACCACATAGTGCTACATTGTGTACATTCTCAGTCATCGCCCCCTTGAGGTCCTTGACGGTAAGCTCACTTCGCGGCTACAACTGAAGTGAGGGAAGCTACTGAGAGCTGTAAAAGAGAGGGAGATGATGTCATGCACAAAGCAAGCACACACACACACACACACATGCAGCAACACATCTCCAATGACCTAGATCACATATAAGCATGACGCCTACAGTGATGCTGCTACACAAAATGACTCTGGAGAGCTTGAGCAGAAGCCCACATAGTATCGTTGTGCTTTCTGACAATGGTACAGACCTTAAGATTGTGTGGTATTTACGGTCAGTAGTTGCAGCAGGCACGACAACATCTTTATACAGTTCTAGCACTACTCGGCTCTGCGGCCACTCGGCTCTCTTACACAACACAAACACACAAACTAGTGACGAGCAAGTTCAGTGCACCGAATCATTAGCATTAATTAATAAGATTAGCTCAGTGCTTCACAGACACAGTCACTGAA
Organism: Solea senegalensis; assembly: GCF_019176455.1. Taxonomy (NCBI): domain Eukaryota; kingdom Metazoa; phylum Chordata; class Actinopteri; order Pleuronectiformes; family Soleidae; genus Solea; species Solea senegalensis. The sequence continues at coordinate 21,654,648 of NC_058030.1, forward strand.
ATACGACTGGACGAGTCGTGATCGCCGGCTTTAAGCAGTGCTGTTGCTAAATACACCAGACTCCTTGGTTAAATACTGAGATTTTAGAAATGTCTTTGCTAAATGTTGGAGATTAACACATTTTTTAAAGATTTTTTGTCTTTTTAACTGAGCTAAAGTCTGGCATTTTTCAGCACTAGAAGAAAATGTCAAAAATACTCCTTATCGTTCCATTTTTTTAATAGATTTCTGCAAAACACTGTTAAGAAAGCAGACATTCGCAGAGGTGTGCCACAACAAAACAGGACGTCAGACCCCTGGTTACTTCCATAAAATCCATCTATGGAATGTTAAGTTTGCATTTGTGTTGTTTAATATACAATGAGACATCATTACAGGCTGGTTTGAGTCCTGGAGCGTCTGACGCTGAAGAAAATTGATGGTCTCATCCACAAATGTTCTTACCAGTCCTGTTGTTTGCCCAAATGACACAGCAGTCGCTCAGGAGAGCAACACAAGGCCTCTTTGAAGAGCTCAGAACATCTTCAAAGTGGACATTTTCAAGGTCTAGTAAGAGGCTGTCTTTATGGCATTAGTAGTAATGTATGTTTTGGTTCAGTCAGAGACTGGTGGTCTCTCATTAACACGCACAAGCCAACGGCCTCCTTGGTAACAATATCAATTAAACCTCATCCATGCCACCACAACATAAGACACATAAGGCAAAGCAGACAGGAACCTGTTGGAAAGGTATCGAGATAAAACTAATCATGTGTGAAATATGGTCACAAGGTGTCAAAGACGTTACCATTTGTGCTTGGAAGATGGACGAGATAAGGACATATTTACTGACAGTATGCGACACATTTTCATGTACTTTCCTCCATAATATCATTTCAATCGTCGTGGGAGTGCCGTTTGAATAAATGCCATTCTAGGTGGTTATGAAAAGGTCTTACAATATTTGATTTGGAGAACCCCAACAGAGGTATTTCCCAACATTTTACAAAATTGCCCAGGAAATAATCCAAAATGCCACTAAAAACATATTTCTGATAAAAAAAAAAGTTGATTTATTGTGTTTTAATGCTTCTATATTATATCTTAGCTTATTGATGTATATTTTTTAAACAACAAAGGGAAAGAGAGAAACGCTATTCCAATTCCTCAGTAGGTCATGTATGTACAACGGAAGCTGACTTGACTTTCCTTTTCACAACGTATCTACTGTACATTTATCTGCAGCCTTACATGAGCTCACTTGGTAGTAAAATGAAATTGCTTCTTGTATCTTCAAATGACAAGTCAATCTCTGCTTTATACACAAACTGACACTGGAGTGTATCTCTGAGAGGATAGATATTACTTATTACATAACAGATGTATTTGTTAATGCTGTGGAATAAACCAATATAGTATGGTACATGCGGTGACTGACAGTTAATAATACATACAGTAAGTGATAAGGCAAACACACACACACACACTAGGAGTGGAACAGCAAGCAGACAGCAAAACTCTCTGCTGGCTTAGACAGCATTACTTCTAATAGACATTTAGCCTGTGCTTCCTCAGCAGCACAGGTAATTAACAGGACAGGAGGTGCAGTGAGGTGCAGGTGAGGGGGGGGAGACACACCAGAGCAGGAGAAGCCACAGACACACAGGAGTAGCTCACTTGCGAGGCTCCATCAGCAAGTCACAGCCTAATCTCTGCAAACAGCTCTTGTGGTGTTTGCAGGGCTGTTCAGATTGATGGGACACAACCTGGTTGATTAGTGTCAGTCCTTAAGAGTCCAAGGATGGGTAAGGTAAAGGGTAAAAGGTTTCTGGTCAAACGTCAGTCAATCATTCATATGTTCCCTCCTACCCTCCTGTTCAGGGCTGATATTAAAATCCGTGCCCAGTGATCCAAGTGTAACTGTTGACACCTGGAATTAAAACGCATTCCAGATGTTTATGTGACCATGTGAGATCAGATCTGACTTCCCCATGTTCGAAAGTCACTTTAGACACTTTATAAGTCATTCACATAAAGATTGGAATGGAAGCTTATATCCAGTTTACCTTTTACACTACACCACTCTATCCTCAGGGAGCGACATCCATGTGATTGACATGTCTCCACATGGTGGTTAGCTTCCATCTCTACAACCAGGTCAATAGGTGTGTGTGTGTGTGTGTTAGCCTTCTGGCACATGGTTCCCTGCCAATGAGGCGATGCTCCATCAACAAACCACACAGGACATGCAATCAAGGGCAGGAGGAAGGATGTGAGGCAGGAGTAAAGAAGGTGAACAACACTTCAGGGATGTAAGTCAGTGATAGAAGTGAGAGGATCACTGGCTGCTGCACTTGGCGTGGCGACAGGAAGTTAAATGAAAAGCTCCACGGGCAAAAGCCTTGACCACCTATGCTGTTAAATTATCAGTGAAGACATTCAAGAGCCCAGTGGAGTGTGCGATACTCGAGCGTGGGCTTAATATAGAAAAATAATAATAATAAAAAAAAGCTTATGAGTTATGATCGTTCCCTTCAAGAAATCCTTTTTTGAAATAAAGATTTGACTGCTGCTTAGTTGACTGGAAAACTAAGAATAACATCATAATTCTCTGTGGTCCAACTGGCTCACTGTGCATCCGCACAGCTGAGAGAAGCGAGGGAAGAGAGAGAGAGACAGAAATACAAAGAGCAGATTCCTTCTTACTCAGAGATTGTCCTTAAAACTCTAGTATGAGTAGAATGAAGTAATGTCTTCATTCAACTTTTCAATTCCCTTTTTTGTTTCCTGATAACCTCAGAGAACAAGTTGTGCAAAGATGTCTACGGGGCTGAGCACTCAGAAATGAGTGTAGGTGAATGCACAGGGAAAAGGGATTTATATACATATATACGTATGTCCATAAGAAGATTAGCAGCCATTATTGTGGAGGCTGATAGGAATGAGTGAAAGAGAAGTTGCATGTATTAGATGATAAAGTGCTGTTGCGCCTTTTTAATTTGATTATTTAATGTTTTTAAACTCTAAATGCGTCTTACTGTGGCTGCAGATTTAGATGGAGACAGTCAGACAGCGAAATGCAGGTAAGAGTGAAGAAGTGGAGTGATAGTGAGAGATATGGAGAGAGGAAGGTCAGAGAGATGGAGAGCTGAAGTGAGAGAGCAGATAGAAATACCAATTTGAAAGAGAAGATCAGTTCTGGCAGAGTAATCAAATCAGAAAGTCAGCAGACCTATCCTTTGGCGTTCCATTTTCTCTCTGCTCCCATCCTTTTAGTTTGTCCTGTCTCTCCATTTCTGAGCTCTCATCTCACTTTTCACTGCCTCCCGAGTTTCTGTGTCAATCTTCCTATTTCCCACTTGTTCCAGGACAATTACCTGCTTTTGTCTTTCTCCTTTTACGGAGGAATCAGGTAATGGTCACACCCGAGAGAGCTGCTTCTTTGTTATTTGAAGCAAAACCCAGACGCGCTGTCCTTTAAACGACGTAACGATCAGTGATAAAGAAGAGCAACTGCAGGAAGAAGTTGGTGTGTGTGTGTGTGTGAGAATGGTGAGAGATCAGGTGAGCATCCCAAAAGTGCTAAGTCACCGACTGCTGACCACATTTCCCTTGATCAGCAGCATTTGAGTCCCACATGATAACAGACATTATTCCTCCCTCGCTCTGAGGATGCGAGAGTCTGCAAAGAAAGTGTGAAGAAAGAGAGAGAGAGGAAGACAGACAGGCCGAGTGAGGGCAGGACGATGAGAGACTCACCTGTACGAGGAGCTCCAGCTTCCTGTCATCGAGGAGGTGGACCTGACATCGCCTCCCCTCTGTCATCTGAGAAAAAAACAAAACAAACGACACTTATTACATGTTTCACACATTATACATACATGAGGGCTATTATATCTATATTGTGACATGAGACAAGACATGGTCTCAGATATCTAAGATATAAGTTTAGATATCTTTGGTGACTTTTCCGTGTTTTAAAGGTTTAATCATTAATAATCATCACATTTATGTGTGAAATACACTATATATAATAAAATAAACATTATATACTGATTAAAAAAAGACATGCAAAGGAAATTATATTTAAAAAGGTCACTTAAAGCTTAATTATTTGTGTTATAGCAGATTTAGTCATTTCTAGTCAATTTCATTGTTTCAAACACACATAAACATCCTTCATTTAACATTAAAAAATAAATAAACCAGCTATTGTCTGAAATAAAGTGCGTATTTACAGTGTAGTGTCACTCTCATTTGAGAAGTGCAAACATCGCAAAAGAAAACTTCATCATGAGCTTAGAAAAACAACCTGTGTGCAGCTTTATATCGAGATATTATCGTCCAGGCTTACAGAAATATGATATTGAGTGATATAAAAAAAAAAGTACATCCCTGTGTGGTATCTCAAAAATGAAGTTTCACAAAGTAAGCACAGCTAACTACACACAATGAGCCAGAACTCCATCCATTAGCGCAGTCACCATCGAGAGTAAATCTGGCTGCTGCTAACGTTCACTCAAGTGTTCGCCTGCGTTGTTGATACAAGGTTTACAGAACAGAGCTGCAAATCACACTGATAATATCCATCTGCCGAGTTCATCCATAAACACTGAAGCAGGTGCGATGATGAAACGGCCAACTGTGGGAAACACGCACACGCACACACACACACACACGTTAGACCAAACAGTTCACACCACAGATAAAGCTAAGCTGTTTCCCTGTCTGAGAGTTTGCTACTAATGCAAAAAAAAAAGGGGTGAGCAAAGAAAAAATGAACTGAAGAAAAGAATCAAGATTAGCTTAAAAACTATTGTTGCAGACTGTGTGTTTGTGTGTTTGTGTGTGTGAACAGGAAGCTGGGACCCTTGAGGAACACAAACACTGCCCGGCTCCTCCCACACTTCCCTCACATCTGGGTGATGGGGGGGAGGAGGGTGGTGCGTGGGTGTGTAAAAGGGTGGAGTGGAAGTGGAGTGGTCCCAAATGCTGAAGAAGGGATTGTAACGCTGCGCTTCCATCGTGATATGGTTCGCTTTGGTGTAGTGTAGTATGGTACGGTTTGGAATGGTAAAGCCCTGGGTCTGGCTTGTGTTTCCATTGAGAATGGTGCCTTTACTTGTTAGGCGGTGCGCGGGTCAACAACATACGCAGCGTGACGACAACAATGGAGAACATCCAGCAGCATTTTCGGCTGTTTGTCTGCAGGAGTTGAAGAAGTGTGTAGTTTTTGTGGTTCAATATTCACATATTCACGTCTCGCTCCAAACTAACCTTACCGTACCATTATACTTTATTACCCCAAGGGAAGGGTGCCACAAAATGGAATGTAGGGACTGGTTATTTTGGTACTATTCCTAATGGAAATGCAAAAAAAATAAGTAACATACTGAACCAAACTGAACTGTTCCACTAGATGGAAACACAGCTCATGGTCGGGACGGCACGATGCCACGTTTCTGTGCCTGACACAGTGATTTTAGACCTTTTTAACTATGATGCTGATCCAGTTCAAGCTCAAAGACATAATTCTCCAACTCTATAACAAGGGCAGCCTGTGGCCAAGGGGAAAGGGAACTTGACTTGTAACCGGAGGGTCGCCGGTTCAAAAAGGGCCAAAAAGGGCTGGGGTACCCCTGAGCAAGGTACCCAACCCCCAATGCTCCCCGGGCGCCACTCAGTGTGGCAGCCCACTGCTCCTAATTCTAGGATGGGTCAAAATGCAGAGGAATACTTTCCCTAAGGGGATTAATAAAAACTAACTAACAAATATTCTTCTCCCATAAAGAGGAAATTAACAGCCCACAACATGACACAGCTAAAATGATGTTACTGATATTTTTTTGATAGTTATCCAATCTGTGCACAGTGAAAATATTGATATATACATTTTTGGATTGGATCATATTTTACATGTTAGCCGTCTGATGACGATCCGGTGATTTTGACCGATAATGAGTATTGTGTCATCTCATCCCTCAGAAAAAGACTGAATTTGATGAGAAGTCTCATCAAAGCACAGGTGCCACGTAAACATGAGCACGAGCACAAACCGGTTTGTAACTCATAGCCATGAGAAGGATCATGTTGTTCACCTGAGGCTCCTGCAATTCGGTAAGGGCGTGTCAACGACATGAGTACGACATGCACATACTTTCTCACACCACTCCGGCCCAGCTGGCATTCACGTGGCAAGTCAGAGGCGAGAGTTTAGCAGAGAGCTGAGGGAAAACAAAAAGGAGTGAGAGAGCTCATCCCTGTGTGAACTTTGAATTCGTCTGAGTGTGTGTGTGTGCGCACGCGCGTGCATGAGTGGCTTCAATCTTCTTTGAAGGGTTTGGTTTACCCACCCACTAACCCTTGATCTTGTGTGGTTTGAGGCTTTGGATTGGGTGCACCTGTGCACACAGTCAGTAACACAGAGAGAGATGGAGATAGAGTTTGGTTTCCATGAATTCAGAGGACATTTTCATTGACTTTTGTCCCCCATAAGGAAGACAAGTCCCCATAATTTGACTTCAAATGTACGTCCCCACAACATGAGTAACACCTGGAACACACACACACACATTTAGCCTTTTGTTTCCTTCAGTCTTGGTGTTTCATTTCCAAACCTTTCCATGTTTACACTGTATACAGTGGTTTGTAATTAATACCATGACTACTGGTTAGTAGATCAGTATACATGAAAATGATAAAAAAAAAGAACCCTGGTAACATATCAAAGGATGATGTCGAGCAACAAAACATTTTGCTGGCTACACAAATCGAAACCTTAACTACGTTATGTCCACACCTGCTGCAAGAGCAAACCAATAGATTGATAAAAAAAAACCCAAAAACATCTCAATTTTCTGCAGAATACTTTAAACTGCAATGCAGATAGTGTTTGCATCCACACTGAAGTCCGCACTCTCTCACTGGCACTCAGCTTCAGGCACCTGGGAATAGTTCAGACCCGAATGTCAAGGTAACAAATTGTTGCCTGGAGGCTAAACTTGTGCAGAGCAATCTGGCAGAGACAGACGCTTATTGGTTTAAGTCATAAAATTCACTTTGTGGCGTTGGACACATGCTACTGAGCTTCTTATCCACCGTGAAATCAGATGTACTGACGTCTCTATGAATAGCGTGTTGTCATTAAACAGCGCTGAAGAAAACAACACAGAACATAACAATTGGGAGATTTGGAATATTTCAAGTTTAAAGTGGAGTAATTGAATCCGGAGCGTTGCGGTGTACGTTCACAACCGCTCTCACTGCATGGATATATTTACTTTACGTTATAATGAGGTTCAGCTGAAAAGAAACATGTTTCGTCCTTCACCACCTCACAGCTCTGCTATTCATGCTTTTCCCACCAACATGACTAAATCATGACTTTAATTGAATTTGCCCAGTGCTTCCCAAAGTGTGGGTCACGGCCCACTGGCTGTCCTCGCAGCTATTGGCGGTGGGCCTCAGACAGGGAGATGATGCTGCTTTTTAAATATAAGCAATTAATGGAAGACTGAAATAGAAGATTAAAGGTCCAGTGTGTGACATTTAGGAGGGTTTTATGGGCTTAAGTCAAATATCTTACCCATATGTTGGAGTGCCAGTCAAAGCTCTAGACACCAAGGTCTACTGTATATTTTCACCTTAGAATGAACATTAATTGGATTCCATTGCCTTAGAATAAGCCTTTTCTATATACTTTAGAAAACAGACATGCTTTACGGACTCTACCAACTTGAGCCACTGTATTTCAACAACAGCGAAGCTTTGAAGCATGAGCTTGCTACACAAACGAAGAACAACACAATCCTTTCCGACATCATAGCTCAAGTGAGGGGGTCGATGCAGGAGTCCTCCATTTGTTGCAACCTGCAGTCTCACCACTAGATAATTCAATAATTTGCACACACTGGACTTTTGAAATGATATAGATTATACAGACAGGAAAATCAAAAATGTTGTAAATATACTAAAATATGGTGTTTTGCTTGGTTTAAAACATAATGCAGCTGTGGAACGAATAAAAGAAGAAATAAACATAACTCAGCTAAAAGTCCTGTTGCTGTATTTAATTAACTTAAGTATGTGCTAAATGGAGTATTTGTCATATTTTGGATCATAATTGGATTCCATGTTTCTCCTTTTCCAATATCCTGATGCAGTGACTTTGAACAGTATGGAATGTGTTCAAGTGACTGGAACACAAATGTTTGTTACCTTCAATGTTTTGCTTCATTCTTGTTCACATCTGAATGTGAGTTTTGCTTCATTTTTAGGGGCCTAAACCCTCTGAAGTTTGGGTTGGACTGAATGTCTGGTCTGGTCTGGTCTGGTCCAACTTACAGTAATGACATTATCCAGGTCTGAGTTAGTCACAAGAAAGAGTGAAATTAAACAAAATGAAGACTGTGAGTCAACAGAGTCGAGAGAGCAGAGCAGCCACAGTCTTTCATTATTTCTCTAGAGCTCTCTCTCACACACACACACACACACACAGATGCTTGGTCAGTGCTTGCTAAGGCAGTAACGTTATAATTAGTTAGTTACCTTGCAAACAAACGCTCCTCGCGAGGCTCCCACACACAAATAAAGCCAGTTCCAGGGATAAAATAAAATGTAATAAAATACAAATAAAAGCAGAAAATATTAATCCCAGTGAGAAACGAGTCGTGTTGTTGCCGTGAAATCATCAAAAAACACCCCTCTTCCCTGCCGGCCTAGGGGAGGAGGCACATCAGCATCCATGTTAGTGACCATTAGTTTACGTTGGCGTATCAGGTCGCTGCGTATCTCCTGTATCCTCGAAACACTACGTAGCTGCTATGTCGCATATCCTCGCCATTCAAGACTCACACACGCCGCTGAATAACGGCAAGCAGAGCGGCGTTCACCAAGACTGGCTTCTCTCTCATCCCTCCCTCCGAAAGCGGGCAGCTTCTCACGGGTCCAGTAGACAAACCTCCTCCGCCTCCTCCTCCTCTATCTCCTCCTCCTCCTGCTCTTCCTCCTTCTCGTTACCGGCGAACGCAAGGGTAACAGTGGACCGTACCAACGTTCGTTCAGTAACCGAAGGGGGGGGGAGTGCGTGGGGGGACGCGACCGGAGGACGCAGGTAACGGTCTACGGAAGCAGTCCGGGCAGCAGCCGTCACTCACTGGCTGTGTCTCTCGCTGTCACCGGAGTTGCCTCGAAAACACGGGAATAATGGAGGCAAGACGAGGGGGCGGAGAGTGGAGAGGAGAGGAGAGGTGGGAGTGAGGGGGGGAGTTTTCTGCTGCAGTTCACTGCCATGAGAAAGTGCTGCTCTCTCCCTCTCCCTCTCTCCCTCTCTCCCTCTTTATCTCTAAAAACCCAGCAGTGATCACAGATTACTGCATTTAAAAAGTACCTTATGAGAATAGAAACTTGTAGAAATTAGGGGTGCAACTAACAATTATTTTCTCAATCGACTATTAATCGAGTAATCGCCTGGTCCATAAAATGGAAAGTATAAAATAATAATAAGTATAATCTAATAGTAGGAATGACACACACAACACTATTCTCTTTGCAGCTTATTATATACGCTTATGTTCCAAATCAAATCAAGCATACACCAAGTAAGTGCTATATACATATATAATATCCTTTGTTTATACTGTAAATATCAAGCTCATACTGTATATATTATGTCTATAATGTACATTCTTTTTGAATTTTTTAAAGTCTAAAAAGGGACTATAAAATTAAAAACGTTATAGTCCTATAGGGACTAATAAAGGATTATCTTATCTTAAGTACACACTATCACATTACTTTCTAACACATAACAACAAGCACTGCTCCCAGTATAGAGCACATACCATGTGCAACGTTTACACTGTAAATATCAAACTGGTGCTGAACATGCTGTAGGTTTTCTGGTTGGATCATGTCCAAATTCTAATAGTTTCTCTCATGGACCCACATCACCAGCAAATCTCATCAACACATGCACTTTAACTTTTGAAGTTATCGCAGACAGACGGGGATCCAACAACATGTAGCAGAGGTAACAGCTGACGAATGGCTGATAAATCACAATGACAGTCTTACTGCACCGTGGAATCAACTGCGGCTCCAGTGAAGCAGGGTTTCCCTTGAAAGACTGTCCTCACATGACTGTATAGTGCTCATAAAAAACAGGCCAATACATGTGCATTTTTTAAAAAATAGATTTATGTCCATTTTTTTTTTTTTTACGTCTTAACATCGTTACATTTCAATTCACTGGGATCACTCCCTCCAACTTTTTTTTTTTGTCACTTCCTGTCTGCACTTTCAAACACAAACTGGTTGCTCTCAGTTTGGCCTGCATGAATGATTTTCTTTGGCCCTCGGTCCACTGCAGCCGTTGGACTGACTCTCTTTTTTTATATGACCTAAATTGGGCACTTGTGTTACTTGTGTTCACCTGACACAGCTGGAGCAGCAGCCGTTGAAACCACAAGTTGTTAACATAACAGAAAATCAGTCTCGTTTTTTGGCACCATAAATAGATGCTAAAGAGCGCAGTGAAGGCAGGGATTAGCCATTACCTACTGTCAATAAATGACTTTGAATGACTCGGCGTGCACAGACCAGGGTATTATTGTATTACAACATGAGTAATCCCCATGTTATGAAAACACTGTGAAACCACACATTGCCGAGCACATGGACAATATGCATACATACTGTCAGCGCCGGCCCAAGTGGTTTTGGGGACCTAAGTTGAATTTGATTTGGGGCCCCCGCTCCCACCACCTCAGAGTAGCCAGTGCGTGACTATTATTAATACAAATGTAACACTATAAATTGAATGAATTATAGTTGTGTTATTTACACCAAAACTTGTGGAACAGATGTGCAAATGTGCACTAAATGAGCTCCAAAATAAAACCAAGTAACTTAAGCTCAACACTGTTTAGATATCTAGATGTCTTAAAATGCTTTAGTAAATGAAATGTTTGCATGTTGCATGTAAGGATGGGTTCAATGAACGTCATTTCTTTAAACCCTTTTTTTGTGGCCCTTTGCTTGTTGCCTTAAGCTAAGCTGCACTAAAGGTTTGTTGTCGTTCAGTATCAGAGTTCATCTGAACAAAATGCGACTGCACCATATTTGAAATACGACTTTAAATTTGCAGAATGTATCAGGAGCGCTCTCTTCCAAGACATTCAGCAAGATGCAGTTAAACTTAACGTGCTTGGCTTGAAATGCTTTTTTTATGTTGCTACCATCCCCTTCAAGCCCCACAGTTCAGCTTGAGTTTGCAGAATGCAGAAGGTCACATGAGAAACAGGGAGGTGTATCCTTTCCTGTCCCTGCTGGATTTTTCTGTTTCTGGATATTTTTGGCCTGTTCCAGACACCGGAAACTGGCCTGTCCAACTTAAACATCTCCAGATGACTCTGTCTTTGGCTTTAATACACACACTCATTCCTCCGTTTACTTTCACTGGTCAAACGCACATCTCCCTTTTATTAGTTGCTTCCTCAGTTAGCGATCACAAGGACACTGTTGTCTGACCAGCGCAGGGGAGAAGGGGACAAGAAAAAGACTGCAGAAAGTGTCCTGAACACTGTGACGACAGGAGTTTATAAATGATTGCCTCTGTTTGGAAAGGATGTGACCACCTCCAGAGAACCTGAATGATAGATTCATAAAATAAGAGAGGAAAAGGAAGGAGGAAAGGAAGCAAGGCAGGCCAAGAAGTGAGCAGCCGCACAGCTGTTTGTCCAGTCCTCGCGCTCCTTTACTCCCCTAAACACGGTCACCTTTCAAGGACCCGCAGAGAACGTTGCCAACATGCACAAGTGGAGAAACACTTGTAGGTGTGACATATCTGGGTCCTGACAGAGCCTTGTCATGGAGCCAGGGGCTTCTATTCTGGGCTGAGGTGTGGTTGTAATGAGGTGCTGATCTGGTGTATTTTATGGAGCAGGGCTCCAAAAGGTGGGGGGGTCAGAATGGGTGAGGTGGTTTAAACAGGAGGTGGGTATTAGAGTCAGGTTTTAGGGGTTGAGCTGGGAGACAGGGTGGATGGTCTGGCCTGGAAAAGGTAACCTATATTGGTGGAATGGGATATAAACAGCAGCAAATGGCTAATTGAAGCAAGCTGGAGAATCCGTATAAGCCCCGACTGTGGGACGCTGCGGTAGGCAGTTAAAACTGACACACGCACACGCATGACCGGCACACTCTCCGTCTGTGCCTGTGTCTGTGTCTCGCCCACTTCTCCTCCATATCTGTGGAGACTAAACAAACACACATCACTTCGAGAGAGCCAACGTGGTCTGACACCGGCAGATGATTTACGACGCCGCCGAGATCAGTGGCGCTGAATGTGGCGTCATCAGTTTCAATCTGCATACGGCGCAGATTACATTTCAATACGTACAGAAAGTTACACTGTCTCAGCACGCCACAGTTTCACTTCAAAGGGTAAAAGAATAGCAGGGACAGATATTGTCCACCGAGTGTCTCCTGCAGCAGCGGACTGAGACGGCGCAGAGAGGGTCGTGGAAAAACAGCCTGAAACGTCTGGAGAAACAGAAAGTTTTGTTTGTTCAAGAGAGCGTATGTGCGACTTACATTTCATATACTGTATATATATATTTATTTATAGGTCTGTGTGTGTGTGCGCTTGTTTTTCTGTGTGTCTGTTGGCTCCACCCTCCCGCCCTCCCTGCCCGTGAGTGTCTTTGGGACGGCAATGTGGTTCCAGTTAGGGCGTTTTTTTGTTTTTAAATCAGAAACACACTGGCACTTCAAACAAACTGCAGATATTTCTGTAGCCAGCTCTGCTTTGTTCTCCTTTTACTACAAAGCTCCATTCGCAGACTTAACCAAAAACCTTTCTCACTGTTTTTTTTTAGTTTCCCTTCATTTTCAGCTGGAGCAACAACTTTGATTCAAACTGACCGGTTGAGATGTATATTTGACTGTGAAAACTGCTGTGAGGTGTATCAGACAATGAAGGTATCACAGGGTAGATTTGATGTGATCCAGGCTTTAGTTGTGCCGAATCCGCACAAATCCATCTCTGCTTTCACAGTGTCATTTCAACGTAACTGCCATGTGCAGCCAGAGGAGCTTAAATTCCTAGAGAACTGCGGGGGGGGTTCAAACAACAAAGACTTTGCCGTGTTAGGGAAATAGGAATAAAAGCGGGGAATTAGTGTTTTGAATAACTCTAAATTTTAAAATTGCATCGTTATCATAACCCAAACAGCTTCACCTTGCTCTTGAGGAATTCTTGATAATCTGAAATGATTCCTTTCATTCTTTTCAGATTACTTACTGAAAGGTCACAATCATGCCATTATTTAATCTGACTACTGTCCTTGTCCCAGTGTAAAATCGCTGGCTGGGAATCTATTTATTGAAGTACACACGGTGGCGTAGTGGTTAGCGCTGTAGCAGCATAAAGACCGAGTGCACACAAAGTGAGGACGAAAGGCTGTCTGAGTATAAATGGGCCTCAACTCTATCCCAAATCATGTAAATGCACTGATTGTCTGATCTTAAATCAATAAAGCGAATCCTCATACTCTCTTTTAAGTCGCTGGGATCAAGCCCACATCCTCCACTCATTTGCATCCTCTCTCCTTCCCTCAGTTCACTAGCCCAGTCCCTCAGTTTCTCTTCTTTTGTACTGTCACAGAAAACAACTGGGTCACGATGTCGTCCACATGTGCACGCGCACACTCGCATGAAGAGGCTGAAGTTATATTTAATACAGACGTCAGAAAACGTCCCTCGTCTGTGAAATCCGAGAAAATAAAAGCCCCCTCGTGCGCCACAGTGTGTCAGCAGCACGCGAACAAGTCACCAGTGGCCACTGTGTTTAGTCTGCATGTGGGCCATTTGTCTTTCATGCTACCAACACTTTGAGTGTGTTTGCACTTGTTTATTTATAGTGATGAGCTGTATTCAAAGTCGTCAGGACGGATTACGCCACTCTTTCTTTCCCACAGGAGAGTAGAAAAAGAGAGACTCTTTCTTTTTCACGTCCGCGTCGCCCTTCACTGACACAGGAGAGACATTCCATGAATTCCAGACCAAAGGGAGCACTTAGTTGATGAAGCTACTATAAGCACCGCCATTGTGTGTGTGTGTGTGAGTGTGTGTGAGCTGTATATCTTAGTGGGCGTTCCCTTCCATACATCTGCTCTGTGTTTGTAATAGATCTGAGGTGATTCAGTAACTGAAGAAGCTTCTGAGGAAGGACAGAGGACACAGCGGTGAGGGGAGTGTGCAGCACACACACACACACACACTAAGGTCAAACAGGTATGAGTGATGTCATGTCTTTTATCTGAATCAAGCACAGTGTTGGTGATCATGGGGGTGTCGATCTGCAAGGATGTGGGCGTATGTGTCATTCACATGGGAGGGATCTTTTACCCCCCACACGCCTCCTCTCTTCATCTATAATTCACACGGTGAGAAATCACTGTCGACCCGAGCGACCCTGGGTTCACCGATACTGCTGGCAATGCATGTGTGACGTAGAGCAGCGTATTCAGTGCTGCACTGCTTAGACTGCTCTATATATAAATGTATGTGTGTGTGTGTGTGTGTGTGTGTGTGTGTGTGTGTACACTCTTTCTGTAAACTCATTGAACCTTGTTGAGACAAATAAGTAGTTGTTTAAGTAGGATGCACTCACAGTACACTCCCTAGCCCCCCCCATACCTAACCCTCGCCCTAAAACCAAGTCTTAACCCTCAAAAAGACCTTTAAAGTTGCAAGGACCAGATAAAATATCCTTGTGCTCAAAGCTTACTACACACAGTACAGTCCGCCTAACCCTTAACCCCGACCTTTAACATTATTACTGACCCAAAAATCTGCTTTTTTCCATTTTTTTGAACACTCTCTCACACACACACAACAAGTTTGCTCAGCTATTGCGTGTTTATGCCAGAAAAGGTCCGAAAGAGCAAATACAAGTACAGACATCCGCGACTCCGACTCTCTTTCCGCTTTCAAATCCCATCTGATAACACATCTGCTCAAAGTAGCATAATCCACTTTGATTGTTTTATCCATCCTTCCGTTTCAAACCCCTCTGTGCATTATTAACTTATGCACAACTTATTCATTTTACTGTGTCACAATTGTATTTTTTCAACTGTAAACAAAAATAAAATGGATTATTATTATTATTATTATTGTTGTTATTAAGTACATACACACATTTGTGCAGCAGATTGTGGTGAGGACACAATAGATATTTTGTCTTCCCAGGCCCCTTACCCTGACCTTAACTCTAACCCTGAAACAGCCCCTTTTAAACGCTGACAGAACATGAGGACCAACAAAAATGCTCTCACTCCCTGTGGTATATGGTCCTCACAAATATATGAATACAAGAATACACACACATGTACACACAGAGGTTTGCACAGCTATTCATCTTAGGACACAGCCTAAACGAAGCTTTATCCCTAATTTTAACCACAAACAGTGAACGGCCTTAACCTAAACACAATTCAAATCTTACCCTTAAACTTAACCAGTTTCTCAGAAATAAGGTGCTCACTCATCAGGACCAGGTTTTGGTCTCCATGAAGACTACTGGTCCTGACAAGGTCAGTGTTTAAGCCAGAAAAGGTCCTAAAGAGGTAACAAATACAAGAACACGCACGCACACACACATTTCCTGAGAGTTTACCCAAACCCTAACCCTTTAACCCCTAACCTTGGACATAATCACTGACCCAACAATCTGTTTTTTCTCATTTTTAACACTCATACACACAAGTCTGCACAGCTCTTCAGTGTTTATGCCAGAAAGGGCCTTAAATAGGTAACAAATACAAGTACACACACACACACACAAATGCAGCTTGCAGCCTAAACTCAAGGACAGGGTGCGGTGCAGACCGGCTGAACTCCAGTGCCCTCTGTCCTCGGTCCTGACTGTTTGGAATACCAAACACTCATCATTTAACATGCTGAATATTAAACAGCCCTGTCTGCAAACTCCTGTGTGTGTGTGGGTGTGTGTGTTTGCAGTTTTGGTATCTCACATGTTGTGGGGACCTACATTTGTTTACATGGTCGCGTGATAGAAACTAGTCTTTTTTTTATTAAACTATTAAGCTTAAGGAGATAACATGTCATAGAGGTGGCATTGAGGTAAGGCCTGGGTTAATGGGGTTTGGTAACAGTTGTGGTAAATCTCCAGGAAATACGCAAGATTATGGGGTGTGATTATGTTTGTTTGTTCACGTCTGTGCAGATGCTACAGTCCTGATGTATTCTGCATTTACCCCGAGACCAGAGCAAGATGGAAGAGGACGAGAAAATAGATTTGGTGTTTAAAAAGTGCCTTAATTCCCTCTGCTCTTTGCTAATTTTGCCCTTGTGCGCCTTCGTGTGTGTGTGTGTGTGTGTGTGTGTGTGTCTGTGTCTGTGTGTGTCCTTCAGGGGCTCCAAAGTCCATACGGGCTAATTAGGGAGAGAGTCACAGAACAACATCATTCAAAGTACGGGCTTTACAGGAGCTCCCAAGGCTTCTGCACATAATAACTCTTTGTTTTTAAAAGCACTTACTTGTATCTCTTGGTGACACACACACACACACACACACACACACACTCTGATTTAAATGTTTGACCAGCTCCAATCCCCTGTGCTCTCCAAGCCAAATTGCAAACAAAAGTTGCCATGACGACTTTGTGGGAGATCTAGGCGTCTCCATCAAGCACTCTCTGCTAAAAATGTAGGACATAGAGGAGGAGGAGGAGGAGGAGGAGGAGGAGGAGGAGAAGGAGGCACTGCAGGACAATGCTAAGACGCTGTTCCCTGTCAAATGTATGACCTAGAGGTATGAACTTAAAGTAACAGCGTATGAAGTGAAGGTGTTTACTTGATCCAGCTGATGACAGTGTCATGAAAGCTGGGCTACACCAATACAGCTCCTCAGTTACTTTACCCTATTATTTCACATTTTTTATTTGTATTGCTATAAATAAATAAATAAATAAATAAATAAAATAAGGCTGCATTAGTACATGACTAAAATAAAGCAGCAGAGTCATGTGCACCAGGAGCCAAGTAAAGTATCAGCAGTTCATAAAAAGTGCAATAAACAGTACAACAAGATAGGAAAAATGATATAAAAAAAAACCAGTAGAAAAACAAAACTGTCCGGGAATAAAAGCATGCATGTGTGTCAGTGTAAACAGGAAGCTGATTCTTAGTCTCAGCGGTATGAATGTCAAACAACACTTTCTGTCATGAAAACGATGCCAAGGCTGAAACTAAAATTGAGAGCAAGTGTTAACGGAGCTTTTCGTTCACAGCCAACAACGCTCCGGCGGCTGACGTCACGTCACACGATCCCATCACGCCAAAACCAAAACAACACCATTTTGGCAAGAAGCGACGCTGTTGAGAGAGCACTCAAATAGATCACCAGAGATCCTAAGACACTGCAGCGGTGGATCACTGTCATATAAAGAGAAGATGGAGCGATATCTTGTTTATGCGACGTGTAAGTGTCCTCTGGAGTAGAATAATGGAAAGTTGATCGGTCAGTTGGAGATGCTGGGTTACTGCAGGTCTGGAATAATGTCAGTTCCAGCTGTTTTCATACTTGTGAAAAGCACCACGGGAGCATTTTAGAGGTCACTTATAATCAGTCTGTCAGGTTTGCGATACCTATTGCTCCATCTCCCTGGATTTAAAGTGTGTGCTGTGAACTCTTGAAACATTGGCACTAAATTATAATGTTTTCCTGTGCTATCTGGATCTCTATAGTCATGACTGATTAACTAGAAAGTGAACGTGTATAAGTGCATCATCATTGACATCAAAGGCTCCGTTTCTTTCCTAAAATGCTGCCCCAGAAACCAGAAATGAAAACAACCTCATTTCCGGGGCTCAAAAACACCAGAGTGATGTCTCTGTGTCACCGTGGCAGAATTAAACCAAAACAGAGTCATGTGGACGTAGCCTTGCACGGCAGAGACAAGGACACTCTTTAGTCAACCTACACGCTGTTTTCCAAAAGCAGATCCATCCACCTCCCCATCCCCTTTTGTCCTACACCACCATGCTCTCCCTCAGGCTACTCTGGCTTAGGTGGTGTTTATTTATGTGCAGGATCAGAATAGAGACAGGAAAGGAAACACAAACAATCTACAACAACGACAAAAAGACAGCGTCTGAATGGGGCAGAGCAGAAGAGAATGTGGGGAGAATCTGGAAAAGAGGCAGAAGCAACAACATAAAGAAAACAGATGGTGCAGCCTCACTTATTTTACCTCGCTCCAAACGGATGCTAATGACAAATGAGAAATGAGAAATGAATAGACATTTCCACGTATCTGGCCGGCTTTCACTGTGTCAGGATTTATCTCTCCACAGCTTTGGCTCAATGTGACTGTGCTCCATTACTGCACACTTGATTCCTCTGAGCCAAGGTAATGAAAAATGACCCAGCTCATCTGCAGGGAGAGCCCTTTGGCAAGAGTGTGTGGTCTGTGTGTGTGTGTGTGTGTGTGATGCCTCGTGTCCAAAGGGAATCCTGTCGTTGTAAACGTATCGAATGTCTTCCATTTGGCCATTTCACCCGAGGGGAAAGGAGGAATATGAAAGTGTGAGGAGGGAAAAAGAAGCTGTTGCTCAGTAAATAAAAAACCTGATCAATCATGCACTGGAGTGACTTTGTTTTTCTTTTCTTTTTTTTTAAGCTTTGAAGTTGAATTATTGCTTTTGCTCTTAAGGTGATTGCATTTTGCCAACTAACTGAATCTCATGAACATGTGGGCACATGTGTTCACGGTTTCAAATCACAAGTATTGCAATAAAATGCCAGATAAAGTTTAAAAGATGAAGACAACAAACATCACTGTTACATTAACATTAAAGAAAATAGCTATATATATATATATTATAGATTATGTATTGTTATTGAATTATTGCCCTAATGTGACTTATTAAAAATACTTACAGGGTGTCCCCACAGTAACAGCTGGAGGTCATGTGACGAAGCTCCATCCTCTTTCAATATAGCGCTGTAGAACTGTAGGCATGCGACAATATCAAAATTCCCATCATGATTATTTGGACTAGGTTTGCAAAAAACAATCCCATAATTGCCATGGAAAGTTTCCAGTTTATAATATTTTTCCAAATCCATCAAAATAATCACGATTCTCGACATTATTCCGATGATTTATTGTGATGTTTTAATAAATTTCTTCTACTTCCGATTACAGAAATTCAGCACATTTCATGTACTGTAAGAGCTTTTTCATCACGATGAGTGATAATTTCATCCTTCACAAGTAAACTTTCAACTTGTTTTGGTCTCGTCTCACACACTTTAAACCCTTTTAAACGTCTGTTCAGTAAACACACTGTTGAGAGGATATAACATCCACACTAACAGAGGATCTGAGCAGGATTTCCTCAGATATTCACCAGATTCTCTTCATAATCCCACTGGGATTACCATCCTATACCGAGGCCCTGTAACCTCTGAACTTAAAACTCTATAAACCCTTATATCCCCTTCACTAATGCCACTGTTAAACTCAACAGAACCAGGACCACCTCCAAAAAAAAGAAGATTTCAGCTCCACTCTGGCCACAGCCCAGACACACGTCAAGGATTTAGAGGGATACCAGCCAGATTTATCAAGTTTTAGCTGCTCAACCTTGGCCTAATTTCCCGCCTGCCAGATATCGCAACTCATGTTTTCTCATGTTTGACATCTGAACGGTCTCCAACATGGCGCCTGATATCTGGGAAAGATTTGGTGTCTGGCAATCCTTTTTGGATGAAATCAAAAACAATGTCGGGAATCATTAAGTTCTGGATATGAATGTGTGACTTGCAACAGCATCAAGTGAACTTTTGTAGCAGGAATGTCGCTGTGTTCTAATTATTAGTGCAATCCTATGCCTCATACCCGAGGTTATTCATGTGGGATGACGAGTGAGAGGAAGCGAATGTGTAAGAGTGAAAATTCCTGTAATTAATCAAGTGATCCTGTCACCTCGTCGAGTGGATTCTCACATCACTGGCACGGCTTAGAAGCTTACGGCGCGCGGCGGCTAAATGACACGTGCACATGCTTTTAAACATTTAACACGCGACGGGACCGCAAATCGCCGTGAATGACGGGTAAAAGTTTGATCCCGACTCGTGATTTATGGAGTGACGAGAAAATTGTTTCCTCGCGGCTGAGCCGCTGATGAATCACGAGGAATCTTTTCAGTTCAGACACCGACAAGCATTTCTATCGTGTTCCTCTTTTACACACACACACACACACACACACGTTTACACTGACACCGCGTTTGATAAATCTGGGAACGGAGCAATGGAAATGTTTTCCAGACAAACTATGCAAATAATCCCCCTTTCCCCAGGGAGATACTGTAAACTGCCTCAACCACCAACGGAACCTAACGTAAGAGTGTGTGTGTGTGTGTGACTGTGCAAAGATATCAAACAAAAACACGCCTCCAGCTTGTTGCAAACAAGTTAAAAAAGATTGCAAGAAAGTAAAGAACTGGGGGGAAAAAATGGAGAGAATGGCCTCAACCCCTCCCATCACTAAACCTCTCTCTCTCTCTGTCGTTCTGGGAAAAGATTTTCTCACATACAGATCCTGACTTTGGCAATGAGAACAAAAATGGCAGCCAGACAGAGAGAGAGTGATCAAAATTCTTCAGTAGGAAGTCACAAGTTCAACTTCAACCTCCATAATTGCTCAGGCTGGAGGACAAATTGCCAGTTCTGGATATTTGCCGGCCCCGGCCTTGAGTCTATTTACTGACATCAGTTCAGAGGAACATGAGAACAAATGGATGGTGAAGTGAACGCGAGAGTCGGAGGGACGCAAAGTGAATTAAGAACAGTCACGGCTCGATTCAGTGGAGCTGCTGCGGATCACAGCGAGATTCTTCTTCCAAGAAATCCACCAAGCTTTGACCGAACGCCCGCAGTTTATCAGACACAGGGAGGATTGTGTATCCTGGTTATTTTAGGGTCTCGCTGCCATGTCTCTGCTTTATATCACAATGTACTGGCACTCGTCAGCGGGACGGGAATATGATCAGGAACAGGGCTTTTCTCACAGGAAACAGAGGACCAGTGAGTTCAGTGGGAGGAACGCGGCCTAAATGTGACGCAGTGGAGCCTCAGACTACCACAGAAGCAATGAATATGTATGATACTGTCGATTTAAAAACAAACGTATCCCGTGTTGCCAGGAGACGCAGCTTATTTGCCGACTCGCAAGAAACCTTCCTGTCAGCTGTTATTACCGAGCGCTGTAACGGGAAATAGAGTGGGTCTGTTTATCTTGTTTATCATGTCTAGGATAATCTACAGGGATGCTGAACTTGCTGAGGAAGAGTTTCGCTGGATAACATGTCACTTTGCATTTTTCACAACCAGGAATAGGGCTCGTGCACGCTCAAATGTAGGAGCTGCAGGACACACGCTGCTGCTGCTGCTGCAGGTGAATGCAACATTCTAGAGGGAAGTTTGTTATCAGCGGATCCTCAATCCGTACGCAGGATATCCTGCTTTTGCAAATGGGGGAGGGGTTTGGGGTCGGGGTGGGGTGGGGGGTAGTAGGGAAAGACGAGAAGCAAAACGATCCAGTGCAGCGCGGCTGAAAATCAATGCCAATGGGAGGCAACACCAGAATAAGTGACCGAGACTCGTCCAGAGACTCTGTCTAACGGCGCACAGCTGAGCGCGGCGCTCGCCTGTGCTGACCTCGCTTAGAGGGTCACTCCACCAGAGGAAGACGTGTGACTGGAGGCTGTTGAGTCGATATTACTCAGCCCGATGTATGAACGTGTGAACGTGCCGCCGCGTTCCCTCGTGAGAGAAATGATTATTATGTTGCCACAGCTCAATCATGCAGGCTGCTGCTGCTGCACATGCAACGTCTGTGACTTCATTATACAAAGAATAGAATAGAATGCGTTTACTGTCATTGCACGAACAGTTGCAATGAAATTTGCAGCACTGCTTCTGATACAGTGAAAAAAAACCAGAAAGACACCATCTCTCACACAATCAGAAGAATAAATAAAAAAACAATGCAGCATTATTATCTGTTTGGTCTGTTTGCTTTACAATAACTTTGAATTCCTTTCCTTTGTTCTAAAAAACTTTGTACACAGTGCACACGTCGCATCCAGTTTCTGTTTCAGTCCGTTCCCGTGTAGGTACATAGGGCCAAAAACCACTTTGACCTACTTCTTTGGCCCAAATATGAAAAGACGTGCTGCGAGGGCTTGCTGCATTCCACGAAGTTGAGATATATGAATCATGGATTGATGCAGATGCAGCGAGACACTCATTATCTGACATCATCTCCACTGAAAATAATGCATTTGTGCACACAGAAGACACAGAAGAGTGTGAACGGCCCCCACATTTTCCTTTCCTTTTTGCATTTTCTCTTGTTATTGTGACTTGACATCTAATGGTGAGACTGCAACACATTCAGAACTCCTCCACTCACTTTCTTTCTTTCCTGGGGAACATATGGTGACACCAGAAAGGACGTAAACACGACTCTCTCTCTCTCTCTCATACTTCTGCATTGGTAATAAATCACGTTTGTTTGTTCTGCTGCAGAAACATGTTGGAGCAAGATGGCGGCCTCTGTAAAGCAAATATCTTCCCTACGTTTGAAAGGCAGTTGGCATTTGAAAGTGATTATACATGTACACAAACATGCTTTTGAGGAGCATATTACATTTCAGCCAATAAACCATCCATTTAAAAGCCTAACGAGGGCAGAGAAAAGGACTGTGAATGAGCAGTTAGACATTCTATATTAATAAAAAGGTATATAAAAGGGATGAGGAGTTTAACGCCTATCGAGAATGCTGCATTATTCAGCACCATCATCAAAGTAAGAGATGGGGGAAAACTGAATGGAGTTCAGGTGAATTCAGGTCACCAGACTCAGAGTGCAGGAATATTTCTGGGCTCGTGTCCTGATCCAGTATTTAGGACTGCCTGTGATGGAAACCTTCTCTAATGAGAGTAGAGAGAGAGAGAGAGACATAAATAAGATATGAAGAAGGAATGTACAAAAAAGAAAGAAGCAAAAACAAAAGAAGTGGAAATGGAAGAGAAGACACGGGGGAACTGGTTTAGACCAGTCATTCTGGCTCAGAATTCATAGCATCTCTGATTAATTTGTTTCAAAATAATATTTTGTGATAAAGTGAGAAGTGAAATGGGTCAGAATAATACGTGGTCTTTAAAAGGTTGGCTCTAATAAACTCGGGTTGAGAGCAGTGGTGAAGAGAAGAAGGTGGAAGATGAGAAGAATAGTAGAAAGCTTAAGATAGCACAGTTAAGACTCTCTGTCTCCTTCTGTTTTGAGTGTGTGTGTCAGTGTGTGTCAGAGAGAGTCTGGGTATCTCATTAACAGTAATAAAGGAAGTCAGGCAGCGGAGCGGTGCAGTGAGACAGGGAGACCCCCGTCCTGCAGACTGACACACTGACTCCGCCTTCTCTTTTCCTTTGCAACTCCCTCTAATTTGGACTGTAGCACTTCTCAAAGCCAGGGGGAGATATTGTATAAAACTCAGCAGCAGTTCTGCAGAGGATGTTTGCAAAAGTGTTTAAAAGGCCTTTGTTTTGATAAGTGCTTTAGTACAGGCTGCTTCAGACTCTGCATGTCTCTAAACCGGAGGGGGGTGGGCGGTGTGTGTGTGTGTGTGTTGAGGACGGTTTTTGTCTTCGGGAGGTCTGGTGTATTATTTCAGTTTCCTCTGATTGTGTTACCTTCCCTCAGGATGCTTGCTTAGGAGCCGAATAAAAACACATGTGAGGACAAAAGTTAGAATAACAACTCTTCTTATTCTCCTCGTGAGAGAAGAAAGGGAATTTGAGCAAAAAGAGGCAGGAAGCACATACAATATGTTTATATTGATGTTGATGTATACACACACACACACACACACACACGTATGCATGCACAACACTGGACTTTTTGCTTGGGTTGATACCGATACTGATACAGATACATTTTTCCATCCACCCAATATTGTTTTTCATCTTCTGTGTGAAATAAACATACTTTTTTGCATTGTCATGTTGCAGCAGATGTTAATATACATCTTCATTGTGCAGAACAATAATAACAATAATAATAATAATAATTAGTATCATCTCAGTATCAGTATCAGTCTCTCTGTGTAACACACTGTTGGGTTTGTGCTGCTGCTGCCAGCTGCATACAGGGCAGGTGACATGTGTGAGGAATACTAATGGCTGCATGAAAGACCAAAGTCCTGATCCAGACGTGGTGAAGTGAATACTGAGTGACCGTTTTTTGCTGAATCACAGTGAGAGAAGCACAAGGTAGAAAAAAAAAAAAGAAAGAAGAAAGAAAGAAGCTGCAGTTGGTTTCAATGAATGAATAAAATCATTCAAACAGTGAAACTGTTTAGGATGCAACCGACATCCGATAAAAAAAACAACCTTTCTGTGGTTTTTAGTGTGCATGGGTGCTCTTTTCACATTTTCACACAACACCAGATCCTTAAAGGTGCAGTTTGTCACATTTGGGAGGCTATATTAGCAGAAATGAGACATAAATATGTTAACTGCACCCATTCACTCACACTTTCATACAGCGTGTTTTGTCCAAGGACACATTAGACTAGCGCAATCAGGAATCTAACCCACAACCTTCCAGATGAAAGACGACTCGGTCTACCACTGAGCTACCGTTGCCTCCAACAGGGAAGATGAAGAATTGCTTACTATCTTACATGACCGTAGTACCCTAACGCACTCGGGAAAGGGAGGGATGAGCAGAAGAAGTCTGTGTTTTGTATTGTTAAGAGACAACAACAAAGCAGCATTTTCAACGCAGTAGATAACCTTGATTGTACAAAACTCTACAAAAAAACATTTGTGGCGTGTTATACGTCTCATTTTATACAGCGTTACCGATTTGTCACAACGTCTAACCCAGTTCTGTTTCCTCTGGTTAATGAAAATAATCAGTCATCTTTAACCTTTCCTCAGTTTCTGGCCATGTTCTCCTGCCTGAAGGACGTAACCTGGCCTGCAGCGCTTCAGCTGTTCACTACACGTCTCTCTCCGTCCACACCAAGCTTTACTGCACTGGAAATACGTCCCCAGACGGATGCATGTAAGGGAGCGCAAACCTCTGCCCAAGGCCACTCATTTTTCCACAGTATCAGTGTACTCCCCCTTTCCAGCAAGGTTAACTTCTTCTACTTCTCCTTTCGGCTTCTCCCTTTAGGGGTTGCCACAGCGGATCAACTAACTCCTCATTAACAACATCCATTAACCTTCTCTGCGGTCCTCCTCCTAAGAATGGCCCATATTAGCATCACATCCAACTTAATAACTTATTCTTCTCACAAACAGAGCGAATGTCTGGAAGAGTTGCCCATAAGCAAATCAAGCCTTTTGTTTTGCATATCTGAGTTTCAGCCTACCTGGTAGAGTGGCCTTGAAGCACACCTGTGAGCGTGTAACAGGTGCAGGGGTCCAGGAAGGTGTCTGGCATGCACACAGAGGCGTCTGAGGGCCGTGGAGGTGAGCGTCCACAGCAGACCCTGCCGGGTACATACCGCCTCGTCTAGACACAACAAGACGGCCTCCATGCCTGCAAAGTTCTCTGCAGCAGCACCTGGTGATATCACTGGGATATCCACGAGGTAATATTAGCAAGTCTTATTCGCACAGGTGAGGCATGATGGGTAAAATCCACACGCAGACCCAGCAGGGAATAAGTAGATATGATTAGCCTTTAAGTTCCTCTTGATACCACTTAGCACTGATGGATAATAATTGGGTCATCTCCACAAGTAAACCACAGGGAGACCTGTGGCTTCCTCCTCTCCCGCCTCTGTCCTCTGTTTCTCAGGGACTCAGCAGTCGGGTTTCTCCTCAAGGTCAAACTCTGCTGGTCCTCCTCCTTCCCCAGTCCCGCACAGCTGTGTGACTCTTCACCCTCCTCTTCCTTCTCCCTCCGTCCTTCTCACTGATGCATATGCACTCTCTGTTCAGTGTGGTCCAGCGCCACAAACACAAACATTCCCACTAAGGAAATGCTGCCGCTCTATTAGTCTCCCTGGTTGTTTTTAAAGAGGTATGCACTCTAATACTGCGGCACACACTCCGGGCCAGTTTGTTTACAGTATGTTAGAGAAAAAGAAATCTAATGATTGTGTTTCCTCTGACTTAAAGCAACACAATGTAGGAGTTCAATCTTCAAATAATGTCTCCTAGATGATTTGGATGGTACATCAACCTACACTGTTGGACCAAAACAGCCACTTTTTTGAAATACGATTTCAACATCTTGAAAAATTAAACAATATAATCATATTTGTAGAAAAAGGCTATAACAGTCTACTCACAAACAAATATTACAGAAGTGCTATTTATGGTCAAATTTGCCTGCAGCCATCGTGGAAACTCATTAACTTCCATCTCTCTGGACCTGTGTCATTGTTGTTGTTGTTGTTATTTGAGTCACTTTGACACTTGGAGACGTTCAGATTGAAACAGGTCTGTAAACATCCAGTCACAATCGCATTGGAAACCAACTCCATATCTGGTTTGAATCAGCTTTGGACAAAAAAAACTAATCTCATGTGTTTTTTTGAGCCGTCCAGACTGCCAAAGAAAATCAAGCTACATACAATCTGGATGTGCTTCAAAATCCGATTTGTGCTGCAGTCTAAACAAGTGACTCCGAGTGTAGCGGAGTCAATCTGTGTCCTTGCTCGTTCTCCTATCGCAGCGTCGTTGGGCTTACATCTCAACTTTAAGGTGCATGGAAATGTACGGAGTGACTGTTGTCTCACACACATTGTTACACTGGACACTGTACATGTGTTTGTCATTGTAAGAGAAGAACCACATGTGTGCAGTGTGTGCATTCACGCGTTGCATACACAGACCAAAATAGTCACTCAAGTGAAAAATGCTGACATTTGGTCCGTAACAGTTCTGGGATTTTAGCCAGAATGTTTTCAAAGAGGAGAGGAAACATTTCTTTTTTCCCCTCCGAGCCACTTTTCCCAGGCAGGAGTATCCTGACCTGACCTACAGTATCACATTCTTCCAAAAAATGAGAGAAATTCAACGTGTCTGCTGCGTGAGATTCACGTCCTCCTGAAAGAATGTGAACACAAACAATGACATCAAACTCAATTCCTTTCACTGAGACCAAAGACATCCACCATCAGCCTTATTTTACATGTCATTGCACACACCCATTTGCATCCATGGCCACATGGAGGCAATGCAAGCCCCATCGACAAGCTGTGCCAAGCCATGTCTGCTGCTGCTGCTGCTGCTGAAACAATAGTGTTCACATTGTTGTGTGTGTGTGTTACTAAATAATAAATACTGAAATCTTTTTCTGCCTTTGACAAACTGACCAACATTTTGTAGTATTTCTGTGACTGTGGAAAAGGAAAAAAAAACAACCCCCATAAATACTCACGTTTTATTTGGAGCTCAGCTGATTCATTTTTCCAATTTCCCTTCCATTTTCCTCAGAAAGTGTTTGATCAATACAGAGAATGCAGTATCTCTGATACTGTGCAGTCATTTTCTGACTTCCAGCCAAGCCCGACTCGACTGTGGCTGGATTAAATAGTCCACTCTGATTCATGGGGGTTATTACGACCAGTCAATGCTGTACCGCTGAGTTGGTGTGTATGAGTGAAAAAGGGACGGGACAAAAACTGGGCTTTCACACACTAGTGAATTTGACTTCTGTGTTTAATTATATCACATATAATAATATCATTTCTAATGATCATGGTTAAAATATGTGTTTTTCACTTTGTGACAGGTTCATTTTTAACATGGCATCTTTTTGTGTGCAACAAAAGTTATGATTATTGTTGGGGAATCATTATTAAATGAAGTTAATATATTTCCTTTGTATCTAAACTTACTTGTATTTGTGATCACTGTCTAAAAGTGTTAAAAGAAAACAAATTAAGTAGAACATGGACAGAGGGCTCAGAGGAGAATCATGATACAACATTCATATTGTCTTCTTATGACATACAACAGTTGTATTATTTTTAGAATGTTGCAGAGTTAAACTTGCAACAAAGGTCCAACTAAAAAGGAAAAACACGAGGAAGGAACAAAGACAATTTGGCAGGGAGTGAGAGGAGAGAGCAGAATACAGAGTGGACCTCAGAAAACCAGAAACAGGTGCAACTAATACAACACAGGTGAAGGTAATCAACAAACGGGGAGGAAGTAAGACAAACGGAAACAACGCCACACGAGCACAGATACAAAGGCTGCAGTCGGAAAGTCTGTCCTCTCATCTGTTCCTTGACCTTGTTAGAAAACGTCTCAAGGTCAAGTTGCACAGACGGCTAATTAAAAAAAAGACTCGAGCATGTATCACTGCACAAACACACAAATCCCTCAAAGACACATAGTGACATCTATTAGTGTTTATTTTATGAGCACATGCCTTAAGAAGAGTTTCCCAGGCCTCTTCCTCGGGGCCTGGTGTCGCCCTCTCTTTCTCGTCTTGAGAAACCCATGAGGAATGTGTGCTATCCCGATGGTGTGAGTTTTCCAAAAATGAATCAGAGTTTGGCTGAAGGTGGAGACGTTCACCTCTCACCCGCCGTAATTTACGAGGCCTGCAAATATTTGTCGTGCTGGGGAGGGAGGCGGGCGCTTCGCTGTGACCGCGCACTGTTCCCATGGTCGTGTGTGTTTGAAATGTCCTGCTGAATCCTGGGAAAAGGTTGTGCAAACCCAGTGATGTAAACACACGTCGTCAGAGTCATCAGCTGTTACCACAGTTAGTTAGAGGACGAGGGGGAGGAGGAGGAGGAGGAGGAGGAGGAGGAAGAGGAAGAGGAGGAGAAGGAGGATGGCATTTTACAATCAGCTTTGTGATGGACAGATGGGCTCGTCCGCTTTTCACAAAAATCAAGTTTGAACAAATATTACGTGACGTGCTATTTCTAGATATTTGGATTTATATGCACTTGAAAATAAATGTGACAACATTATTTATCATTACTCTCATTACTAGTGTTAGTCGCATGAGGTTGATAATGAATCAGGAAATTAGTGAAACACAGCCAGACTCTTATTTTGAAATGGACAAGAAATGTACCAGTGTATTTTTACAGCTTTCTCTTTTTCAAAATACCTTTTGCTTTAAAATGTTGTGCATGTTGCATATAAAGACATGTTTAATGATTATTGAAGAAAGCCTTATATTTGTGGTCAGTTTGCCATTTTTATAAATAAAAAATATATAATTTA
The DNA here is from genome assembly GCF_019176455.1 of Solea senegalensis. Lineage (NCBI taxonomy): Eukaryota > Metazoa > Chordata > Actinopteri > Pleuronectiformes > Soleidae > Solea > Solea senegalensis. The sequence continues at coordinate 21,683,944 of NC_058030.1, forward strand.
TAACATTTATAATTCTGTATTTAAATTATTTGTATCATATTATTAGTATTTATACAAACATATATATCATTTTGTACTTTGTTCATCGTAAATGTGCATAAATATACATGCGTGTTAAATGATTATTATTTCTTTAAAACCGTTTATTTGTTATATTTATTCAATTCAAGATGGATCCAAGGCCAAGCTGCAATCAGATCGCCCTCTGTTGGACAATGTTGTGATTACTTCAAACACTGTACTTCTAGGCTGTATAGTTACAAACTCAAAGGTTTTTTTTAGGGTTCATATTTGAACTTTTCCACTCCAAAATCAAACTCCCATTTTGGATAAAAGCTTAAAACCCTCCTTGACACAGGTGGGAGTTGGGAAAATCATCAGTAAACACTTATCTCTACTCCATCTACTCGTCTCTTAAGTTCACTCCTCTCAGTACTTGTTTGCTCTCTGATCTTCACTCAGGCGTGTTATACCGGAGTGCACGCAGTGTCAGAGCGAGAGAGAGAAACCCGACTGCTGAGCAGTGGAGGGAAATGGGTCACAGACGCTGTTAATTCACAAGAACATTCCCAAATGCAGCAATACGACACACAAAAACTGCAAAACTGATGTGAGGACAAGACAATGGAGAGAGCAGTGAACACACACACACACACACATACAGATAATTCTCAATCTTCTCGGTTTCTACCCCCGAGCTTTAGTCACCGATGTTCTTCTAAACTGTCACTGAGTCTCGCTCTGACAGAGATTGTTAGTGACACACACACACGTGTGCAATCCAATTCTGATCACTTTAGTTTAATGTGATCGTATTAGAGGAGCGAGCGGCACAATCGATAACAAAGTAATGAGGCCCGAGAGACGGATGAAAGCGGGCAGCTTCTGCACGTATGTGTCTCATGAGTGCACGCGTTTTCCCCATTCATGTGTGTGTGTGTGTTATAATTAAGATGAAAATCCAGTTCACTGTGTGGAACGTCACGACGGCACAGAACCTTTGAAGTATCAAGACTTTTTAGTCTCTTAGGTATAAAAGTTGACCTAGTTTATGCGTTATATGTTGTAATATACACATGCGCACACACACACACACACGCCAACAGGGATGTTTGCGCACACACACACTCTCAAGCTAATCATTCTCTCCACTTTGCCTGGCAGATAAATATTAATGAGGATTACTGTGTTAGTGAAGCACACCCACAGGAAAATAAGAGACTGTGTCGAGCTCTCCATCTTTCTAACCCTTTCCCGCTCGGTCTCTCTCTCTCTTTGTCACTCATGTGCACCCACACACATGCCCACACACACACACACACACACATAGTGCTGCTGTGTCTTAAAGATGAGGAAAAAGACTCTTTAACACACCATCCTTTCTTTTTCTGTCCAAATTCCTCGTTATTCCGCTACTTTTGTCAAAGCACGGTTCACACACAACCCATACACCCCCCCCTCCACACCACACACACACACACACACACACACAGAAATCTATGAATAAAGCCCTTCATATGAGTGAGTCACAGACAGTGCCTCGGTTCTCACAGAGTTATGTTATCTATAACAAAAGGCACAGATTGTAATGGGATATTTCGGGAACATTATTGGGGTCTTCACATCCTGTTTTGGGGCAGATGGAATTTAAGGCTCCAGTGTGTAGCCTTTTGGCAGACATTAAAAACACAGAAGTGTGTTTTATGGATGAGCCTGGAACCCTAAATATGGTGTCAATGCAGCCACTCAAACTCAAATGACCTGAGGGTCACTGAGTGTCTGGTCTGGTCAGTGGGGCGGGGTCAAGTGAGATTCTATCCCATTATGTTGCTATAATGATATTTTGAGCTTTAAAGAAAGATGTCCACCATCACCATCAGCTGTGTGTTGTAAATGGCTAGTTATATCATGGGTTAAGATTAAGAAGAATGGTGTTCTTTCTGGTCTGCAAAGGCCACCGTAGTTCCTTGACATGATTTTCTGTTTGTCTCACCATTAGATGTCACTAATTCTACCACACTGGACATATAAATCCTCTCCCCACACTATTATTTTTTATTCCCGCTCCCTCTTTGCATGCAATCACTAATGAGAATGTGAATCATTTAGAGCTTGACGCCCATTCCTACGGATAGCCTTATCCCCCAACCTCAACCATAACCACTTAATGTCTAACCATAACCATAACCTAGGTTCTGCCTCATTAGGACCAGGTTTTGGTCTCCAAAAGGTCAGGTTTTTATACCAGTAAAAGAGGTAACAAATATAAGTACACACACACACAATCTGGTTTCCACATCTTCAGGAGGACATTACATTGATTTACATTCATTTCCTGAAGAGCTACACTATCACTGGCCTAACCTGATCCTAACCTGATCCTGATCCTAACCAGACATATCTTCAACTTAGACTGTATTTTTGTCCCCATAAGGAAGACAGGTCCCCATAATTTGACTGTGTAAACAGATGTATGTCCCCACAACATGAGTAATACAGACACACATACACACACACGGTTGCATAACAGTTTTTCTAATCTAATTTCATTGACTTCCATTCATTTGGACAACCATGCAGTTAATACCTATCTTAGCCTTAGAAATGAGGTTCTGTCTCATTAAGTCTGGGTTCAGACCTGGTTTTAGGCCTAGACAAATGTCCCCACTAGGTCAAAATGTCCTCACAAACATTTGTCCTTTTTTTTTTTGGACCTCACAAAGATATAAATACAAGTATACACACACAGAGTGGGACAGAAGGAGTCCACTCTCATCTACCCTGCTAGCAAACTGTCTCCACAGACATAACACACGATCACTGCCTCCCTCAGCTCTCACAGACTCACAGACAACAGTCCGTCTTCTCCTCATTGTTTTCTTGTGCTCGCTACAGATTTACTTCAGCTGTGCTGTGTCGTCGGGCCTGTGCGTTGATTTTGGAGAGGGAAGAACGCACTGAAAAAATATCATATGTTCAGAGAGGGATGAAAGAGACGAGGCAGAGGGAAGGGTGGGAAGTCTCCCCATGTCTCCCCCTTTCTCGCTGTTGCTCAAAAACATTCTTCCCTTTGAGCAGCCTTGGGGAGAAAAGGGGGCTCCCCTTTCATGGTGAAGCGGGTGTGGTGCGAGAGCGGCCTATACCGGAGCTTTTAGCTCCAGCTATTCCCACCTCTTTCTTTCTTCCTTTCCATCATTTCCCTCGTTTCTTTGTCTCCCTAATTGGGCTGACTGACCACAGCTCTCTCACCTACAGTCCTGAGGGCAGGTTGAGATGTCAGGGAATCAATAGTGCAGCAAGGCAAAGTACAGCTTCAGGGGGGAAAAATAAAAAAACCCTCCGACCTCGGAGGAGAAATGCATCTTAGTGTCGTTCCCTTTGGTTGCCATGTCGACTTTACAGCTGCTTAAATGAGTCCTGACTCTAATATGGAGACAATTGGATCAGTGTGACGAGAAACGAGCGTCTGACCCACACAAATGCCCGAGTCCAGCTCTGACCTTCTCTGACGAGATCTTTAAAAGGTAACAAGGATCAATTAGTATTCCTGCCTCACCTTCTCTCAGTCTAGGCCTATGGTGGCAAATTACAGTCGAGCTATTGTGTGTTTGCATTCCTCTCCTGCTCATGAATGCGAGCATGTCTCTCTCTTTGTGTGTGTGTGTGTGTGTGTGTGAACTTCTCCTCTCCTGACAGTGATCCCCCGCCTCCAAACTTTTAAACCCCTGCCCTCCTGCTGTGCCCTTGACAACAACATGTTTCCCTGGAGAGTGATCCAGACCTCCTGAAATCTGAAATGTTTTTATTTTAGTCTGGTTCACAACAACCCCTCCCCCAGCACACGTTCACATTAAAAGCTTAGCTTGTTTGTTGATTTTTGCCTTAATTTTGCAGAAAACACATGAGCAGCTCAATGTGATATCAGGAGAACTATGGATGAGGGAATAATCCTGTCACTGTACAGGAGACGTCATCGAAAAGAAGCTGTATTTTCACACCGTCAGCGGCATCTGTGTAGTTTGTCATCAAGATCATGATTGTACTGATTTTACTAGAGATTCTTCAATTACTGCCTCTTAAATTGTCACAAAATGGTCACAATATCGTAATAGAAATGACGAACGCTGGCGAGAAAGCGACAGAAACTGACACAAATAAAATGTCGCTCGACACTTGAATGTTCTTGTGTCATGATACATGTGAATAAAGAAAATCTTGCGCATTTTTTCACAATAAAGGGTTCAATAACAATAAACTTTGGGAGCCAAACAACATTTCATAATACTGTTCGGTAATGTATTTGTATTATAGCTCATCTTTTTTGGGATATTTGAACACATTTTCTGAAAGGACACCAAATGAAAGTCATAATGTAGGTTTTCATTTCTGACATGATCACAATAATATTGGTGATACAAATTGATTTGGTCAGGATAATTTAAATGTGCAAACCTCATCAAATCCATTCATTCTCAGCACAGATACAAATAATAAAGCTGACAGTATGAGTCAGGATCCTACAACTGAACCCTACCTCCTCCCCAAAAGACTTCAAGAGACGTATTCATGTTTTTATTAAGTCAAGACTAGACTCTGTGAGAGCTGTCGTCTCTCCGTCATATACAATTAGTGCAAAAATGCAGCAGCTCGTCTTCTGAGTGGAAAAAGACAGCGTGACTTCATTAAACTAGTTTTGTCCTCACTTCACTGGCTTAATGTCAGGGTCGGGATTGATTTTGAGATTTCAATGCTTGTTTTTAAGCTTTTAAATTGGCTGGCCCCCAACTTATTCATGTGATCTGGTCCACCTCCAAACTCCTGCCAGAGTAACGACGACTTCCAAGCAGTTGCTCGTGGATGTTCCCAGACCAAGGTGCAAAAAGTGAATGATTTGCCTTTTCATGTAAGAGCAGCTTAAACCCTTGAAAACTTTAAGTCTCTGCTCTTTGGCTTTCAATTTAGCATGAGCTGTTGAACCAGCCTTCTCTATTATTCATCATAATATATAGTTCTATATTTATTTGTAGTGTGCTGTTTGATTTGTTTTGCCTGTTTCTGACATGTATTTGTGTGCCTGTACAGCACTTTGGTCAGACTAACGCTGACATTGATAACTGACGTAGAGACTCAACCCTTTCCCCAGACCATAAATTAAAAAACAGAGAGTTCCTTTTCGAGAGACAATTATCAAAAGTGGGCGGATGAAGAAGTGTAATAAAGCAGGCTTACAGGAGACGGAGGCATCACAAGTCTAGATTTGAAGATGGGACGTTTGAGTCACAAAAGCGCAAAGTACAAAGAGGATTTGAGGTACAGAAAAGACGAAAATGACTCATAAATAAAGAGAATAAATCAAGTTAGTCCCTTCTTTTATTGTTCTGTGGTTACACAGCACATATCTTATTCAAATGTGTCATAGCCATGGGCTGTGAACAAGGAGTGCTATGTTCTCCGTGTAGATATTACTCAATTAACTGGGATAGAAGCCCACATCTATCAGAAACCTCTGAGAGAGACATGAGACAATTCATCTGTGTTAGTGAAATAATGTGACAAGGCACAGATGAGGTGGTGGAAAGCAAAATGGAGGATCCATGTTTAAAAGTGTACGAATTCATCTCTCTTACTTTCAAACACAGGTGGGCGATATGGCCAAAAACTAATGATGAATTCATAGAAATCCTTTGAAACTGAAATTGGAACTGTTTTTATTAATTGTCGCATACAGATTATGTCACTGGACACAATGTTTCAGGAAGACAACTCTTTTATTTAAACTTAAGCATCTGAGTAAAAATCCAAAGACGTATAACTGAAGTATATGTACATGTCTGTGTGGCAGAGAGGATGCCCAGTTGTTCACTAGTTAAAAAGGTAAGAGGCGGAGCCAGGGATCACCCGGGAGTGATTCTAGACATAGAATTGCAGTTGTGAGTGAGGTGCTCAGTGAGATAAGTCTCTTTTTTAATCAAAAATATGTATAATTTCAATACTTTACACCAAACTGTGAAGATTTACACCAGGATAAAAAGAGGTTTAGGGGTTTAGTTAGACTTTAACAGGATAAATACCCCCCTGCTCTGCTGCTGTACACACCAACGCTCCCTCAGTCAGGTCTGATAGTATTGCCTGACAGAGCCTGTTTTCACATGAAGAACGAAGCAAATAAATAATGCTACTTGGTTTCTGTTCATGAACACCAAACTGTGGCAGAATAATAACCGGTTATAATAATAAGTTATGCACTGCAGCTTTAAAATATCCTTCAATGCTTAAATTTCACTGGGACATGTGCACAACATTTCCTCTGCATTATTTCCCTCTCCTCTGCTCCTATGAATACAGATGCATCGACGTTTTCCTTGTACATATGCCCTCTTGTATGCAGCTCTCACAGTTACATAAGGCAGAGACACATTATCTAACAGGACATGTCGGAGCAGGACGACGTTGCAGCTGTATTTAGAAGTGAAAGTATTTCAAAGCTTCATAATGGACACGAGAAGGTTCAGTCATAACCAAAGAGTCAGTCAGCCTTTTTAAAAACACACAGCGGGCTAAGAAAGCAGTAGATCACTGAGCCATGTTCACCTGACACTCTGATGATTTGAATCCTGGGTTTAAAATGTCTTTGTTGATTTATTGGACGCACCTCTCCGTCGGTGCGTGGTTTGATAGATAACCATTCATTCACGGCGAGCTTATGCACATCCATCTATTCAAGTCATTTTACCGGCGCAACAATACAGTAACGCAAGCAGGCGTATGTAAATCACGACAAGTAACCCCCGGTCAGTCTGGCTGCCGTGAGGCAGGGAAAGGGAACGCAATCAGGAGACAGACAGACCTCCACGCTCCTTTACTGTGTGAGAAAATCTACTTTTCCAAGATAATTGAGGTGATTTTGTAGGCTGTGTGTGTGTGTGTGTGTGTGTGTGTGTGTGTGTGGGTGAGGCACCTGCCAATCAACCAGCAGCGATTACCTCTCTCAGAAAGGACAGTGAATATGAAGTTTCCTCCAATCAAGCATCATTGTGACAGTGATTTCAGTTCAGATCACAGTTAATCTATTTACCACTGATCCACTGTAGAATGACACACCGTGACCTAAAAGGAACTGAACTTTTTCAAACACCCCTAATCTGATTTTCCTCTTTACATGTTTACAGTGTGATTGTGATGTGGATTTTAATCGGATTATGTCAACATCATATGCCTAAAATTGGACTAAAAGAAAGAGATCCGAATAATCTGATGTACATGGTGGAGGTGTCATGTTCAGTTTAAATGTCAGAGTGCATTGTGGGTCCGTGGCTTCACTTTGTTCCCACGTCAAGCAACGGAAGTTACGCAATGTTCAACTCACCAAGCAGCAGCTCGAGTGACATCGAAGGAAATCAGATTATGCAAAAATTCAGATGAAGTGCTAGCTAATCAAATGATGTTACATTATGCATTTAAGATGAAATACTACACCGTCAAAGCTGAGCTCTCAGACGAGGCCATTCTGCCCAGTGTCAGACACAATGCACCCAACAATGACCCATGTCTAAATGCTCTTATTTTAAATTGTGTATATTCTACTCTTATTATTATTTTTTACACATTTAAGCTTTCATTTTTAGATTGTATCGTCTCCTTTTTCACATTTTGACACCTTTTCTCTTCTTGGTTTTTGCACCCAAACACCAAAGCTATGGGCTCTGCTCACATACATACAGTAATATTCTCAACCCCAGAGCATGGAAGCTAGTGAAAGTAATGCAGGGTTCACAACGTGTTGAGCTAATGGGAGCAACTAACGAGATCCATCCCTTCTGTGGGATCTACAGCATGTTAAGCATTCAAGGAACATTGTACAGTTCATGTAAACAAACACACACCAGTGATAACACATGTAGATGCACAATAACTGGTCATTGGAGTAGAAATAATGAAATAGAAGCTAATTCCTTGTATGTTGTCCTCTACAAGAAAGAATAGTGTTGTGTTTGCACAGTGTGGGAATATACAGTAGAATATGTCTGTGCTTATTAAAGTGAAAGCTGTTTCATGTGTAAATCATGACAGCATGAGTAAAGTATGTGTGTGTGTGTGTGTGTGTGTGTGTGTGTGTGTGTGAGGCTGCATTCTCTGCTGTGCGTACGTTCCAATCAAAGAGAATTGAAACTACAAACCCACCGACGAGCCTCAGAGGAGTTCATGGCGTTAAGAAGTCACATTTAATCAAAGAGGTGTGTCAATGAAACAAAAGGCACATAATGCATATGTACATACACACACACACACACATATATATATGTTACACAAAATGAACACAAAATGAAATTCTTATCAGTATGAGTCTATAAGTGCCACGTGATTGTGGGGAAAGCAGTGAGTCTGACACATTCATCTCCTGGACACACACTCCAGATGTTTGATTCACTTACGTCCGCTGTTTTTACAAGACACACAAATGCAATCACAGCTGCATGTACTGTATGTACTGCACACCCACCCACACACACACACACACACACACACACACACGCACTTTCCTTGCGGAGTAAACAACTTTGCTCAAGAGCAAAAGAGATGAATCACCTGGCAGGTCGCAGCCTGTCTTTAAAGCGACATAAAGGTTCCCTCTGCAACGCACATTCCACATCTGAGCGTTGCTGGAAACTGTTATCTCCCGTCCACAGCAGCCCACACCCACCACATTTACACAAACACACAAACACACAAACACAGAGGTTTCTCAAGCCTCGCCGCCGGCAGACAAACTGATTTCCACTGATGCACAAAGCTCTGGCAGGACAGCCAGCACACACACACACACACACACACACACACACACACACACACACACACACAAGCCAAATTCATGCCAAGTGTGTGGGAAAAAGGAAGTTCACATATGTCTCAGTGACAGGCAGACAAAGTGCACTCAAACACAGGGACTTCACTGTGTCACCTTGAAAACCGAGGGTGGCAGTGGAATACATTCAGAGTGACAGAAAACTCACTCAGACCATCATTGTCCACAGCTGAGATTAAAAGCTTTACTCCTCACTTGCCTTTCACTAACTCAGACCTAATACTGTTCCCTGGATTAGCCAAGGACCTTTCTTCATTTTAAATCCCACTCACACACACACACACATGCAAGACATGGTCACAGAGGAGAATCCTTACCCTCTCTCCACTGTTCCTCCTCAGAGTCCCCACCGGCAGCTTGAGCATCAGCCGGCGGGTTCTCCCGGGTGTCACTGCACCTTGGACCACCATGGTGCGCTCCAGTATGTGTGTGTCCGTGGGTGTGTGAGCATGTGTGTGAGGGTGTGAGGTGGGAGTCCTCGCCGTCCCGTCCAGCCTGGCGGCAGGGTGTGTGCGTGCGTGTGTGTGAGTGAGGGAAGAAGCTTGTGTGATGTGTGTGTGTGTGTGTGAGGTTAGAGCAGCTCCACACTGGTCCTATGTGCCTCTCACTGCTCCTGTTCTGCTCCGTGTGAAACCACTATCCATGCTGTTCCTCTCTCAGCGAACACTCCTCTCCACTCTGCTGCTGGGGAGGTGAATGAGTGTGTGAGAGAGAGGGAGAGGGAGTTTGCTTTGTCTTTCTCTCTCTCTCTCTCTCTCTCTCTCCTCCAGCTCTCTGGCAGCTCCCTCCTCCTCCTCCTCCTCCTTGCATCTCTCTCCCGCTCACTCACTTATTCCTTCAGTTGGGGGCTTAACCAGGTCACTGGATTAATGTGACGTTATGGCTGTTATTAGCATACACACTCATCATGTCACGTGACCCAATCATAATTGAGTCTGAGCATGTGTACCCCCACCACACACACACACCCACAAGCACACTCCCCCTTTTACAGGGAATCACGTGGGGGAACCTCAAAAGGAATATGGGATGTTTTGCCATCTGGTCGGGAGATTATCTGCAAAATCCCACATCCAGCTTTCTCTCCCTGCACTGTCTGCTGGAATAAGACACAAAGGCAGCACACACACACACACACACACACTCAGTGTCAAGTATAAGCACAATAATCATGCACGCAGATATTGATCACGCTATCATTTCACTCCCTGCGTTGTATTATTTTGAGTTGCACAATAAGACACAAACATGACAACGATGCATTTATAAAATATAGCTGCCGTGAGAGGCAGAAAGTCCTCAACACACGTACACAATCATTCTGAACTACACACAATAAACTTGATTAAATCATTACAGTCACAAAAAATAATCTAATAATGTGTTACCATGAATAACTAAAGCAGATTCACAGATAGGATTCTATTTAAAGCCTTCATTTATTAAACGATATGCCTAATTTCATATAGATGACAAAAAAGGCAGTTGTTTCAAACAATGTACTATTAGTCAGTCTATAAGGCTATAGATTATTATTATGCATTCAATCGTCAATATTTTTAACAAAAATAAAATTCAGCATTTTGCGTGCAATATATAATTTAACTATAATTTAACTAAACTATAATTTACAGTGGGACAATAATATAGCGCAACAAAAGGTGTAAACCTAAAAAACAGCTGTGAGATGATTTTATAGAGGAGCAGTGTTCAGCTAGATGAGAAAAACTGACGCCGCCAACACCTTAACGAGAACTTCCCTCTGCGAGTGACACATTCAGGAAGATGTGCCCCAAAATGCACAATCTGACCTGATTCTTTTCTTCTTTTTTGTTCCCACCCACAGTATAAGGTGTGACAGTTACGTGGAGCGACGCTCTCACGCAGATCCTTCACAGTGATGACGGCTGCAGCTGCAGCTGAGTCAGTCGTCTCTGTATCCACCATGGTGGTCTTTACATGTCCATTAAAGCTATTGGACTGGTGAGTTACGGCTGAACGTAGTGACTTACTGTCATATTCCCATCATCACTCACTCGCTGGGCTACAGTACGCTCGCCTCCGCACATCAATACTGAACTGACTGTCAGCTGATTAACTAAAGTGGATCAGCACACACACACACACACACACACACTAACCTACAACATGTTCACGTATACTATATTACATTACTACGACTGTATATTAAATAGATGGATGGGTAGATAGATAATTTCTCATTTTGAACGACATCCTTTTTGTAGTTCCCCGACACGCCCAGGAAAGAGAGGAATTAAAGGAGGAGTCGTTAGTTTGTATCACATTTAGCATATTTACCTAATATCATGCAGCTCTATACTCTACTCGACCATACACATGGACTCTAACAACAAACCTGTATGATATTATTGCTATAATCCCTGGATTAGAACCAGTGATTTATCTTGGGAGTGATGGCTATGAGGTGATCTGACGCGTGGTCACAGGATATAAAATGAGATTAAAGCCACCGGTCGAAATGAGCAACCAGACACGCCTCCTCCATCCCACACATCATATCTCATGGTATAAGAACCCCCCGATGGATTCAGTGACATGATGCTGTATCGGTTACATACATGTACGATATACAAGCACAAGCATGCACACTTGCTAAAAGCGTGGAAGAGAATATCATCTGCAGAGGTAATCCCCAGTAAGCATTACTTATTTAATAGCCTGTTCCACATTGGTGTGTGGCCTACATAACAATATCACAGGGCTATTTATACACATTAACTGCAGCCACCCTGGTGGTCGTATACATGACGTACTACTGGAGAGGAAACGCAATTCCTGCCTCTTCGTTTGCACCGTGACTTGTGCTGTGCGTGTGACGTTAATTCAGAGATTATCTGCCACCGCTGATTTGAGAGACACAACGCTGCTGCTTTCATTTTCAGGACTTCGTGGGGCACTTTGACAGTCGGTTTTTAAGTTTATTTGTTCTCATCTGCGGCTCATATTTTCTCCTTTAAAAGACTTTATTCATTGTTCATCCCACTGCACGAGGTGATAAGTCCTCATCTTGACAGAAGGAAGGGGGAAAAAAGAAACGAAATGAAAAACAGCATGTTACTATTCTTGACGCTTTGGGCAAGCTGCACAATGACCCATTTCAGTCAACAAGAACACACACGTAAAAGCAAATGTGATTCACACTCGTGACTAAGAATAGGCGAAATACAAAACTGAAAACACAATGACATGTGGAAATAAATGTGCAACAAAGACTGCGGATAAAGAGTCTTTGCATGTGGTTTTACTGCCAAGTCGGATTTCTGTGCATCACATATAACGAAACAAGATCTGATTAAAGGACCGAGGCAAAAGAGACGTGTACAAAGAAAGTGCATTTACTGTGTTTTTTGTGTCATTTATACGTATTTCTTTTCCTCGCAGTAGTTGTTACACATTAATTGACTCTGCAGAGCCAGCCAGTCTCTGCCCGTGGCCGTCTGAGTCATCCCTCTGGTCCTGCTCCACACACTGTTTATATGCATGCATGTGCATTTATTTCTGTGCGTGTGGGTGTTTGTGTTTACAGAAATGCCCTTTAACTAGACTCCCCCTCCATCCCGAGCGGCGAGGGCGGGGGATGAATGTTTATCTTTCTGGACTCCACAAATTACAAGAGGTTGCAGAGAAATCACAGACATGCAGTTGTCCCACTGCCTAAACAATACCACCGTGATGTAGCCTAATTAGATTCATTTCTCACTGTACGCCTCTGTGTGTGTGTGTGTGTGTGATGTCTTCCTCTATCTCACCAGAGTGGAGCCTCCCACAGTTCATCAGGCCAGAACCAATCATAATGGCTTCTCCACAGGGGGGCGAAGCGTACACAGTTATTATCCCCTCAGCAGCAGCGTCTACATGCAAGAAGGCCTGGGAAGGTTCTTTCACATTCTCAGAGCGGCGTAATCTCAGGCAGCCCATGAGATGTAAGGGAAACAGGGATGTCGTTCTGTGTGACTCACTGTGAAAACTGGGACATATTTGTAATTTGGGGGGGATTTGATGCAACGCTGGGACAAGCTGTCCTGTTCAGACCGTGTCGCTCGGCACAGCATCTGCTCAACCTGCTGTCAGGTGACTCCACTGTGTGTGTGTGTGTGCAGGTGTGGGTGTGTGTGCGCGCTCTAAATCTGCTTGTGAATGAATAAAGACACACTTGGAAACTAAATGCGTATGTGCTCTGGCTATAACCTCGACAAGGTGAGAAAGTAAGGCCTTTAAAATGACGACACTGAGCTGCATCGATGCCACTGTGTGAGAATTAGTGACATCTAATGGTGAGACTGCATCGGGTTGAAAAGTTCATAGTCTGTCCATGATGCAACGGTCAAATTTGACCAAATGTGGCTTTCTTTTCAACACCGTCTCCCCCGTGATCAACACTACACACTTCTTCCATTGGTGTTGTAGTACTTGGATGCCCTTGGCATAGAAGGAATTATTTCCACTGCATGCATTTGTCTCTGGCTCAAAGTGCTGGACCTAACATTCATCCTGGTTTTGTAAATATTCACAAAAACCAGCTGGATCTGGTTCAAAACGTGCCAAGTTCTCCTGCGACATGACCGGCCTGGTGTGCTTTTCATCAGGGGTCGAAAGCTGTGGCACCAAACCTTCAACATGCCAAGTTCACTGAGCAACGGGAGAAAATATCCAGTGAGGTGCCGCTCGCTGGGAGAAAGTGTCTCGTAGAGACCAGAGGTCAGAGGTGAATGACCTGGCAGCTTCCGAAAGATAGACAGACAACAGTGACCCAAATAATCACGAAAACCATGAATGCATAACAAGTAGAACCTTGAAGCAGCTGCAGCAGCAGAAGACCATGCACACTGGGTGTCACTGTTCTGTCCTGTGTACCTAATAAAGTGGCCCATGCATTCATTCTGTCATTGTCTACCATTTTATTACCATTTTAGAACAATCCCGGCGGACACAGGGCGTCAGGAATAATATACAGAAACTAAAGACACGCTAACTCTACAGAAACAGAAAGGCCTTTGGTCAGACAGGGTCCCAAAACCCCGCACCTTCTTGCTGTGAGGCGACAGCGTCAGCCAATACTCCGCCGTGTGGCCCCTAAAACGGCCAATTACATCACACAAAGGTCAGTCAACACGGCGAGTCCCTCGACTCATCAACAATAGCATGAAGTGAAAAGAGAACAGCGTAATGAAGGATGGGTTAGACTGTGCCATCATACAAATGCCACAATAAACCACAGGACTCTCCTCAGCTCTCCTGATCACATGACCTGCAGCCCCTCATGGCTACTGGAAAAGAGCAAATCAGAGCAGAGCGTTGCAGCTGTGTTGGAAACCAACTGAGGTCCTGTCTCGGAGGAGGCGCTGGAGAGCAGTGGTGGTGCTGGAATAAGGGATGTGGGGACGGGGATGCTGAGCTCTGCCTCTGAGCCAGGATGGTGTACAAGATGTGGGGGTGTTGAGAGGATTGGGATGGGGCGATGGGGGGTGGGGTGCGTTTGGGTGGAGATTCAATTAAACGACACAAGGAGTGAATGCATTTTAATTATGCCGCCTCATTTCCTGATGTGACTGTCAGCCTTTGTGTAAGACTCTCTGTGTGTGTGTGTGTGTGTGTGTGTGTGTGTGTGTGTGTCCTCCCCTCACCAGCAGCACAATACACAGCAGCTTTGGTAAGAGCTGATATGACGCAATGAATAGATGTTTTTAGCAGCAGCAAAAAAGAAAAAAAAAAGGAAATGTCATGGAACTCAGTCTCTACTCTGACATTAATAAATGGTATTTTGCCAATAAAATGAAAAGACACATTTTCTCCTTTGAATGGCAGCACAGTGTTTGAGACTTTTACCACATTTTAACTCAGCTGACGGCTGGGTTTCATGAATTTTAAGCCTGACGGGCACCACTGTGGTGTGTGCATGGCGACGTCACTTGAGCGCAGAAGAAATGCAAAGTGTTGACCTGAATGATCGACAGTGAAGCGGCTCGGCGTCGACTCGAGCTTCTCGCGAGCAATCAAGGCAGCAAATAGGGTGACCTCGTTTTCTACGTAGTAAAAGAGCGGTAGTAAAAGGAAGTTTGTAGCCTTGGATCCTCTCGGCTTTTCTGAATCATTTATATGCTCCGCTGTGCTAATGAAAGCAGCTCAGCGCCCTTGAACGTAGCCGTGCAGTCGGCTGCTGCTCCGAGCCAACGAGCAGCAGAGATACGAGCTTCCGCTTCTACTGAGGGATGAACAAAATCCCGTCATGATTTTAATGACTGTTAATGTTCCTCTAATGACCCGAGTCGTCGCTCCCAGCCAAGTCACTTCACACATGCAAATTGAGGTTTCACACTCGCACCATGTATGCTGACGAGTTCGATTCACAGATCACACACAAATGTTCACTATATTATCTGATTTTCAGTCTAGTAGACATTCATACTAGAAACTGGGCTTGAATCAGGTTTTCACCAGCGTTCACTCCCACAGACCAAGTCAAAATGGACGCAGGGTTCCAGTTTGAAAGGTAGATTATAAATGCTTGTCTAGTCTTGATGACTTTAAAGCCACAGAGATTGAGCGATGTAATGCAGAACCTGACAGACTCAATATATGTGATCTGTACAAAACCCTCCGGGTCCTTTTCACAAGGATGGAAGGACGGAATCAACCGGAGTGGACATTATTTCTGCTCGGCTCCAGACAACAGACAAAGCGTGTCAAATAAACAGGATAGGAAGTTAATTAGCGTTGGAGTCTGTAATGACATTGAAGATTCACAGCTTTCAGACCAGGAAGCTGCAAGCTGCACATCTGCAATATATATATATATATATATATATATATACATATATACATATATATATACATACATATATATATACATATATATATACATATATATATATATACATATATACATATATATATATATACACATATATATATACACATATATATACATATATATATACATATATATATATATATATACATATATATATATATATATATATATATATACATATATATACATATATATTGCAGATGTGTATATATATATATACATATATATGTATATATAAATATATATATACACATATATAAAGATATATAAATATATATACACATATACATATATACATACATATATATATATATATATTCCGCCATCTTCACTTTTTATGAAAACAGCTCGTGAAGAGACGATGTATTCAACGTCTGCATGTGTGAGCAGTCGTGTGTGTAGACGTACACATGCGTCGCCATATGCACACGCCAAAGCAAACCAGTCTGAGAGAAAGGCTGCGGGCGATTTGAATATTTCTCATTTGAGTATGTAAAGTGGCCTCGTTTTCTGGTCTCCACCAGCAATTAGAGAAATAAATAAATAAACAGCAGGGTAGCACTTTTACGACTCCTATTTTTCAATCCCACATGAAGTGCATGAATAATCCAAATCCTGCTCCGTTCACATAAACACTAATCTTTATTGCTTCGGTGACAAATCATCAATCGGCTACACAGTATAGGCTACATGAAAAAAAATGACCAAATCTCCAGAATAGGTGGAAGGATTTTGGGGATTATACATGAACACTATGTGTATCCATGACACTGATGCCCTGCAGCGGTGGAGTGAGTGACAACAGCGTTCATTGGAAGCACAGTACGTCTCAGGAAAGGCAGATTACTGTTTCTCCCTAACAGATGTCCCTGCCTGTAAACAATGTTGAAGGGAAACAGGAGCTTAACAACCGAACTCATTAAAGCAACCGGCGGATCAAAGCAGCCAGGGATTCTGTCGTCGTATTTACACCACGTGTGTTTGTGTGTGTGTGTGTGTGTGTGCAGAGTCAGATTTAATGTGCCCTCATTTTTGTTTCTAAACCTGTGCTTGCTTGTGTAGAGCACGAGTGTGAGAGATGAACTGTCGAGCAGGTTTCTATCCCCGCAGTCCGAACGCTCTGTAAACCACAGTGGTCTGAGTCATCTTCCTCTAACCAAGTGTCAGCGGGCAACAGAACGCAGCCGTCGGACCTCTGGAGGCCTGCAACAATCAATCAATTCATCAATAAGTTACAGTGTTATTTTCAAAATAAAGTTCTTTAAATTTAAGCAATATTGGGTTTGTGAATCTGCAATGCATTCTGGTTTCACTTTAGCACTTGGAATAATACGCAACTCCTTATATGGACACCCTGGGGGTGTGTGTGTGTTTATAGGTCACAAAAAAAATCTTCTTATGTGTTGTTGAGTCAAAGTTATGATTCATTTTATATCACATTTTTAGTCGTGATATAAAGTGGCAATAATTGTGCAGAAGTCAGAAAATAGAGCGTTTTTCTTTACTTTTGTTCATAAAAAATATTATTTCCAAATTTCACAAATTCAATCTGATTTTAAACAGTACTTTTGTTAGTACTTTACTTTTCACTCTTTAAATTCATATAAATACCTATTTATATTGAAGGTAATGGTATGTTGGGAAATATTTGTGCAATATTTAAATGTAAACGATGGTTTGTTAGATTCAAATCATTGTTAAATGACTTCACACAAAAAAAGCCTCTCAGCTCCACACAGTTCTCTCTGGTATCCACGGTAATGAATTATTAACTACCGCTCAGAAAAACAGCTCGTTCAGCAGTTTGACGGGATAAACGGTTCTTGACCCCGTCCGCCCCAGCGCTGCTGCTGTATACACACAAACGCTCCCACAGTCAGGCGTGATCGTACATAACGGACGCAGCATACGAATGTTTCTGTTCACAAAAAACAAACGGGCAAAATAATAATAATAACTTCATCAACAAAGTTTGGGAATCATACATTTTTTCACATTTACGGACCAAACGTGAGATTTCCTCTCAGTCCTCTTTCATCCCTCATTCTTTTATTCTCACTTCTCACTTCACATCACGTGAATCCTAACTGCAGATAAATAGGAACTAAATCCCACTTCTTGATCTAATGCTTTAGATCTGCTTATTGAGTCATGAGTCGGCCGCGTAGTCCAGGTTAGATTCTTGGTCAGTCGGTTTATTTGTCAAATCTCTGACACTGAGCTTTAATCACTCTGCCAGTTAATGAGAGAACATCTGGAAAGAGGTATGAGATAATGTTGGCCTCGAGTCTCCAGCCGCAATTAAGCGCTGGAAGGGTCACGGCAGAGAGAAGGACGGTGACGACAGAGTGAGGAAACAGCGAAGTTTAAATAACGCAGAACAAAAGAAACCAGCGGGCAAACTTACAAAAACATCCATGAGCATGTGTTCCAGCGTGACCTCCATGTCATCGAGTCGAGCTGCGAGAGTCATCGCTCAGCAGATCCGGAGAACGACGCCAACGGTTAACAATATGGACAGTCGAGACCTAAAAGTCCTGGATTTTAAGCCAGATTCACTTCTCATTCACACATGGTGTGTGCTATTATGGGATATCGAGACGACTTAAAGGAAGAAGTGTCAGTACTACCAGTCCAGCTTTATCTGTCCACAATGTCTTTCCATTCTCCATTCAGTGCAACAGACGTCCAGTTGTAGTCCATATCTAAAAGAAATAAACGAGTGTATCTCCACCAAAGTTGGCTCTGAGAAGCGCCTGGATCCTGATCAGTGCTCCGAATGGTTCCAAAAAGAAAGGGTGAGGAAATTTAACCCTCACCCTTCACAGTGCTTCAGTTGGAGCAACCTGCAGTGCCTTGTTCAGATCTGAGTTATGGTCTGCAGAAGAGAAGATGCTGCCAACACCCGTGCAGTGACTCTCAGATGGACAGAAGAGGAGGAGAAAGCATAAGGCTTGATCGTTTGTGATGAAGTCATGCATCTGCTTCTTTTCTTTCTTTCTTTTTTTTCCCCATATCTTTCAAGCTCACATCCTCAAAGTTTTTTTGGATCTTTCCTCCCCTCTTTTTCGTCTGTGTCCTTTCAGGTCTCTGTCCACAGTGGATGTCTTTGTGTGGCGGAAGAGCCCGGAGCAGCTGATGCCCATTTCTGGCTGCTTTTGGCCGGGGTCATCCTCTCTCACACACTGAGCCGCCCATCAATGGGCCTTTGTCGGAGCCTCATTACAGACTGTCCGTGGATGCCGAGAACTCCCGGTGACACGCAACAGCGAATCAAGGGTGATATGGTGCAGATCTGAGACTGGCAGCTTATGCAACAAGTGTCAGGGACGGGAGGATGGATGTTGTAGAGGAGAAGGACTGATTGGGATGGAGGAAGGAGCACATGAGGAGAAGGCTGCGCAGCAGACGGCCAGTGATTCAGTGACGGAGGAAGGAAAGCAGAAGAAAAGAAGGGAAGCAGGGGGATGAAGGATGTTGATAGGATGCCATGGAGAAGGGGTTGTTTTTGTTTTTCTGGCAGGCGCTAGTGGAACATCCCCCCTTTAGACAGACTGAGTCAGACGGGGGGGGGGGAGTAATGGGGCAAGTGTATGCATCACCAAACAGGATGTGAATGCATACTGTGTAGTAACAAGCTGACAGGAGGAAGACCATGTTTACGCGCACACAAGAGAAATCAGACTGTTTCTATTGCAGTAAACCAGCACATCTGGTTAGTAATCTGATTACTCAGTCTTTCCAAACAATAGTTAGGTTATTATTTTTGTTTTCTTGCTTCTGTTGCAATGGAAGAACAAGCTCCGTCCTGACAGGAGCATGTTTGTTTCTTAAAAAAAACTACATTAGTACAAGATTCTAACATGAAGTTTATAGTAACATGTCGCCTGCCTGAGGAACCTTTCAGCTGATGAGCCGCTCAAACCAGACGTGTCTGAGGGAGCTGGAGCATCAATCTTCTTCTGGTAGGAATGTGTAGGAATGATATGCAACGCGATATGTGGCCTTGACACTGAGGGACCGACCGAAAATGTCACCGAAAATCTTTCCAAAAAGCTTTGAATGTCATAATGTCTGTGACTGATGACTAATGAAAGGTGCAATAGACACAAAAAGGCCTTAAAAGTCCATAGCTTAGCTTCAACTGCTTCACTTTTGACTGTCTTTGTAACCACAGTCTTGGCGTGTTGCTGTGATCTTTATTAAAGGACATTATTAAACTGCCAGATCATCAGTTTAAAGTCTGATATTCAGACTCGCGGTGACTCGTGTGTTTCCTGTCACTTTCAGTACAACTTGGATGGAATTATTTGGGTATTATTTGAGCACATGGTCGACCACACAGCTACAGTCTTTGTCAGGCAGTTGCAGATTTGTTACCACGTGAGCCGACGAAGGATTATGTTAAATTCAATTCTTTTTCATCCTGCTTTTAAGACCTCCATCTTTCTCTCTTCACACCACCTCGCTCCCCTTTCACTCTTGTCTTACTCATGTCTCTCTCTCTCTCCTTAGCTGCACCGACGACCTCTGTCCTGTGACCCTTTCTTCCATGTGAGGTCAACAAGAACAGCCACTCATCAGTTCTCACATCAACTCAGTGGTCAGGAGGAGCAGTGGGACGTGACCGAGTCCATTGCACAGCCGACTCCGTGCACACACACACACACACACACACACCATAGGGTGTTAATGACAGAGCGCACGGATCCATCAAGTCCTTTGTTGCCCTCAGGAGGCTTTTTCGTCTCCCTCAAGTCACTTCTAATGCTGTGAATATATAACACTCATCCATTAATAATCTAGAAAAAAAAAATCCCTCTAATTCTCATCTACATGCTGCTCATGCATTATAAATACTCAGCGTGGCGAAGATGGACAGTATACGGCCACTAAGGCTTGTGAAGCAGGTGGCACGCGGCGTCTGAGTGCAGCGAGGAGGGTCGAGAGCGGCAGGTAGCCAATCTCCACGAGCGTTTGCCATTAGCCGAGAGCTTAACCCCCAACAGAGAGGCGGCACAGGACAACACGCAGCAGAGGGACGGGGTTGTGCTGAAATCCAGATTTCTGTTTGTAATCCAGCGTGAGAGAGAGAGAGAGATAGCAATGCAATGCTACCACCTCAGTGAGAGAGAGCGCCGAATATCATCTCATCTCTTTGCATAATACACAGAAAGCAAAAAAAAACACATTATGCTTCATCATATACAGTACGAGGTACATTTGCATGCATAAGTGAAAACATATAACCATAAAAGAGGGAGTTTGAAGTGTCGAGCTGCTGTTTCTGCACTTGATTTATTCAAATATAAAGGCGGGATTTACAAGAATCCCCTCCTGAGCCCTTATACACACACACACACACACACACACACGTACAGTAAATGAATGAGGACTATTATATAGATGACATTATATAGATGCATATATGCAAATATAGAAATGCAAAAAAAGGGAGTTCGATGTGTGAGGCTGCTGCTTGTGCTCTTGATTTATCTAAATCTAACGAATCTCCTCTGAGTCCACACTCATGCACATACACCAAATAAACAATGAATAATATATAGATTTATAGATAAATAAAAACCGCATGATGAAATTGCAGGATTTCCACAAATGATTTATAGGAATAATTTACATGAAATCCATACGGAAACGTATGAGCTTGATACATTTTAAAGTCTAACACCATATGACACGCGTGCAGTACCTTCAGATGAAACGGGCTGCAACAGTCGGAGGCGGAGTTCCATTTTTCTTCGACACCAATTCCCGTATGGAAATTGACCGTCCTGGAAATGCCGCACACAGGAAGCACACCGGAGCGCTGGTGGATCGTACAGCATCGCACACTCTGCATCGCAAACATTAACCTGAGTGATCCTCGCTGATTTTTACATCACATTCAGCGGAAAGAAACACAACAAAGACAGAGTTTAGCTCTACTTTGAGCAGGAGAGCAGAGTGTGTGTGTGTGTGTGTGAGCCTGATTGATGGTGATGTCCACCTGGCGTGGAAAGTAGGGATATGGGCTAATCAAACTCTGGGAAGACTTCCAAACACAGCTTTTGTACAGCTGTCTCAGTGAGGACACTCATGTTTGTTGTTTTACAATGGTCAAACAAATATTGATCTCAATAGGAACAGAAATAAAATAGAAATACACATGAGGGGCTGCATCTGATGAATACTTCCGTCTTTGATGAATCTGTCTGTTGTTTTTCGATTGGTTCGTAAAATGTTGATATATGTATTGCTATATCATACTTCCTTGTGATATAAAGCAAAGAAACCAGAAAACAGTCACATTTAAGACGCTGAAATATCAGAGAGCTTGTTTAATTCTATTAAAAGACACTCAAACACTCACAACTGTCTCAGTAGATTCATCAAGTCATCGGTGAATAACCGACGAATCATTCCAGCTTGAATAGACACGATGCTTTCTCTTCATCTAGCCTCGACATAAACCTAAACCGAAGGATGCAAGGCATAAACAGAAAGTTAGGATGCACCAAAATGGCCTTGGCTTCTTCTATGGTCAAAATGGTTGCCATGACGTCAGAGGACATACATTGACTTACATTCATTTTCTGGAGACTTACGTCATCCTGACCATACAACATTCACCTTAAATTTAATCATTTACATTATAGGGACTTGGTTTTAGTCCCCATCATGTGACTGCAGATTTAGGTCCCCACAACATGTGTAATACCTGGAACACACACACACATTCAAAAATAGTATCCATTCCAGACATGTGGATAAAGCCTCTTAAGCACCTGCTTGCAGCTAACTCTCTAAAGCGTTTAGAGCCTTGAGTCTCAAATACGTATTTCAAGTCTGCTGCACGTCACCTGCACACACGTCTCCCAAACGACGTCATACAGCTTTAAATTCTTATCCTTTATTCTTATTTTTCTCCGTCTGATTATCTTATATTTTCATCTTTCGGCTCCTGCCTCTCGGGCGGGATGAAGGACAGCAGAGTGCGGCGATAACGGGGATTCTGCAAAGTCATTCTCTGCAGCACTCAGAGGAAATGTTGGAGTTTTTGCAGTGTCACTGTGCACACCCCCAATCTGTCACAGCGCGTTAAAGTCAGCGGCTGTGTGTTATTTTTGGGTCTCTGGTGCACTCTACTCCACTACTGTCTTGTGCCTTTCTTGCTGCAGTGTAAGTCACCTTGGATTTTACAGCTCCACCCATTCATACTCTGCAAAGGCAGAAATAAGGGAAAAAAAAAAAGGAAAAACCATATAAAACAAACACATTGACCAGAGCATCGTCTCAGGCCTGTTCTGTCCCACATCACAGCATATGTCTGAGAGGCAGTGAGCACATATTTTAGTGGCTGGTCGTGCACTCTGGCATTTTCTGCCCCAGTAAATTTAGCCTACTTTACCGTGGAGTCGAGGAGGCGTCCCTGACTCTACCGAGCCCAGAAATAGACACAGAAAAACACAAACTTACATGGTTTTAAGTGGACAAAAAAACCTTGTTTCCCGACCACCGATTTCACAATTAACACTCTCGTACGCATGTCTGCACAATGTTTATGAACTACTCTACCGTGCAAAGAGTCCACTCACGTCACGTTAGGATCAAGTCCCCGGCCCCCCGACGTCCACGTGCGATTAGGAATGTGATTTGTAGCGGAGCGAGCGTTAAATGTTTGATGATACGGCTGAATATTTTATATTTACACGCAAGATCATGAGGCGGGGAAATGGGTTATACATGATCACGCTCCCAAGGGAAAACACTGGGATAATGGGAAAAGGAGGAAACAGGGGTTAACACATATGTGTGTGTGTGTCTGTGGTTTAATATGTGGATAAAGCATTTGAAACGGATCACTGATCTGTATTCTGATGATTTATACATGAACGGTTGTTTATACTCGGAGTTCGTCGTCTGGAAAATATAAGGGAGAATATTTGTGGCTGTGTTTTCATGACTGATTCATCAGCTGCTGCAGAATTTAGTTGATAAACAATTGTTTGATTAAAATGTGTGATTTTTCCAGAGAACAGTGCAGAACAGTCAGATTAAAAAAAAATCTTAATCCAGGCTGTTTGATTAGAGTAAATATGGAGTCAGACTGATTGTTTGAGGGGCTTATTATTTTTGCTTCTCAGTCTATGAATCTATGACTGTTAAGCACATTTGAATGTTTTCAGCTGGATTACTGGAACTCGTCGTGTTTTGGCATCGACCAGTCGTTGATTCATCGTCTGCAGTATATGTTTTAGGACTGATTTTAAATTCCTGTTGTTAGTTTTTAAAACAATAAATGGGCTGAACTGCTGCACACGCCCGCTCCACTCACAGCGCTTAGGACGGCCCACCAGCTGCTACTGGAAGTCGCTAAATCTGAGCTAAAGATCAGAGGTGACCGAGCCTTTGCAGAATGTCCTGCCCTGGCACAGCAGTCGTGCCCAGAATCATGAGAGCTTTAAATCTTTTTTCTTTTTTTTTTAAAACTGTACTGTTTCTCCTTGGCATTTAATTTAAAGTTTTTATGGTTTTTATATTTTATATTTCACTGTTATTTATTGGCATCATTCTGCACAGCACTTTGGTCAACCTCAGTTGTTTCTACATGGGCTCTATAAGTAAAAATTAGAGCATCTGCGTTTTAATCCATTGAGTGGACAAAAACCTGCAAAGAGCATCATTGATTGTTAAACGTTTTCTTTGGCATTAAATGGTATAATTTGCTTGATTTACAGGTCAGACATATAGGAAATATAGGAAAAGCTTAACTCTGTCCCTTTGTTAGGTTTTTGGAGTTTGATATTAGTTATTTCATTATTACATTGAATATTTACCTAAAAATAAACATTTTATGTAAAGCTATAGAGACATGGAGGCTATTTTAAATATGCTTTGAGATATTGGCTTGACCTTACATGTGCCCTGGGTGAAGAAGCATTTCCCAGAAGCAAAGATGACAAAACAAACAATACACATCATATATTCCGTTTTCGGTGATGCTTTAAGAATTGATCGATTGCTTTATAAAAACAAAAAAAAACATGACCTAATGTAGGTTTTCCTGCATTCCTCACACTCGAGTCAAACAGCTTTCATTCCTGCGAGCTTTTGACTGGGCCTCGTTTGTCTGCGTGCAGGATGCAGCTGTGCTTATGAGCCTCGTAAACCTCTCGGCTCCTCGTAAGTGGACAATTCTGCGTCTTCACAGACAATGAATCATGAGAATTCCGCCGGCGTGTTAGCCATGCGCTCGAAAAACATGCGCACAAACCAACGAGGATGCACCTGTGCGCGCACACACTGCATGTGACACTTGTGTTTCCTTGCTCCTCTCGTGTGCCAGCTCGACCGACTCACTCCACCATCCACAACACACTGGGAGTACGTTTTCTCCAAGGAGCGCAGTAACCCAAGCCAGACGGTGCCAGCTCCACCTCTTGCTGCAGGCACGAGACTAAGCAGCTCGTTACCTTGCAGATGAGCCTCACACCTATGACAGGTGCACCAGCTCCTCCACTGTCACACACAGCAGCGCTGGCCAAACAACTTAGGCAGACTGTCTTTGTTAAGACCAGGAGGAGGAGGAGAGCCCTCAGGCTTCAGGGACAGAGAGAAGTAATTTGAGGAGATCATCTCCACCTCCTGACATGACTCCAGGCCATCTTTGTCTTCAGTGTGAAGGTAAGAGGTGAAATCACAGCGTGATTCTGCCTTTGTTTCCCTCTGAATCACTGTTCATCTTGAACTAGAGACAACGCGTCAGCTGAACAACTGGAGTTCAGTTTAATGAAATAATATTTTAACATCTTCACCCAGTGTCTCCATGACAACCTGGCCAAATATTACAACCCAAATTACACAGTGTGTGCATGATGTATTGACTCATTTACAGCCACGTCTCCTAAACACCTAATATCATTTTGAATTGGTAAACATATAATAATCGCTAAATTAATTACATTTTCATGCATGTTATTTAAAACACACACACACACACTAGAATATTCCATATAAGGTTTGGGGAAAAACATTTTTGCCACTTTTCACGTGAATTGAATGGATTTTAAAAGAAGTGTAATAATAAAAAAAAACCCTGCTTTCTTATGGCAGGTGAAAATTTGTTTTCATTAAATTTTTATTTTTCCCTCCCTCTTCTCTCCCTGGACTGATATGATTGGCCGTGTGCTGTCACGTGACAATTTTCAGCACATATAATTGCTCTGTAAAGGTTAGATAACCAGTTAAAATACAAACTCACATCACAATGTGGCAGTTACCTATGATTGATGGAAATAAGAGTACAGGGACTAATATTTAATACCTAAAGAGCAGAGCCAGATTGACCCCTTGGGCCACAGGGCCCCCTGTTAGTGCCCCTCCCACCTTCCTCCTGCCTTTGTCCTTGCTACACCTCCTCGCCTGCTGTGACAGACAGGACTTTATCAGTCTATCAGGAGGTTTCACTGCAGGCCCAGATCCACCAATCCCTAGGTAGATAACATTTATTTACATTTCAGCTCTAGTAATCGTCATGGGAACAGAGGAGCAGCTGAAGCCTCCAGAGCGACGGGAAGCAAAAAGAAATTACAAATAAGGCTGCGAGCAACACTGAACGGGCCCTGACACGTGACAATTTGTTATGTCCACACCCTGAAAGCTTCATTTAAATGAAACAATGTTACTGAACATGTACTTCTTATTGCCAGTAGGTGGCGCAATGACTGACTTTGCCTGGACTGATACAAAGATGACAAAGAACAGAGATGTATTCCTTCAGACTTGCTTTTGGTCACTACCATGGTTGCCGCGGAAGCCTGCTGCTCGGCTAGTGGGAACACAAAATGTGTATTTAACTGCAATTCCTGCAAACGTCATCGGATATCCCTCAAACGTGCGCTCAAAGTAAAAAAAGGAAAAGATAAAAGAGAATAATCACAGCACATACAATAGCATCCTCACTGCAGTCTCTGATCTGGCCCTAAAAAAAAGAGATGCACATGAAACATAAAGGTGAAGGAGGAGGATTTACTGGGGAGGGAGCAACAAATCCAATATAATTGCCCCCTCCAGTAGACAGCAGGGGCAATGGGACGGCCACTTGGTCACTGACAATGCTCATGATTATTAATCAAGTACAGCCTCTAACATATGCTTCCTTCATTCAGTCCGTCTCTTTGTCCCTCCCTGTCGTCCCTCCTGTCCTTCTTGTCATTTTCTGTCCCTCTCTTTTGGTTTCACTTCATTTCCCTGTGTTTCTTTTTGTCTTCTGCCTGCTCATCGTCCTGCTTGGACAGCAGGAGGAGCAGGGTGAGGTCATTAATTATACATGTTACAGCTTCCTGGTCACAACACACACACACACACACACACACACACACAGATAATGTATTCTTTACTGTACCCTTAGCCATCACAACTAAATACTAAAGCCTAACCCTTAACCTAACCCTAATTCGTTCTATCCATTTAACGTGAGGACCAGAAACACTAACCCCTCACTTTCACTAAATGTCCTCACTTCTTGGACCCACATGTTCAGCAGCTGTCCTTTCAGAGACTCTCGTTGACTCCTATTCATCTGGACAGCCTAAGTAAAGCATCATCCCTGGTCCCTTATTCCTAACCAGTTGTGTAACTAACCGTAACTAACCACAATTCAAGTCTTAGCCCTAAACTTAACGAGTTTCTCAGAAGTGAGGTTCTTAGGGTTTGGGTTAACCTGTCTCCATGAGGACGACTGGTCCTGACAAGTCCAGTGTTTATGCCAGTAAAAGTCATAAAGCGCACACACACACAGAGCTGAAGGTCTCCATACATCAGACAGGAGAGACGCAGACCACTGATGGACCTCCAGTTACCACTTCAACAGCAGCATCTCGGGGACCTGCTCACTGAAGCGCGGAGAAGGAGACCTTTAAGAAGACGAGGGAATCCCATCACACAGTGCACTCTAGTGTTGGAAGAGTGGAGCACATCTGAAGACGAGAGGCTCCAAGAGGTATTTGAAACTGGACATCACTCAACGTAAAAGGAGGTGATTAACATGGAGAAACATGGTATAAATGAACACTACAGAGAGACAGTTTGTTGAGGTGAGACAACAAACTTTAGTCTCACCAAAAATAACTATGAATGACATGCTTATTATTATGATTTTACAGAGACAGTGTCTCTGCAGCACTATCATTTGTTAACGCCTTGTATTCAAGATTAATGCGTAATAATCATCAACTGCACCCACTGTGGGACCAGTGGAACAACATTCCACATGTTGGATAGAGACGTGTGAGGATAAATAGTGGTCGGCTTCCCCTCTATTATCTGCCTCTTTAAGCATGTTTTTATTTGACGCTTCCTTTGATTTGTTCAAGTGTCAACATGTCGAGCATCTTTTTTTAAATGCTCAGCAATGATGGAGGTTAAAAAAAGGGAATAAATCTCTGACAGAACCAGATTCAAAGACGTGCAGCATCAGCATCGACCGGTTAGGGTGAAAGGAAAAATGAGGACAGAAAATTAAAGAGGGAGGTGAAGTGGAGACAGAAGAGAGAGAGAGACCAGGAGCAGATATAGAACAGTTGCATTCAGCTTTAAGCTGGTTGTGATATGTCTATAGCGCTATGATGTCATTATTAGAAGCAGAGATGTTCACATTTAAACAAAGAAATCCAAAAAATAACACCCCGACGTAAAACTACAGCATGTCTCGTAAACGCTCATGCAGATTAGAATACAAGTATGTCACGCACACACACGCACACACACGCACACACACACACACACACACAAACAAAGTACTCAAGCAAACAACAACAGCTGTTGACGAAAAACCAGACACTTCCACATACGAACACCTCTGGACGTGTATTAATGACCTTAACTGCGATGGCAGATGTGAGCATCTGTTCAGAAATACAACACACACAAGTGTCCATGCACACACACACACACACACACACACACACACGGGGTTGAGTTATAAATCTGAAACATGTCACATTTAATTGTTTTAACAAGAAGTAATGGGAGCACCGGGGGTCGGCGAGACAATCAGGATGATGTAAGTATTCCTCGGAGGAGGACGGGTGAGCATCAATCTGGCAACCTTGATTCCATACTTGGGTTTAATTCAACGTAGTGGCAAAGTGATAATAGGTTACCTGGCAGCCGCTGTGCTGCTGCGTTTGAAGGTGGATTAGAGACGAGACAAACGGGGTCAAACAAAAACACACAGCGCGGTTCGGTAGTGGAGCAGGAAGGAGAGCAAACTTAGACGGAGAGAATTAAAAATAACATTTGGATTCATCGCGCCTACGCCTGAAATGAGACAATCCCCACATGTCGGCCTGTTTTAGACTGAAACAGTTATTAAAAGCATGTTCCCCCAGCACTGCATTGCCCCCCTGGAGAAACCTCGGTGAGCTCATTCAAGCCGGAGGAGATTGGTAAACTGCCGGTGGTGTCATGGACGACTGCTCCAGGAAATCAACAGCGGCTCTGAAGTTCCTCCTCAGCTCTCCAGGCTCCAATTTGCCACTTGGAACATATTCCCTCCTCCGTCACCCATTCAATCTATTCCCTAATTCCATCCACGCATCTTTGACCATTCTTGACCATTCATCTGCATCCAACTGTGTGCTGGATGCAGATGATATGGAGCATGCGAATTGACCGCTGTGCACGCACGTGTATTCTGTGTTTGCAATGCATCAAAAGTACTGGTCTCCTTGAACTACTGAGTATACAGAAGAGTAGGTCAGCCTAATGTTGCGACTCCTATATGTCACTTCCTGCAGGATTTAAGACAGGAGGCGGAGCTGAAGATGCTGAGGTTTTCATTGCGAGTGACTGGGATGGACGGGATTAGAAATGAGCACCTTCAAGGGACAGTTCAGGTTGAATGGTTTTGAAATAAAGTAAAAGAGTCAAGGTTGAGATGGTTTGCTCACGTGCAGAGGAGGGACAGTGATTAAACTGGACAAAGGAGGTTGAAGACGGAGCTGAAGAACACAGAGAAGGTTCATGGATGTTGTCAAGGAGGACATGAAGCCACGAGAAGCCAGAAGACGAGCAGTTATCTTTAATTTACAAAAACTGCGACAGTACACCTGAAGGTGTTTGTTGTGGAGGTTATAGCAAATGATCTTAGAAGCTAACCTAAATGTTACAGCTCGTTTCATGGAAAAACGTTTTCCTCTGGATTTGGAAGTGTTGGAAACATTTAGGCTAGTGTAAATACACTACATGCTTGTCGTTTTTACATATTTGGATGCAGAAATGTTACGAATGACACCTTTAATTCCACACGACAGAGAACAAGTGTTAAATCTATGCATGTTTTTACACCAATGACCTTTTAAACTGAAATCCACTGCTTCTATCGTCTCCTAAAGAGAAAGCCTGTTTGAACAATGCAGCATTTGACTTTATTCTATGTTGTTTTTCTCGCTGCCAAGTTCCTCTCATCACCTGGGGGAGGATGTGGACCTCTAATTTGTGTGGAGTTGTGAGTCGACCCCCCCCCAGGACAGTATTCATGTGAGTCCAGGTCAGAGTCCAGAGCCAATCAGGCTGGAGCAGCAGTGACTGCTTCTTGCCTCCTCTCTGCTCATGTGTAGAGGTCACAGTTCAGAACCGGGGGGAAGGCATGTAGGGGATGGAGGTATATGATGACATTATATATGTGGAAAATTACATTCTTAAATGCATGTGACTGAAAAAGAAATGATAAAAAAATGAATGGTAGTGGGTTGATGGGGAGAAAGGAACTCTTATTTCCTTAGCGAGTGGATGTTTGTGCGTATGAGATAGTCTTAGATGTAGATGGACTGATAAGGTGATGTATGATACCTGTACAATAGAGGGGTCACCTTTTGTTGGGGTGATGCAACTGATCCTCTGCTCATTCATCAAATCTGGCTTTGTGTGTGTGTGTGTGTGTGACTCCTGCAATTATATCCGTGTGTAGGGACGTGTAATTGCCAGTGTGATCCTCCGATGGATAAAAGCAACACAGGGAAATAAAATCTCATGGGACTATTTATTCTTTGCAATTACACGGATAGAGTCAATATACATAAAGTGAGTACTGCAGGCTCTTTATAGAGCATGTGTGTACACATAAAAGCACTAATGCATAACTTGAACAATGGCGTTCCTGTGAAGTCTTCATTACTACACTTGCACACGTGTCCTCTGACCGTCTTTGTGGACACTTGAGCGATTTTCCCCTCCTCCCACTTTTCAATTGCCGTTTCTTGGAAACATTTTAAGAATGCCTGCAGACTGATGAAGCCAATGAAGTGGAAAATCTGCACCCTCTGTTTCCATGACAACACCTAACATTAAGTGCATCGCTGGGTGACTTTCCGCGGGTTGCTCAATTGCGCTATGATTGATCTCATCACTTGGGCCTCTTCAAGGGGACAAGAGTGCATTTGACATGCTTGACACAGCGGGGCACGCGCACACACACACACACACACACACAGAAACACACTCCTACAGACAAGATCAGAGATGGTGTGAGGACGACACACGGTGCCACATCATCAAACAGGGGAAGTGGAGATGTGTAGCAGAGAGGAAATGCTTCACACAGGGAAATGTGGGATTATCTGACTCTCTTTTTCTCTCCATGACTCCAAAGTGATGTTATATTACAGCAAAGCAGCAGCAGCTCTGCAGTTTTAGCTATCATTAGCTTTTTAAAGGTCGAGGGTCACATTCAGGAGGGTTTGAAAGTACAGGTGTGTTTGTATTAGTGTACAATGTAGTTATTCCTGAAAATATAGGGCCCCTTCACCGACACAATAGTGAATGGTAGTTATTTGTTTTAATAGTAAAACTATCATATATATATATATATATATATGTATGTTTATATACATGTATATATATATATATATATATATATATATATATATATGTATGTTTATATACATGTATATATATATATTTTTTTTAATTAACATGTACTCTTATCTCATGGAAGAGATCATGTTTATAGGGAGCTGGTAAACATCGCGTGTCATGTCTATTGTGCTTATTTAATTCCAAAGCTTACCTTGTACATTATTCATATTTTATTGATTTAATTGAAATATTGTTTTGGCCACTTATTGCAAAAAAATGCAATAAAAAGAGAATGACAACAAAAGCACAGTAGACTATTTTTTAAGTGTGACGCGGAGGCAAAATTCATCTGTTCGGTTGAAATTATGAAAATATTTCTGATTTTCGAATGCAAACGCAAGTGTTTTTGGTTTGTCTTTTGATAACTGGGTCAAAGAAAGTGTGTCAAACTGCTCTCTGTGTCACTTGAACCTCAATCATCTAGGTGAAGCTCCTGAATAAGATGAAGGAGAAGATGATGTACATCAGGCAAAGGCCTTGCTTTACAGACGCTGCCATCTTGGATCAGATTACTATGCAAACAAACTAAAGATCATTTCATAGTTGCAATAACTTAAGAAAGGGAGGAGTGAGTGGAGGAGCACCCCCTCCGTTACATTCTTAGGCAATTAGAAAATCACAAAGGCTGCAATGTAATAATTTGTAAATGTTCTATATTCTATGAGAAAATGTAATGCCTGTGTGTTGGAAACAATATAAGTTATCATCTTTGCAATAGGATAGTCTCATTTCAATCTATTACACTGAATAATGAACTGAACTTTGACATAATTAATGATTGCAAATCCAACTGCATTTACAATAGCTGTAAGAGAAAAAAAAAAATTGCAATTAGGGCTGAAAAATTGGGGTGAAATATCTGATTCTTACCAACTGATGCTTGAAAGGTTTTAAGAGCGTCGTCTCATTGAATCGTCAACATGAAATGTGAATATATCTCTGTTACAGCTCCATAATAATGACAGAGAATTCCAATTAGTCACAGAGGAAAAAAACAGAGGAAAGAAGTGTGTATTGCTTCTCTGTGTCCCCATTATTCAGTGCACTTATTATAGGCTATAAGGTGACAGCTGCGAGATGGGGCGCTGCAGCCAGTTGGTGTGCGTGTGTGCGTGTGTGTGTGTGTGTTTGTATGTACTGTATGTGTGTGTTTGTTAGCATGTGCCCCATGTGGCTCCATGGCTCCACACCCCCCTCCTTCTGGTGCTTACTTTGGCCTTTAAATGCTGCCAGCCAACCTGCTGCGCACTATACGCCAAAGGCTGTCCCACCTCATCATGCTGCACATCCAAACCTGACCAACTCTGCCTTTCTTTCCCAATTATTCTCATCCAGGCAGCGAGTCAGTTTGCTGCAGGCAGGTGGGTCTGGTCGCATCCCTTTTGGCTGTTTTGGTCCTCTCCTCCATGCCGACCGACCTTAACCATCCTGACAGCAGTCTGCCTGCTAATGAACCAGGTGGGCAACGGATGGAAGAGCAAGTGAAGGAGTGGTGTGTGGGAGGAGGGAAACATGCATGATGGGTGAGACTCGCTGACGTCAAGTTGATGTGTTTGTGGTGATTTTTATATCTGGATGCAATAGAGACGAGGAGAAGGTGAGAAGTGTGTGTGTGTGTGTGTGTGTGTGTGTTGTTTCACACTGGCCATGCTTTAATTGAATAAATATGTACTGGTGGACATGTCCGCATGTGTGCTCAAGCCTTTAGCCATTTCTGTATTGGCTCCATCTGTCAAGGGCAGCTGAACACAATCACACACACACACACAGATATGGACGGCTATTCTTGTTGGGACACGGCACTGACTTCCTTTCATGTGCTTCCTTCCTGCTACATTTGCACTGTTTTAATCGTGTGTGTTGGTGATGGGTGTGGGGTTGTTTGGTTCATTGTTTTATTTTTATCCTGTGAATCACTTTGTATGAAAGCTGCTGTATTCAATTATGTGTGAGTGATTGACTGATGAGTTTCTGCCTCAGCAGGACTTGCACGCTTCATCCCCATGAGAATAGTATATATTATAATAATAGAGCTGAAAGAATTAATCAATTATTGATCGATGACTAAATTAATCTAAAACTATTTTGATAATCGATTAGTCAGTTGGAAGCTCTTTTCATGATTAAAACAAGATTTCCGACTGTTAACAATTTGGATAACAAAGAAATCATCAAAAGTGAGTCATTTTTGATTTTGTGGACACAACATTACATTTGAGAACATCATAATTTCCAGGTTTGATGAACACCGATCAACATTTATTAAGGTTTTCTGACATTTTATGGACCAACGATTAATTCGAGAAAATAACCGACAGATTAATCGTTCTATATAATACTGCAATATTTTGTATCGATATAGACATAATGCATGCCTAACCCCTGACCCTAACCTTAGCCATCACAACTAAGGACCTAAACCTAACGCTAAAACCAGGTCTTGACTCTGAAAAAGCAAAAATTATGGGACCTCACAAAGATATAAATACACACACACACACAGAGGCAGTGACCCAGCGCTGAAAGAGCGAGATAAATGACAGGAGTGAGAGAGAAGGAGCAGAGCAGTCACTCTGATTAGACTGATAGAGCAGTGACGGGGTTAATCTACTCTCTATTGATCTGCTAACACACAAGACGAGTTGACTGAAGTGTTGACACACACACACACACACGTGTGCACACACACACACACACACACACACTGAAGTGTGTACAAGCCGTGTCTGAGGATCACACACATCATCAAGAGCAAAAATGTCTGGAGAAGCCGGAGCTCCTGGTTCTGCTTTCCTATTCGCATACATGTATATTAAACACATGTGGGGATATCAGGGAGAGCTTTGAGCTTTGTGTGTGTGTGAGTGTGTGTGTGTGTGTGTGTTGATCTGTCGTTTCCTCCCGTCTTTACAGCAACTTTACAGAATCACAGCAAATTGGTTGAGGGAAAGTTTGTGGAGTGAAGATAACAAAGTGGCCTATTCCTTCAGATTTCCACTCCTCTTTGTTTTTATGTAACTGCACCACGGCAACACAGCTCACTGACGCTTGTTATTTATTTCCTTTATCCGCTTCACTGCTCATTACTGTCATCTTAAATACAGAAGTGGAGAGGAAGAGCGATGCAAAGCACAGGGAGGAGGAACATGCACAGGGACTGTGACCTTTAAAGCCAGCTCAGCAATATTTCTGACTTTTTGCAAGCAGAGGATTGGATGCAGCTTTAAAGGCTTTTGCTCTTTATGTCTGATATTTTGGGTTGAGGTCACCTTCAGGGCATATACTGCTGCACACGGACCAAATTTGATATTTTTAGTGTTTTGACGCAGGGATGGTGCTGAAATGTGATTTTTAATGAGCAAAGAAAGAGATCACACTTTGTAACTTTACTCTGTGCCTGCAGTCTTAAGATGACAACCTGAAATCAATCTAAAACAGCATCATTTATTAAGGTTAAAAACAGCGGTGGCTCATCAATAGTGGGTGGTAGAGTGGAGGTGGGTATTGACATTTCATAGTCAATACCCTTAGTCATAAACCCAGCCATGGGGAGGCAACTCTTACTGCTTTCAGACAGACATGGTTCTGGTTCTAGTGACGTTCTAAAACCTTAAAACCTTGGTGGAGGAACATGAGTGGGAGGACGTTACGCTGCGTTACCCGGGTGAAAGTAAGGACCAGGTCGCAAACCCAAGTCTTTTGACTGCAAGGCAACAGCACTAACCACTACTCCGCCATGTGGCCCCCATCGTGTCCACTGAATAAAATACCTTTTTTTGCCTGTGTGAAATAAAAGACTGTATGAAAACGTTGTTGGTTTTTTTCCCCCCTGAAGGATTAGAAGCAGTACATGAAAGCAAGTTTGTGCCGTGTAAACTTTGAGGGACTCCTGCACAGTGTGGCTCACTACGCTGTGATTCATTCACATAAATCTGCTAACTTTGACTTTGATGCCAGAACTGCGACACGCCGCTCGACTGCAGGCCATGTGAAGCTCAATGTGGCCGATGAAGATAAATGCAAAAGTCATTTAGTCAGTGAAAATGGTTCCCACAGCTTTTGGGTAAATGTGGCCGCGGTGGCAGACGGCACAGATATAACGGGGCTTGATTCTGCGCCATACCTTTGAAGCCAAGTCTATCACCAAAACAGCCCGCTGACGCTCCTCTTTGGATTAGATCATGGGCCGATGTGCAAATACCAATTACAGAGCTCGTATTAACTGCCAAACACACAGTGAGGCGCAGACAGACAGACAGATGGGGAGGTGGACAGATGAACAGGACAAACAGAGCGCATTAAAGGGGTAGGCACACGCTTTGCTTCAAATTCCTGTGTGGGACAGTATATGCTGAACACGGGGAAAGAAGAATACATACATACATACATACATATATATATATATATATATATATATATATATATATATATATATATATATATATATACACATATATATACATATATACATATACATATATACATATATATACATATATACATATATATATATACACACATATACACATATATATACATACACATACATATATACATATACATATATGTATATATATATGTATATATACACATATATACAGTGGGGATGTGTGTGTTGGAATCTGCTGAATTAAAAAAATATTTTGAAAACACATGCAAATGAAAATGAGAAGGATAATAAAACAAGGAGGTGAGGGAGGACGGTGACGGAATGATCTTTGTCCTTTTAGTGAGAACAGACAGAAGGAGTCTGACCAGAGACAAGAGGTGTTCATGATTAACTGCGGTTAAGATTTTAACTGATGACACAAACCACAAACCGATGGTGGAAACACGTCATAAAAAGCCTCGGTACCCCTCTCAAAAATGACTCTTAAGTCACTTTCAATCTCCATCTAGTCAGTTACTAACACTCTAATATTATTATTTTTTTAACATATATCACATTTAACTATTAACTGAATATTGTTTATTAACTTGATCGCCTAGTTTAAAGGATATGCACATAATATACAACCCATTCTACAACTTAAACAGAGCAAAGTAGTAAGATTTAAATAAACAATGCTGTTTATGACACCAAGCTGATATCAAATATCAGCTATGTTTTCCAAGCCAATGTTACTATGTGGATATGGTGATGTAAGTGACCACGCCCCCTTTCCAAAGGTTTAATCATGACTTCATAAATATTAAATACATCATTACAGCTTCTATCATACACTGCTTAACTTACGCAACTCACCCTCTCATGCACATTAACTCTCATTATTATATCTCAAACATTCAATCCAGGCCAAAGCAAATGGGTTTTAATGGAGACACACTCCTCATCACCCTCATCACTGTCCACTAGTGATGGTCAGATTCACATTGATGCATTGAGTGTAGACACACACTTTTACTATTAATAACTCTATAGCAAGTACAGATGCAAACATGGGGATGAAAATAGAGTCCAGGTAATCATAGAGCAAATGTTTGGTGATGGTAAAGCAGAACTACGCAGGATTTTTACAGAGTCATTGTGATGGTGAGAGATTGGGGGCCGTCTCTCCTCCCCCTACTGTCTGTTGTTGACGGCCGCCGACCCCGAGTCCTCAGCATCACGAGGTCTAGTGAAGTCTCGGGTCTCGTGAGAACACAGATTGCTCAAGGAAGCGATGGCGTTATTTTAGACATTTATCACGGAGGAGCCGGCGAAAAAGAAGCACATGAAAATGTTGTCGGAGGAAGCGAGGAGGAGGAGGAGGATATGACCGTCTGACCGAGTGAGGGGCCGCACATGAGTACCGGCTTTTTTTGGATGGCGAGAAAGGGAGGGAGTGAGGGTAAAGCGGTAGACGATGGATGGATGGATGGATGTTCACGCTGGTGTCTTCAGTATGTACTTCAAACACTACTACAAATGCTGCTCATGACTAAGTGAGCCGCAGTCAAATTGTAATTTTGCGAAGCATCAAATCACATTAAATCACACACTGTGCCAAATCGTATTCAATCTCACGTCGTCGTCGCTGTTAGATTGCACTATAATTGCATCACATTAGTCGCCGAGTATCTCGCACATGAGCATCTCCATGAGAGTTTCTGCAAATGCAGTGGGACGTGCATCACATGAATCTCTCGGGTTGGAGATGCACGTCCCTACTGTCCACACAGCTGTGCTGGATGTCACACAGACGCAGACAATAACCTCTGCACGCTCTGACAGCGACACACACACTAAATAAAGGCTGTTCTATATGGAACCCACAGTTGTACGCTCTAAAGGAGGTGTCAAAGACAAAAAAAAACTGTTGTGCATAACAAGAACAATTGTGAATCACCACTTTTGGACATTCACCCAATTCCCAGCCGAAGCCAGTTCTCTCCCTTGCACCTCTTTCTCCACTCCCCCTTTCTCCATCGTAAATCAAAAGGCCAGTGGTTTGTACTGAAGGGAGATCGGCACCACTGTGAAACACTGAGTCATTCTTTCAAATAAAGCCCTCGTTAATTTGTGCACAGTCACACGCACACACACACACACACACACTGCATGCAAACTGTATCTCACTGTCAGTTTCGTACAATCCGAGTTTTCTCCTGCGTCTCCCACACACACACACACACCCAGGATTCTGCCTGGTGCCCCTAGCAACGCCGGCAGCTCAGAAACTTCTCAGCTGGAGTTCAAGCATCACCACGGCGACGAAAGCCCGGATTGATTCCTTTTACCAGCGTGCGAGACATTTCACCACGCACCCTACATGCCATTCTGGTGTTGGAGGAAAGAGCAAGATGCTGCTGCTGCTGCAATCCCCATGGTAACCTACCCGCGTCCTCATTGGAGACAGCAGTCCCTCCATGGCTGAATGGATTGGTTCTGCTGGGCTCGGGGTCCCCTGTGCTGTGTCAGTGAATTATTCCAGTCTCCAAATAGATCCCGTTAGAAATGCTGTCTCATCCTCAGAGCGAGCATCGTCTCTACAGCGGAGCTCCCTATACCCACACCCAGAGAGCCTGGCCAACTGACAGGCACACAGAGACTCTCTCTGTGTGTGCATGTGTGTGTCTGTGTGTGTCTGTGTGTGTGTGTCACAGACATGTACACACATACACACAGTAGGAAGCAGGAGGAGTGAGGGCAGTGCCAAACCTCCAGTCCTTCTCCTCCGTCCACCTGTCAGTTCTTCCTCTACAAACCACTGTGGTTTTAATGTGCAACGTCTCTCTCCCACTCCTTTGCTCCCCCTCCCACTCTCTCCTCTGCTGCTAGTCTCCCTGCTGTCTCTCCCTCTCTCTCTCCCGCTCACTGCCTGCAGCTACATTTGTTCCCCTCAATGTGGCAAATAATCGCAGGTCTCGCCTGCTCGTGCTGTCCTTCCTCTCTCCTTCTCTCCCCCTCCACCCTTTCTCACCTTCTCAGCACACAATGCTTCCCTGCTCACTGTCAGCTCCTTGTTCCCGCCCAAAACCTCCTAAACAGGGGGGGGGGTCAGGCAGAATGTACATTTATGGTGTGTGTGTGTGTGAAAGAGAAGAGAGGGCACTCTCAGGGCCACTTTTGTCCCTCCAGACAATAGCGGCTCTTAATCGCCTAGCAACCTGATCACCATTCTCTTAACAGACAAGGCATGAGTCACCCTCTTTAAAAAAAACTACACAAACGCACACCCACAAAACTTGCTCCTCCCTTCCACATATTATGCCCTCGATCACATGGCTACACAACTACACTATGACCTACTGTGCATGTCGACAGGTTGACAGCGTTTGTTAAAGGTTCGCGTGTCACGGCGCCGCCGAGGACAAACTGAGGCGCGTCCACTTCCACTGGATCCTGGTGGTCGTTCTATGTGTTAAAAGTGTGTCCTCGTGATCCTCCCTTATCAGTGCAGGAAATCACAGACGAATCATCACCTCGGCTGTGAGCCGCATCTTGCCGTTGCCGTGGTAACAAGGCCCATCAGTGCAGGCGCACCAGAGACGCAAGGGAGACTAATAGTAGTAGGAATAAATAAATAAATAAATAAATAAATAAATAAATAAATAAATAAATAGGCATGGATTCCTGCAGCCTATACTCTTCAGATGTGAAGACGGCTGTGATGTCTTATGACACCAAGCGCTGACACACCTTTATTTCTCAAGTCTCCTCTGTAGTGACAGTTTTTCAGTTTCTAACACATAAAGAAAATAAACCCCAACATATTTGATACCAGTTACAAATTGCGCTATAAAACGTCAGAGTGAGGATGGAATTATTTGGAATTACTGGTTAGCCAATGTGTATTTGTCACCGTTATAGCACGCTATTTGTTTTTTGTTTGTTTTTTTTGCCTCAACAAACCTTCCAAACTTATAAAGATTATTCAACTAAATTTAAGAATCAAAGTTTCTGATACTGACGTCATTACACGACATGTCTGTCAGTGATGTTGCAGGGTGGGCGGAGTCAAAAAGCACCATGTACCACTAACCCTAAAAAAACCAAAAAACATTTGTTTTTATTCATACGAAAATGGGCCTATGCACACATGCCACTACTCGACAGTAAAGCAGCAAAAGATTACACTTATATCCTCTCATTACATTTAATTAAAACATGGAAAAACATTAATTTGCTCTTTTTCCATATAGGAAACTTAATATGTGTGGATTATTCATTGTATTATAGTGGCTAATCCGTGGCCTGCTGTCTACATTGAGAACATATGACGAGCGTCACAGCAGAAAAGCAGGTCGACTGGAACCTGCCGCGTCATAACGACATCGATCGCAGGATGGTGTGGACAGGTCGGACATCTCAGCTCAACAACGTGTGGACAAGATCAATACGGTGGCCTCATATACACTCTGTGTGTTTGTGCTTGTACAGAGAATATATATATATATATATATATATATATATATATATATATATATCGAGCCGTGATGCAAACACTGATGTTGCATAAAGACTAAAGACC
The DNA here is from genome assembly GCF_019176455.1 of Solea senegalensis. Classification (NCBI taxonomy): domain Eukaryota; kingdom Metazoa; phylum Chordata; class Actinopteri; order Pleuronectiformes; family Soleidae; genus Solea; species Solea senegalensis. The sequence goes on from NC_058030.1 coordinate 21,724,532, forward strand.
CTTTCATGTCATTTTTAACGGAACACAGACATAATTACTGGACGCTTTAGAAAACGACGCACAGAGAGGAGATCGTCATCACTGCACTGAGCCAATCAACATACAATTAATGGCATTAAATCATCCCCTGATCCACTTCACATCAGGCAATTTACCTTCATGTAGAACACTGCTGTATATCACAGCACCTCTCCAACACACACGCACAGATTAACACCAACAATAGAAGGCAAAAAAAGAACAAACATACATGGGATATTAGCCACTATCACTCACACACTTATTGAGGACATAAAAATTGTAAAAGTGCAGCTGTGGGTCAAACTCCCTGGGGCGACAGCAAAGAGCTCAAATCTCATTATTCAGCTGACCTCTGACCTCAGAGCGTCGGCTGACTCATAGTCTGCAAAAATGAAAGCTTATGAGAAAAACCAGAGGCTCCGTTATTCCTCACAGAATCACCACATATTTTTGGGTGTCATCTTTTCCTAATGTCTGCATTTGTATATACACTTTATACGGCCACTTTATTAGGTACAGGAACCAGCACTCAGTGTGGTCTCTGGCTGCTGAAGTCATGCTTCAAGGCTTAATGTGTTGTATATTCAGAGATGGTCTTCTTCATGTCTCGGTTAATAGTTGGATGTACTGTTGTTGTTGCATTGGTCACCTCCCACTTCTAAGAGGCATAACCAACAGATGGAAATCAAAATGCCTCTGTACACAAATCAGATGTGTCAACCACCGTGCTTGTTTTAATTTTCTAGGAGTGATGGCGATCTAGGAAAGATGTCAACGTTTTGTTTTCTGTTTGTCTGTCACAGAAGAAACTATTTGCAAATGGCTTTAATTTGTGATTGATTGCCTTTTTTTCTGTCGTTGGCCAAAAACGATGTCCTCACCATGATGTTTCTGCAGAGAGAAACCAAAGTGCTGGAAGATTTTTGTACTATTCTCTGATGGTTGACCATGAAAGTCCCAGTAGATCTCAGACCAACAACCACAAGCAAGTCATATAAAGATATGTGTAACATTTCTGCAATAAAATATCTAAAAACGACAGATATCCTTTAGCCAAATCCAACGATGGATTGTTAGATATTAGTTAGCCGGTGTGTGTTTGTCACTAATGGATCACGACTTCCCATGATCCCTCACTGCTTCCCAATGTCACAAACTAGGTGTTTTGTTATTGTTTATCGACTAAGAGACCAATAGCAGCAGAAATGACATACTGTGGGTTTAAACTCTGCCACAGTTCGTCTACATGTCTGTACATTCATTTGTGGACCTGTGTTTGGCCTGTAAGATATTTGCATTATACACAGCTGAGCAGATTATACCTAATAAAGTGGTAAGTGAGTGTTTGTTTAGCTCGGCTTACGTTGTGTGTGTTTTTGTTTACATTTTTTTTCCACCAAGTTGTATGTGGATGTCTGTGGTTAACATACAGCCTCGTATGTCATCACCTGACCGTGAATGTTAACCTGTCAGCAAACACACACACACACACACACACACACACACACACACGACCCTGCCTTTAACCCCTCCCGTCACCGTGAAGCGTGCACATAGCCATACATAAAGGATGGAATGGGAGGATGTGATATACAGGGTGATAACCATTACAATCACAGAACAATACTGCACACACACACACCACACTGCCCTTAAACCAACCCCCTCTGTCTGTCTCCTCCCCCTCTCTCCTGTCCCCGTCTCTCCAGCAGGAGCCCAGACCGAATCCCTTGGGAGTTTTTACATCTGGCAGATGTGAACTGACGCACGTTGGTCAGAGGATGCTGCAGATTTATCGCTCCAACTCCCTGCGGTTCTTCTCTTACTTTCATCCGTGTGTTTAAATGTCAGCGCTCTCATTTCACTTCTCTCCGGAGCCAGATGATGAAATTGTTTCTGCACAAACTGCATAATGTAATAACACAATGGTGAAGCCTCATCGCGGACAAAATGTGAAAACGGTGTGTAATTTTCTCGGGCTGTTTTGTCTTTCGATCGAGAGCTACAATTACACTGCGTCCATTGGGCTGAGGTAATTAGCTGCTGCTGCTAAACAGACTGTAACTTCACGGGGGGAAAACAAAAGGAATTAATTGCAATGATTATCAATTAAACTGCGTCACAGCAAGAGAGGGAGTTTGAAGAGGTTCTCATCTCACTTTCTGCTGCTGCAACTCATGCATGCTTCAACACGATGTGGGTCTTTGTCAGGTTTCCCATCTGCCATTGCGGCTGTTCCACGACTCTGTTTATAAAGCCAAACATCGTTCTTTTACTTCTAGTTTATTCGGTCTGCGTATGATATGCAACAATCCAGGGAATTTCAATTTTGCAGGGTTTTAAAGCAAGACTATGTCAAAACACATTCGGCATCATAAATGACCAAATTGAACACAAGTGGGTTGGCGACGCAGTGGAGAGAAAACAGCAGATAGAAGGAGACAAACAGAGAGAGAGAGAAAGAGAGAGAAGTCATATTCATCATTATTTACTGTGAGTGTTCAGGCGTCTGCCTGGGAACACAAGAAGCCATAAGTCAACGTGTGACCCTGTTACAGCATTACAGCTAAATCAATGCCACAGGAGAGGGAACTGCTGTTGCTTTCATGCGCCAGACTGGGACTTCTCATCTTTTACAGACCAACAGCATCGACTCAGGAGGGATTTGGAGAGACAAGATGAGTGTGTGTGCTAAAAATCACTGTCCACTGTACCACGGGTGGTGAGATGGAAAAACAGATTATCAGGCTACAAACAGCTGGTGCGTGTTAACATATGTGCACATAGTTCAGTTATTTTCATGTATATATATGTATATACATGTATATATATATGTATATACATGTATATATATATGTATGTATATATATATGTATATGTATATATATGTATATGTATATATATGGATATATATATATATATATATATATGCCCTGTAAATTATGTTATTTACAAATATATTTATTCCTTCTGCAAATGTAAGCTTGAAACTCTCAATGTTTATGTGATGATATTCTGCACAAATTTTTATGTTGATCTTCAAAAACATTTATGCAAAACCCTCACACTTTAATCATGTCATTTGCTTATATATATATATATATATATATATATATATATATATATATATATATATATATATATGTATATGTGTGTGTGTGTGTATATAAAGCACATAAGTAATCTATTACTCTATTTTTATCTATTTCTATAATCTATTATACTATTAAATGTTTAATAAAATCATTATTTAAAAAATAGATTGCAGCTATACTTTGTATATAGTATAAGTATTTTGAACCTTTTGAACTGGATGCCATTTTTTATACAGTATATGACCCAGATTAAAAATGACGGGTGACACCATACACACTTTTCCACGACACTGTCCTGAAGTTGATCTCACACTTGTTTAGCACCTACAGTCATGTCAGACTACTTCAAAGTCTCCAACTGTGTAACAAAGATTCTTCTCCCATAAATAACATGACTCAGCTAAAATGCTGTTGCTGACTTTTATTGACATGTTTTACATAGTCAAACATATGATATAGATATATATTTTTTGGATTGCATCAGATGTTCATCAGAATTTTATGTTTTGATCCGTCCAACATTTGAGTATTGTAACGGCTCATCCCTGTTAATAATATCATGTGCTATTATTGACACATCTGTTCAGTAGTTATCTGCGGGATTAAAGTGGCCAACATGAGTATTAATTACACTCCAAGTCAATTAACAAGATTATCACAATATTAAATATTCATAGTCCTCATTCCTGGTGGAGACTGGAGGTAAGCTGCGGTAAAGTAGACGGGTTAATCCAGGAATTAGTTGAGCAGCATCGGTGGTGATACCTTAACTCACACACACACACACACACACACACACAGTCAAACTCTGAGTGTCTGCAAGTCATGCTCGCTCTCCAAGCTTTCAGCAAGATTTTAGGGCAATCAGTTACTGCTGTTTGGTGTCGGCCTCATGGCCAAGGCTGAGATTTACTGTGATATATTGCTGTGTGAAACGACTTCGGCTCCTTCCTCGAGCCAAGGGTCCTGGCCTTGTTTAAGAGAGGCTGGGGCTGGTTGTTGCCAGAGGGAATTTGTCTGACATCCAATCTAAAGTTCATTAAACGGCAATCCAGCGAAATGTGCTGCTCATGCACATTGAAGTGCCAGTGCAGGCGCGCACACACATACACACATACACACACACACACACACACACACACGAGAACATGTCCTCTGCCCGCATGCATAGAGATATACATTTGCTATGTGTGACTGCCCTCGTTGGTCTGAGGAAGCTCTCTCTTCTCTCACACTTCACCACAGCTCAGAGGAGGAACATCTTATCTCACCACTGCAGAGGGACGTAGAATTAGAGCGGAGGGGGGGGTAAGATGGATGGGAGAGGCTAATGTGCACATGGTTTTGTAGTTAGGACGTGAGCGATTGCAAGAGAGAGTGGGCAAGGGAGAGAGGGAGTGACAGACAGAGAGAGAGAGAGGATTTCTAATCAATGTCATTTCCATAACGCTCTTGCACCAAAGAAACGCCGCCTTTGTGGTTCCACTGATTAGAAAGTTGTTTTAGCCTGATTCTACAAAGTCATCAGCATCAGAGAAATCCCTCCCATTACTCCCTCAAAAACACATCTCACAGCCGCTGCTTTACGTTCGACACCACATGAGCACCAACACATAGGTGTGCACGGATGAGTTCACGTCTGTAAATTAGCATTTAAAAGCACATGTGTGTGGAAAAAAAGGAAACGGGAAATTGGCTCTATTCATCACGAGCCACGGTAACGGCGTGCAGAATGCTATGAAGTCACTCCAGAGTCGTCGCCTAGCAACTGTTGCCACGGGCAACCAGCATTGTCTGCAGACAGCGCACAAGCCTTGCAGAGAAAGACAGACACAGAGAGAGAGAGACAGAGGAAGATTGATGAGATCCACAAAACTCTGCCTGATTTACCATCACGCGTCTCTGCTTATACGCCGTTGTTCATGTTGTTAGCATAATTAGTTTGTTTTCAGGCACAAAAACCCACAGAAATCTGACCTATTTCTACACCTCTGACACATGCTGCACTGTATATTCTGTACCGTCTCACACAAGCATTGACCAAAGCAGGAACACTACGCTGCCCCATCATCCACACGCACACACTGCCATCTACTGCCAGTCCAGACTCAAAACATGCAAAGATAAAAACCTGAGGACTTGACACTGTGAATCAAATGTGGAGGATAATAATTCAATTACAATCATTTTAGTTTGCCCAAACTTGATCTTTGCTAAATCTGCAGTCATGAATAATGGAGAGCACTTGCAGGCCTGATTCAGTGACAGAGAGTTAAATCTCCAATCTCCATATTGATAAGATTCCACACACATTTTTATTTATTAGATTCCTCTCTTTGTTGTCTTTGATCTGACGTTAATTGAATTCTTGTCGAAGAATCCATCGCACAATCGTACTTCCATTAAGCAGCCATGGAGATGCTAATAGGATCGCGTTGAATTGAATTGCTCGTCTCTTTGAGGAGGTGAGACGAGTCATGGCAGAAAAATATGCTCGACAGGTTTTCACAGTGCGTCAAATAGCAGTTTACAGCAGGCGATGGACGAGAATTACCTCAAACATCAACTCGGGAATTTCAGACTACAACTGCTCACAGAAATATTAACCTGCATTTAAATGTATTTAAAATGTTGTCTTTTATCTTCTGCTGTGACTTATTGCACAGATTTAGGTTTATATTTACATTCATATTTGTCTTTACTCTTTATTTTCTTATTTCTTGCATTTCTTTAATTATCTATATAATCAAATTAGCTAATTATCTTTAATATGTATTTATTTTTTCTCTACTTGGGCATCAATCTATATCTGGCAATAAACCTGATTCTGATTCTAATGTGGTTACATTGCCATTTAAAAATGAGAATTGTGACAATGGAAATGAAATTATTATAAAACCGTGTGTTTCTATGTAACCTGAAAAAGGTCTGAAGTGATCATTGGCCCCTGCTGTATATATGTGTATGTTAAAATGGAGTAGCAAATAAGATGACATTCATAATAACACGTATATTAGGAACATTTCATATATAATTAAATGTTTCTAAAGCAGGAGCACGGACAAACAAAAGAAGAAAAAATTTAAATGGAGATGAATCATGTCCACTTTCCTGTCTTAACTAGATTAAATATGTTCTGTTGTTTAACAATAGTTTGATTGGGGAACCTGCTGTAAAGGTAGACACTGCATTCATGTTGCAGGTTTCATTTCTGCTCCTGCTGGATTACAGGATGATAACATGTTCCCTTCACCTTCATCAGCTGCTACTGAGACGTCCACGTGAACCCCGGAGTCTCACGTGAAGCCGAGCAGACGTCAGAACTCACGTGGAAAAACAAAGGGAGCAACACAATAGATGATTTTTGTCATTTATATACGTGTTACGCTCCCTGACCTCCCCAATAATTCATTCTATAGATTGATTGCAGATTATGCAAAGTAGGCTGTGTGATTCCACACCTATGATTGGACATTGGGGGGAGGATTCACTTGGACAAAGAAAGATTTAGCACCTACAGATTATATAACACAGATTATTTTATGTGTGAATATCCAGATCACCCCAAGATCTCATGATTTCTTCCTTGGGCTATAACCGTGTATCCCCAGATCTCTCCTTTACATTTATTCTTATGCTTCATACAAATGCAGCCATAAACACAACCGTCTCGTGCCATGTTGTTTGATATGATGTTACAATAGAAGTCATTACAGGCTGCTGCTTGGTGCACGTCTGCAGGGTAATAAGTTATGCATTACAGAAGGGATTAGTGTAGCTGAGGTCTTGTAATCCTGGAATCAGGAGCTGTGATATCAGTAATATAGCAACAAACCGCTACGTGAAAAAAACAAAAAACAACCTGCATTTAGCCTCTGTGTTTGCACATGTCAACAGGCTGATGGTGTAACATGTAGAGAAGAAGCATCCACTGTTGACCTTCCTGCTCCCTGACCTGCTTGTATCTGCAGGGGTTCTTCAGCCTCAGACCCCTGAATAAATGCCACAACCAGGTAGAAAAGGCCACTACACTCCCAACAACCACAGCAGACACAACAAGCCTTGAAAATCCATCATAAAAACATGGAAAAGGGCCATTTCCTCTTCTCCCGAGGGTGCCAGACTGCATGTTGATCTAATATAACAGTCTCCATCTCCCTCTAGAGGCAGACAAGAAGAACTACAATGTGTCCTGCTCTTTCATCATCTCCCCTCCCTCATTGTCGTGTGGTGAAGCATGTGTAACATGTGCTATGCCTCTAAATCTAAATCCTGTCACAGTTACACTTCTGCAATTACGTTTCAAAATGAAACCACGTTCAAATTTAAAGAGATAGTCTGTGACTCACATCATGAGTCGCACACGGCTGCCAGCACAACCCAAAAACAGTAACCATTCAGCCACTTAACAAACGGCTCAGTTTAGTCTACAGTATCTTGAGAAACTTACGTTTGCTCTGAAACACTTGTCTGCACGGCAAAGTCCACAGATGAAACACACAGATGTGGCACACTCAATTACTAAAGTTCAAAGGGTTTTAGTTTGAAATCCTTTATTCAGATTTACCTAAGTGACACAAACTTAAAGAAGGCAGCAGTGGTTTGCTGCAGCTTCTCTGTCCACACAAGCGACACACATGTACGCAGGTGTGTGGGTAGTTCACAAACTCCCATTTACAGCTGTAAAAAGGCTGTTTAATGGCGAGATAAAGCAACAGACACGTAGCCACACATGGTAGATTGAAGTAGGCACAGAATTACACCTGTGTTAAATGGCTAAAAATGAGATTTTCCTTGTGTGCCTGAAAGCAGCCGTGTTTTTGGTAAGTGCTCACTCACTTCCCTCGGGGTAGTAATAATGAAACAATGAATCCTTATAAGAGATTTAAATGAAACACACATACATATGTGTAATATATATATATATATATATATATATATATATATATATATATATATATATATATATATTTAATTCTACAGACTTTGTTCATTTTATATCTGTTTGTCTTTTTATCCAACATATCTCTAACCCTTTAACTGCCCTGTTTTCTGAATTTTATCTTCATGCATCTGATGTTTTGTCAGCCTTTAAAACCTCTTCACTTTTGTCGAGCTCTTGAAAACAATAATAGACGTCAAAAAAAGATGTCTTTTCAATATGCTTTGCAGGAATGGAGCTGTTGCTATGACAACCAAGGCTACACTTTTGTTAGTGTTGTGAAAGTGAAAAAAACACCCTACTACTTTATTAATATTTTGTCACAAGTTAAGGCTAATAAGTCAAAAATTGTGATGCTCACTGTTGCAAACTCCTGCCAAAATGTGCTTTAATGGACTACAAGGAAAACAACACGTCCACAACAACTGTATATTTGCCATAAAAACACAAAAACCTGAATATGGAAGTATTTGTGAGTGAAAAAACTGTGAGCCACTGCCCACACATTTTACAGTAAAGAGGCTGAAATACATGTAAAACAAGTACTTTTACTTGCTACAGTTTACCCCCCAAAAGAGGTAAACTGTAGCAAGTGGCAACATTTATATCCTGAACCAGATTAAATCACAACAAAACTAAATTCACAAATCAAATGCTGTAAACTCAATGTGCTCCACCCTTCCTCTTTTCAAGTGCATGTGTTTTTCTTCACAAGAAAAGAGGAATTGAGGAAATATTATTTCCATTTTAGAAAAAAAAAAAAAGGGCACATTCTCAAGCTACAGTGTGTTTTATGCTTTATCTTTACTGTTTGAACACATCCTGGGACATTTCAAGTATAAAAAAAAAACAATTGTTAAACTGGCACTCGGCTCATCATGATGGCAGCAGAACCTTGATGTGATATTAATTCAATTAATTAAAAGACATCCTTGAAATCCCATAATAGTTTTGTGACAGAGGCAGAGATAGAGGGGAGGACCCCCCTGAAATCTGATTGACATGTCACAGCACGTCTTGTCTAAAGGAGCCAGTTGCATTTTTGAATCCTCCTGTACAGTAGTTGGCGCTGTGAACCACACAGAGGTGTAATCCACTTTACTAGCAGTCCTAGTAAAGTGGATTACACCTGTGGTTTGGCACGTTGATGACGTCCCTGGTCATGACTAAGTTCTACACTATGTTCTACTTAGTGACCAAGGACAGTTTGGCAGTCAGACAGAACCTCAGGTCATAGTTAAAATCTGCACTATGTTCTTTATGTCAAAATGGTGTCAAATTGTTTGTTGAAACATTTTGTGTGTGTGTATTTTCGTTCATGTAAAAATTGTGTCATTGTTGGCTGTCGCAGAAAAGAGGGTGGAGGTGATTTGGGTGCAATACAGGGGTCTGTTTACTGGACTATCTCAAACTCACATTGCTATTTTTTTCTTGTCATGGACTAGCTATTTATTTTCTATAATGTGTGTGTATATATATATATATATATATATATATACATGCTTTTCTTTTTGCTTTTAATTCTATTATCATTATTCATATATCATTATTTTCCTTATTACGCTGATATTTCATTGTTAACATATACAGCTGTGTATTTTAACTTTGCCTTTGTTTGTTGTACAAATTAAAACTCAATAAAGTTTGAGTAAAAAAAAAAAGGTGTCATTGTTGAAAAGTGCCAAGTTGTACGTAGACTATACATTTCAACAGACTGTGGTTGCAGTTGATTGTTAGAGAAACTAATTCATTGTCATGGTCAATGGACCCCCTGAAAATAGCCCTGGCCACTCCATGGCCACCCAGAATATAAAACCCTAGCTCCGCCACTGGACGGAGCGGCCCTGTCGCTGAGTGCGGGCAATTTGCGCACACACACACACACACACACACGCGCGCGCGCGCGAACATTAGGCAGTCCTGTCCTGCCTCTGTGCATCACACACAAGTATCATAATCCATAATCCAGTCCCCAAAACTCCAGCGAGGGTACACACACGCGCGCGCGCGCGCGCACATCCACCGCACTTCCGGGCACACTCACCAAAGACGCTGGCGTTTCCCCCGCTTCTCTCGGGCACGTGTCAGATCAGTCAAACAGGGGCGTAGCTATCTCGGCAACTAAATAGGGCTCTTGGCGGGAAAGTGACCAACTGACTGACTTAATTGTTCAGTTTGAGTAATCAGAGAGATTTAAGGCAGTTTAAAAGTGCTTAACTGTCAGAGTTAATATTTTCTTTCATTACGACATTGAATCTGATGTTCCTTATTCCTAATTTGATTCACGAGAAACATTTATTAATGTTTCTTCATTGATTCATTGAACAACTCGACTAAGAAATATCATTAAAGAGGGTGTGTCGCCAAGTACATCATATCTTCATCAGACAAAACCTTTTTTTTTCTATTAACCTTTTATCTTCTAATCTAAACTATTAAATATTGTACACGTTTGTATAAGATTTGTTGAATTTGCAACATAAAAACTGCTCTTTTTATCGCCAGAATAAAAGGCACTGAATTCTGCAGGACTGTTGTGTTGGTGAAGAAAAGTAAACAATATAAAAGACTTCATTTTTCCAGTTTTCCACTGCTTTATATCTTACATGTACAAAGTGATTTGGCTGTTTTTTTCTTCTTTTTTGTGAGTGCTGCTAACAAGACAGCTCTTCATTATGACCGAGACCTGCTCCCTGTTAACTCACTCCATATGGAAGACAAGCAGCCCCACTGGGACCCGTGTCAACCCGAGTGGGATACGTCAGGAGCGCACACACACACACACACACACACACACACTCTGCAGTGTGCGTGCAAATGCATATGCAATCACACACCGTAACACACACACACACACACACACACAGGGAGAGAAAGTGAACCTGGAAGCAGGTTGTTCCTCCTCAGACATCTGCTCTGTCCCAGAGACAGATGGTGAGCCAATCAGACCGCCTGGTGCCTCCCTCACATGCCACCCTGCTGCCCCTCCCCCCAAACCTGCATCATGGCACATGTGACAAGTGGCACCATGCAAATGTGACACCACCATTGAACAATCATTAATGTATTCATTACATTAACACAGATTATGCAGCACATAATCCAAAATGTGAATCCAACCCGGCCCGCTTCACTTTTTCTTAGCAGGATACAAACTCTGGATCCTCTGCTGCTAAATTCAATGCTCCTGCCACACCCAGACTCTGCAATGATTGATGAGACTGGAATAAACCGAGCTTATTGTGTTTTGATGCCACGACACTCTGCAGAAAACACTCATTTATCCACCGTGAGCGCCGTGTTCCCGCGGCAGCTTGACCTTCTGAAGGGGACAGGCGTCAGATAAATGTCTTATGCGGCTTTTCGCCGCAGGCAAAGATGGAAAAATCTCTCCAAGCTGCAGCGGGAATTTCATCTAAACATTCTTTGTTCATCTCAAGAGCATCGATTCACCGAGCTGTATAGGTCAGTTGTGTCTTTGGACGAGTTGTGCGTAAGTGTAGTCGAGTGAGCGGCAGCATGAGGAAGAACCGCATCGCAGCGCCCACACACAAATCAATGAAATTGCTCCACTCTTCATTCACAAGCCTATATTTGTGCAGAGATTCACGCACAGTATCGACCCAAGGATCTCGTAATAAGCAAGGCATTTTTCACCTGAGGGATTTCACATGCAGACGTAGTAGGTGGGTATTTGTGGAGTTTTTTCCTCTACGTTTTTGGCCTTTTATACATTTATACATTTGAAAGTGTGGGATGTGTTTCTGAAAACTGCTGCCATTCACAGTTTATATGTGCAGAAAGTTTTTCTCTTGCAGTGTCACAACGGGAGCTGTTGTCTCCTCTTGTTGTTGGTGTGCAGTGTTATGTTTATGTATGTGAGGCTAGTTGTGTAATGATGTAAGGCCTTTTCCTGCCCTTTGTGTCACAGTGTGTTGTAGAATCCTCATTGTCCTCTTATGAGCAGCAAAGCTTCACATTTACAGCAATATTGTAGGTCATTGTGATTTCATTTTTTTTCACATTTTGCATGTGAGTGGACAGGATTTCTTTATTTTTTTAAAATACCCACCTGCAGTCATAGGCTTGATAAAATCTACATTTGTGTGGAGTAGAGTAGAAGAGAGACAACATTTTCCGAGTTGTGTGCGATACACAGCCCACGATACCATAATTCATTTATAGCAAGACGATCATATAGCAATACATCATAATGTCTGTCTAACAGAAGAAAACAAGTGCAGGATTTCTCTATTCATTCACAACTATGTATTGAACGTGGATAGGAAATCTATTAACGTTGCTTTTTCTGCCATCATCCCACTGTAAACTCCCTCTAATATCAATATTTTCCCTGGCGCATCGATCATCAGTGATATCACCAAATCGATATATTGACCCCCCCCCCTTCTATCCATCGCCTGTGACTTTTAAACAAAATAAACAGTTCTTTGTCTCTTATATACATTAAATGCTGCTTCTGAGAGTGTCTGCTAATTTCAAGATTCTGGATGCAAATTTACCAGGAAAATAGTGGTGTTTTAAAAGGCAGCCCATGGCCAAGAGGAAAGGAATTGGGCTTTAATCCTGGGACAGGCCAAGGGCTGGGGTTCCCCTGAGCAAGGTACCCAATCCCCCAATGCTCCCCAGGCTCAGATAAGTCCTGCAAACTCATGGAAGCACATGCAGACTCTGGTGAGCATCTGGCGGGCTTCTGCTTGTTAAAGCCTTTTGACATTAACCCCCTTCTTCACTTCACTAACACAAGCTGTGAGCTCGGCTGATAACCTGGCTCATCGCTGGTCAGCCATTAGACACAAAAGGAACAATATCACACCCCACTGTGAGTGTGCATTAACATGCAGGGGGAGACAGAGAGATGCATGTGCTTCACATTTCCACACCTGAGACCTTCACTCTGTCTTCTGCTACACACACACACACACACACGACCACAGCTGACTAGGCAGATACTCTGGTAAAGCCAATGTTTCACCTCTGCAGCTCATCAATAGTTAATGAGAACAGCACAAAAGATTTAAAGAGTATGTTGAAATCTAAAACATAAACATGTAACACACACGGACTAAAACACAAACAATCAAAAAACATGGTCTGTTATATGCACAAGACTGGACTGATTGTCAGAGGATACAGGGAAGTGACACACTAGCAAGGCAGCTAAAGCTAATTAGGTCTGAAGTAAAGTACCAAAAAACAACAAGTAACATATTTTCATGTCTTACCTTTGAACCATTTTGTTGGCTAACGCTCCTTTTTTTTTGTCTGTACAGAAGTTTTATCGTACAACTCCAGAGCTCAAAAGTGTTGGAGCATTTTAAGAAAACAAAAGAAGAAAGTGTGCAATGCAATATCTGCAAGACAGAACTTGCCTTTCACGGCAGCACAAGTGCGATGCACGTTGTGAAGAGGGACCGTCGTCTCGGTAAGCTAACTGGCTAGTTAGCTGCTAACATTAGCGTAAGCAGAGACTTAGACTTCCTTTTTATTGTCACAGCAGTGAAAACTGGCAACGAAATTACGTTACTTGGCAAGCAGATAAAAAACCAACACATAGCATTGAATTGAGGTAGATTATTGTGTACTGTGATTAGTAAAAGAAATAAATAAGTGTTTTTGTATATAAAAAAAAGTAGTGCAAAAAATCAACAAAAACAGGAATGAAATCTGTAAGCAGTAGTAAGAGAGCTTACTACTTACTCATATTGATAGCTGTAAACGTTAACATTAGCGATGACGATTGGATTCATTAGCCTTAGCACACATATTTCAATATTTCAAAATTGAATATGATTGTTATATAAGTGCAGCTACATGCTGGTGCGATAAACTGTATGTCATACATTCAATTTATGTATGATCCGATTAGTTGGCCCACATAGTCTGTAGTGTTTACTTAGTAGAACTAATCACAGCAGCCATGACATAGCAGCCAAAGGATAGAGTTGTGACATTCTACTTTAAAAATACCTGTAAACATGTTGGATCAGTGGTTGAGGTTTTCCCTTGATGGCTGATATGAATGGGTATGAAAGATGTGGGTGAAAGACAAAACTCTAGTATAAAGTAGCTTTTAGTGGTCATCAACTGAAACTGTATTAATTCATGCAAACAAATGCAACAAAAGAAATGTCCTCACAAAGAAAAAATATTTCCAGAAAGACAAAAATATGCATCAACAGTAAAACCAAAAACACAGAAATCCAACAGCAAATGCATATGAGAAAACATCAGCATTTTCCCGAATAACAGAAGTGCTCCGGGCCTGTCGGGGGCGCTGTCGTGATGAAAGTGGAGGTGACACAGGTAAGTGATGGATTGCAGGCGAATAACTGTGTGTTTTTACAACACCTGGTCTTAATTGTTGTATTTAGAAAAGAAAAGACAAGAGTGTGGTCCAGATCTTTAACAGCATTTAACAGGAACTAAGTGTATCAGTATTGACCATTTGCACTTCTATGCTGTACATGTCACACTTTCAAAGATGCAAAATGTGACACGATAAAGTGATGCTAAAGGAGAAGTACGGACATTTTACAAGTGTTTATGCAACACTGTCCATTATTTTATCAGCAAAACCACCAGTGCCACTGCTACGGGAAAAGTCCAGACATCCAGCTAATGACGCTAACCGTCATTAATCATTAATCAATAATACTGTACATGTATTGTAATACTAAAGCTAGCTCCTAGATACGTTGTTTGTCTTAGCTTTTGGTGGAGAAGAAACCCGAGCTAAAAGAGAAGTCAACTAAAATAGACTTACTTTTTCCCCAACAACATGACCCATGACGTTTCAATACAGCATCACAACAGATAGTAATGAGAAAATATGAAATTGTGTCGAGATGACTGTTTTGTAAGTGTATTTAACAGATGCAGAAGCTAGTTATTTCTTTATCAATATCAATGACACATGCTGAACTGAGTCAACATGCTGTTGGAAAAACAAACAAGGCATGTGTGTAATTTAGATGTACAATAATGGTACATATTTATATTCCTCATCCAGCTACACAGACCTAAAGTACACACACACACACACACAGTTATCAGCATGTGACCATTAGACGATAGTGATGTGTTTTCTGTTGTGTGTCTTTTCCTGCTGCAGCCACTGCACAGCTTTAGTCCGCTGACATCAGCAGAGGCAGCTTCTAACATCGCTCAAGCATGACTGTTCTGCAATCACACTGCGGTAATAATATACCGTGAAATGATGATAATAATAAATAATAAACCAAGAAGTGCACACATAAGCATAAATGATGAAGAGATGCAAAAGTATTCAAGTGGGAGAAAATAAATAAATTGCCAGTTAATGAGACATGAACAGATGGAACAATGGTAATGTTGAAGTCTGTGTCTGTTCTATCTCATGCTTATCATCCACAGGAGGTAGAAAACTGTACCGGTTTTTGAAATGAACTGTCAAGTCTGGCGGGTTTGTAAAGGCTCGAGTGTTCCTGTTGTGTTTTTGTGCATCTCGGAGTCGATTGTTTGATTAAATCTCAGTTGGAGTTTAAAGAGCACAGTGGAGAGTTTATGATATGTGAATCTGAATCATCTTTTTAGACTGATATGCATGCACAAGACGCACATTCAGGCACACACATACACTCTGCCCTCCCCTGGTTGCCATTGTTGCAGGGCATTAATCAATTATCTCAGTATGATGTCATTCTGCTAACCCTCCCCCATGTTTAGCCCTCCTCCGTTTGTACGCCGGCTGCTCTGTTGCAGTGCGCACCACATCAGGAATGGAGAACGATAATGTGAAGTAAAAAATAATCCCTAATATTCTTCTAAATCATAGCGTTTGCCTCTTTTACTGAGAATATAACACACTTTTGCCATGGAGTCACGAATGTGGAGCATATGACGTGAAAAAGCAGTGGTCGGATTAGAGCTAAATGAGTCCTCTTGTTTGATCACACTGAGTCTTCTGGTCTCCATCCTCAGTGAGAGCATAATTGAATAAGGGACAGTAATGAAGAGGCATGGATGGCAACAAGAAGGGCAACGTGAGGTCATTGTTTTGGAGTTCCTGTTTTGGAGTCACATGTTTACACATCATGGCACGATGTGAAAGCCACTCAATTACAGCTGGTGTGAAATGGTGTCACCTCCATGAAAGCATGAGCTGTTTTTAGCAATTTGGAGATAATCCACTTAGTTTATGTATGTGTGTGTGTGTGTGTGTGTGTCAAGACACAAAGTTGCCCTACTTTCATTCAGATGTGTTTGTACAGACCAGAGAAACAACCAAGGAGCCAAATGTTTGATTGAAGACCGTATACAGTCTTCCAGTTTGCAGGGTGAGTCTAACCAGGAAGAAAGAATTTCCCGAATAGCCACCAGGGGGCAATACCACCGGCTGCAAAATAACTCAATTTGAAAGGAAATCTATGGAGTTACGGAAGCCCGTGAAATTTTGATGTAATTTTTGTCACCAACTCATTAAAACGTGAAGATTCAAAGCTTTTTTAATTGGAGAAAGCTCTGAGCCTTTAAGAGCAAAACTAATCACATAATGACCTGCATGCTAAAGACTGTAGCTGCTCCAAGAACACACACATCTATGTCATGTTTGGATTCACTGTCTGTCCGTGTTTAATAAAAATAGTCTTGTTTTATCATTATTAAAAGGCAAACTGGAGCAGTGCAGCAGTGGGTACATCGGTCCAGGTATGAGAACAAAGAAAACAACAACACACAGCAAGAATTGCTCAACCGAGATCATCTAAAGACACACCAATGTCACACTCTGTTCTGCAACCTTATTTTTAGCATATGAAAAAGGGCACACATTAAAAAAAAAGAAAACTAAATGGAATATAAAGACAACTTACTTGCTTGAATTTGAATTATTTAAATATTTATTACTTACTTAATTTAAGTCTGTCAACCATTTTAGTCCCATGTGGATTTTAAATCTCACCATCACTGAGTGTGATGTGTGGGTCAGTGGCCTCAGGAGGGAAAATAAATATATGTACTGTATGTAATTAAGCTTCAAATTGTAAAATATTGATGTTTTTAATAAAAAAATAAAAGCTCTGTAAACAGTGACATTCGTGTGCCTGAATTAGTTTATACCTTGAAATGCAAAATGCCTGATTCAAAGTTTAAAATGTATTTTAAGCCTTTTTATGAAATAAATGGAAATACTTTAAACTTGCATTAAATAGGTAGTGACATCTTAAAGGAGCATATGTGATAAGGGATTAAGGAAACACTTCACTGCCAACAATGGTTCAGACAGTTTCTTATTGCTTTACAGCCTGGAAAATTCAGTTTATGTTGTGGAAAAGGCGTATATAGGTGTAGCTCCACCTCTTTCCATCAGTTTTCCATCGATTCATGTGGAATTCATGTTCCTCAAAAGCCACAGTTCTCTAAAAAAGAGGGCAAGGGGGCAGTGCTCTCCAATACCTTTCACTGATTGCCAAATCTGCCAGAGATTCAATTTCACTCTGCAGACACGAACCAATCGCAAACATGCTTTTTCCCCTGGTGCGCTCGAGGCGGGCTTAATGTGACCATGACAGAAGTGTTGTCGAGCAGCTTTTGTTTGATTACATCTAACATGACAGCCACCAAGAGCAGCTGTCTTTTGATTTGGCTGTAAGTGACTTCCTCCACGGAGCTCCCCTGGGCAAAAGTCATAAGATGCAATTATTAGATTGTGATCCCTCCTAAAAAAAAAACTGCAACAGCCTCTGCATATGTCATCAGGATCAATGGTATTACTGGTTGTAGGTCTATCCAACTGAATAAAGAAATTTCCATCTGCGTCCACTGGTCACACCTCCTGGAAGTGGGAGGTGACTACACCCTTTCTAGACTCATTCAAGCTCAGTTGAGATGAAGTCTGGATTTGAACTCTTGTTATAAATCATATTTAGTAGCCCCTTTAAGTTTGGATTTTTTTTCTTTTGTTTCTGTCGTTCTCCCTCTTTCGGGGTCACCACAGCAGATGATCTGCATATTTAATTTGGCAGAGATTTTTACACCAGATGCCCCTCCTGATGCAATCCCCCCACTCATTTTGGCTTGGGACTGGCACAAGAAGTACACTGGAGTTGGCCCCCCCATGGCTGGGGTCCCTCTGGCCAAATGGCTATTCTAAATGTTACTTCTTCACCAGTATTTTTAACACTTACATTTGATTATACATTATATAAATCTAGGATTTAAATAGGGGTCCATCTTGTTCTAGTTTAGGTGAGGGCTAATCCATGCGACACAGATCTCGGCAGCGAGGCAATAGCTTGCACCGCCGAGGTCAAACGATATCATCTAGTTTGTGATCCGCTCTAATATCAGATGACAGCTTCTCTGTGCGTCTGAGCTGCAGACAGACTCTTTATTGATCTCTATATCCTTCTTCAGACCAGGCAGAGAGCGAGACAGATGAAATCAAACTCCCCTGCATATATAAAATGTGCTCCTGCGTAATTAAGCTGTGAAAATTAAGTGCCTTTAATAAAAAAAAATCATCAATTCTCCTCCCAGTCATAAGATATATATATATGTATATACATATACATATATATATATATATATATATTCATTGGCCATCATACAATAGCCCCATCCTCAGTCTCTATGACAGACAAGAGAGCATTAAACTGCAGCTGGGATGATGTAAGCCTCGGCCAATCACATTAGTTCCAGACTAAATGACCCTGGAGGGGAAATAAAAGCACAATTTACTGCATTTATTTGTATCAGTCAAAACAACAGCATGACAGAAACTGTCCTTTTCCCTGATTATTCTGTCTGTCCGCGGTTGCCGGTGATGCAGGTTATTTGCCGTGCTGTCAGAGCGAATCATTTAAAGCAGCTCCCATAATCACTGCAGGAGATAATCACTTATACACCTGAAATATTAATACACACAGAGAGAGGCAGGAGGCACGATCAATATGAATTTTGGCTCCCACACAAACACAAGTGCACACACGAAAAATCCACACACGTACACATGTGCTGCATAAATTCCCATTAATAATTAAGATGGGCACAAGCTCTGAACGAGTCACCTTGTGTACAATGCCGGGGACTTTGGAAAGAAACCTCAATCTAATTCAGTTGCAACCTCAGAGTAAGTTAAAAGGTCCAGTGTAAGGTTTATTGTGTTTGTATTGTTTAATCGCATTAAATGAAGGTTTTCATAGCTTTAGAATATGACTTTTAGGGACTTTTAAGGCCTTGCAAGATCGCCCTCGGGCGGTTACCATAAAAATGAAGAATGGCTGCCCCTACATAAACTCAATCTATCAAACCAATGAAGAAGAGGGAGGAAATGACAGACCACACGTTACAAAACAAACACCAAGAGAGCTTTTGATGTCAACAGTCAGAGGCTAATGCTAAGTTCCAGTATCCATTTCCATTTTGGAACTCAGAAGCTGGAACTGGGAGTGACATCACTTGCTACCCAGTAGCCAGTGTTAGCAATAACAAAGCTCTACATAGTGCAGCAACATGTCTAGCACTATGTGTCAGGTTGGTGAAGTTGCTCTGGGTTTCTGAGTTGGACTCTACTCAGTTTGGTTTGGCATGTAGTTTTCAGTACCTCCTAAACGTGGTCATCAAAGCACAGCTGCTACGATTTTGTGACAGAGATGCGATTGTATACGCAGCGTCCATCTCAATCTCTCCGGATCCTCTTGTCAGACACCGAACACAGAAACCTCTACGCCTCATTGAGGTGGACAGCAGCCATGTGTGTTTCCTGGAACACTCATGCCGGGATTAAAAACTGGCTTGTTTGATTCTTGTGTTGGACATCACTCCGATGACTCCTCCAGTGACAACACACTCTGACCAGTCAGTGGCCGGTCAATCTGTTGACATCACATGATAGTATCGTGTCAGAACTCTGAGGACCTCAGAGTTCTTACGTTAGTGAAGCCGTCCATTGTGTGTGCGCAGTAAAATCTCACTTTAAAATATTAGATTAGGCTGCTGAATAAACACATTGTACAAATGGTTTATTATATCTAGTGTAGTCAATTTTTGCCAATGAATCCTCCCAAATACACCATAGATCTTTACGACACAGTCTAGTATCTATTTTATTTTCAGCAGAAATAAATGACCACTTTTACTTTCTCCTCCTTTTTCTGTCCCATTCCCTTTGTGCACTGCTGCCCTCATCACTCACACTTCCCTGTTTCGCCTTCCTCTCCCAGGCCTGTCCGTCATGTCTTGTTTTCTTTTCCCTCAACGCTCCTATTACTGCTTTTCCTCTCTCTCTCTCTCCCCAGTGGCGTGCCTGGCCCATTGCCATAGTAACAGACAGTCTTGACAGGTGGAGATAGCAGGTAGTGCAGCGATGCACAACTCCCCCTGGGGCTGCAGACGCCAAAACTATAGACTGGGAGAAGGCAGAACATGTCCTCAGAAACAACACTGACCAGTGTGGACCAGTGTGGTCCATGCCAGAGTCTGTATCCTACACATACTGTAAAACCACATGGCCGCTGTTTAACTGTGCAGCTTTGGGAGATGAGAAAGAGGAGTTTCTATTTTATTGCTCTCTCTGGCCAGACCTGAACCTGGCTGGACCCAGGAGTTCCTGACCAATCTGTTTCATGTAAATGAGAGACTGGATTCTATACCGACAGCATCCTGGGAATCATCGGCTACAGGCTGCAGCAAAACTGTTCTCTCTGCAATCTGTAATTGAATTGATTTAGTCCCAAAGAGGGGAAATGATGCACACACACACACACACGCGCGCGCGGTACAACCTTTAAACAACTTATTTCCATACACCACAGATACACACCTCGCTTACACGTCCATAGGTAATAAGATTGAAATAGCATCTGTTTCCGACATACACTCACGGCACCATGTCAACCATGGCTGCAATTGCTCCTTCAGGGATTTCTCCTGCTGCAGTAGTGGAACACGTGGGGGAGTTGGACAAAAGCTTTGTGTTTGCTGAGCTGGATGCAAACAGAAAAAAAAGAAAAGAAAGGAGCATCTTCTGATCCTCACTAGGAAGTTATCGCAGGATTGTAGCCTGTACTGGTCTGGACTGTAGTAAAAGGGGAGGAGCAAACAGGCACCATTCCCTTTTAATGAGACAACAGTTCACTGCATGCTTTGGGGGTTGCAAATGTGGCAAATGCTCTGCAGAGAAAGCGATGTTAAAACAGTGACAACAAGCACACAGGAAGCCAGGGGAGAGCAATGCAAAACTCACCATGAGCAAAGACACGGCTGATTCAGGCATGAGCTGCACAGCCATGATGGGATCCTGCTATCGCTTCTTGGGGAGAAAAAGAGGGGATGTTGTCAACTCTTCGTTATCCTTTTCTTCCTTCCTCTACGTATAGAGCTGGGAATCAGACTCACATCTGTCCCGGTGAAGTGTCCTCCCACTTTGGTGCCCTTCACCTCCTCTCTGCTCTCCAGTCAGTGCTGCAAACAGCCTCTGGTGACCAACTGTATAATGTCACAGTCTCTGAAGGGTACAGTTTCTGAAAGGCAATCTCCGGTCTTCCACTACTTTGATCAAAGAGCACAGCAGAAACCCCCCCTCCCCACCCCTCCTTACTTCTCGATCACTTTTCAAACACTCCCTGCAGACCCCACACCCACCTCCCTCACCCCAAACCCCTGTGACACGGGTGCTTTTGGCTAAACGCTCTCCTCCCTCACTTGCTGCCTTCTGCCTCCCAACACAAAGCACATCCAGACCTGCATGCGAGTCTGTCCGGCTGCTGCCACACAGGATGTAACCTGCATCAGTGATGCTCGCTCCTCCGGTCTGAAGCACTCCTCCACTGTGGCGGGAAAGCCCAGACGCTCACCTCTCCTCTCAGAGATCCAGTGCAGAGAGAAAGATCCTCTCTATACTATCCACCCTGCCTCATATATCATGAGCACGAGACAAGGGCAGAGAGGGAAGCAAATAGAGCAGAGTGTAATAAATGGGTTTCAGAAGGACAGACAGAGGATGGAGTAAAAGCAAAAGCCAGGAGCCACTGGTGAGAGAGCTCCACACTGAGCTGAGGGTTAATGAAGGTGGGAGGAGAAGAGGGAGGGGTGACAGCGATAGAAATGCAGAGAGTAAGAGTAGACCGCGCCTACTGATGTCGGCAAAAAAAAAAGAAAAGAAAGCAAGGCAGCATGGGATGTGAATAAATACACCTTCATGAAGGGAATGTGAGATCAGATTTAAATCTGTGGTAGATGTCCTTAAAACTGATTTTCTTTTCCACATCATTAATTATTTAAACAGAAAAGAGTCTCAGCATTGATTTTGTCTTGTGTGCACAGCAGGAACAGCACAGGGCAGAGAGGCATGTCATGCAGTCACACGACCAACGGATGGTACCCACCCTGGTATAAAATAATAATTTTAATTATTGTAACATTCTGAGTTATGTGAGGCGTGTTTATCCACCCCACACGACTCTCTGTGGTTCTCATTATAGCGGTGTTGTTTCTGTGTCTGTGGTGACATTACCGCACACAGTGATGATTGAGGGAAGGTAGCAGCAAACAGTTGGAGTAAGGACTTAGAGGTAGATGAGTTGTCTTTTCAGAAAGCTTCAAAAATCTTGATAGAAGAAAACACAAGCACCCGTGAAATTTCTCAGCAGAAGACGTGTCTTCCTCACAGCAGCATCTCCGTCACTTACTCCAGAAGCACAATTCATGTCTGTTTTTACTTCTAGCGGTTTGCTTTTGAGCTTTAGATCATAACTGCTGAAAAACACCTTTAGTCTTTAAGGGACAAGAGCCCCTTAAAGACTCCTACGACGTTGACCAATAGGATAACAGCGAGCCCTAAGAGGGATGCTGCTGCTGCTGCTGCTGCTGCTGTTACACAATAGATGAAGTACAAGGCACTTTGTGACACTCAGAAACCGGTCTACAACCTATTTATCTTTCTTTTCTTTTTTTTTTTTTGTGTCTGAGATCACGACCTTGACGATTACCCACAATGCTTTGGTAGCCATGATTGACCTATGAGCTCGCTCAGTGTGATGAACCGATGATTGGTCGGGGTTATACATGTAGTGTTGCCAGTCCACTGAACAAGACACGGCAAGAATCCATGCCACTGTGACTGATGAGCTGACAATGCTGTGTAGTCTGATCCCGGCAAAACTTAGACCTGCTCGTCTGTGTAACACATCTCTCCACAATCATTACCTCCACCAAGGTGGTTGATGTATTTTTGTCATTTTTGCCTGTCTGTGAGCAGCACGTCTCAAAAAGTGGATTTCTTTACACGTCGGTTATGGCCAAACTGAGAAATGAAGAGATTTGGTGGTAATAAGTCATAAGAATCCAGATTCAGGATTTCAAAGAATAAATGTAACCTTGCAAAATATGGGAGTGAACTTACACTCAGAAGCAGGCGTTCTTGGAGTTTTTGCACACTCTCAATGCTTTCTCTATTTTTACAATCTAAGCCCATCTATTTTCTGGCATTGTCGTCCCATCCATCATAAACAATAGTGTGACTATGTAATTGTGTGTAATTACTTACTTTAACTGTCAAGTTTTACGTAATTAGACCCAAATGCAGGACTGCAAAAATGAATAAAAACACACTCACTTTATCCTCCACATGGGGGTTATAGGAAAGCTGGAGCCAATCCCAGCAGGCATAGGGTGAAAGGTCCAAGGTCAACAACCACTCACACTTCATCTGCATGTTTTCAGACTGTGGGAGAAAACCCATGCGCACACACAGAAAGGCGAACCAGCGACCTTCATCTGAAAACACAGAGAGACTGAGGTCGTGAGGGACTCGGTTCAATTGAGTTCACTTTCACACTTTCTCACTTTAGTGAAACCAACCGAACCTTTTGAATAACGTAATTCCCCTCCTCGCCTGAGGTGGCGCTGCATCAAGAATTGAACAAGAAAACTTGCTCATTTGTTGGTTAAAAAATCCTCATTTTATGTGAACATACGACACATATAACCTGCAACAATGGGCTCACACATTTCTCCAGGCTATCGTTCTACACGTATGATTCAGTTGTGTTTTACCCACAATGCCAAGCATTGTAGTCCACTTCCTGCATTTCACTTGAAGCAAACCGAGACCTATGTTCTTAGGCGGACCAGAGTTTGCTTCTTTGGTGCATTCACGCCTCCACAAACGAACCGGGGCTGTGTGTGCATGCACGCTATAACTCGCTCTATAGGAGGCAGTGATAAGTGAACACATGTCAAGATCACAAGACACAGGTGAATCACGTCAGTGTGGAACAACAGTGGCGAGAAAACACAGGAAGTAAAACTAACCAAGGTACAAAGACTTCAGAATAAAACGTGAAACTAACAAAACACAAGGAAAACATACAACCTGAGGAAACGAGGAACAACACATACACTACACTACAGTACAACAACACAAGGTCTGTTTTTTTGTGATCAAAATATTTATTTTAGAAGAAGGGTTCACTGTAAACCACCTTCGCCCCGAGCCCTTCCAAGCCGATCTAGAGTCGGTCGCGGCGCACCACTGGCAGAGGAAATTTCATACTGCACTATAGAAATGACTGAAACGTGATTAAAACTAATAAGCGTTTTAGTCCAAAAGACTAAAACTAAGACTAAATCTACAATGGCTTCCAAAAACAACACTGCACAGTACACCATCCAGAGAAACATCCAGACCAGTAGAGAAAACCGCTGAACAGCCCAGACCAGGAGCTGAATACCAGAAAATGGAAGAGAGGTGATGCTTGTCCATGAAAATAAACCTCTTTACCACGACAGCACAGTTTCTCTTACTGCAAATTTTATTGGTCTTTGTATATTTGACTACTTATTAAACTATTCAATTTAATCAACACATTTAATTAAGATTTTCTGCAAAATGCAATAGCTTACAACATTTATATTATTTGCTCTGTTTACATAGCAATGCTGACACCTATTGGTGATTTACTGGTACTACTGCCTTAACAATGACACTGGCAATGGATAAGATAAGGATAATTTAATAGCATTTAATAGAGCCTTGAAGTAACGTATAAATACGGTAATAAAAATCAAAAAATAGTCTGATAGACTGTTTAATATACGACACATGACTTATTTTGGCATACAAAGAACCAACTCGTAACCAAAGACTACACTATGTAAAATGTGAATTAACTTTTATTCGTAACTTTGGTAAGTTTCAGATTTCATTTCATAAATAATATCGATGGAGGGGGGGCCCAAAAAATACAGTCTGCCTAGTATAGTCCATTTATTTAATCCGGTCCTGGTAGCGACAGTAGCTCAGTGGTAGAGCGAGTGGGTTCAATTCCCAGCTCTGCTAATCTATACGTCGATGTGTCCTTGGGGAAGACACTTAACCCCACTTTGCCCCTGACGGCTGTGCTGGCCGCGTGTGAATGGGTATGAAAGATGCACTGTTCATAGATGTGCTGTATGAATGTGTGAGTGTATGAAAGCATGAATGATGGAATGACAAAAGCTGCAGTTTAAAGAGGTCAACAAGAAAAAAGTGCCATTTAAATACAGACCATAACACACATGCAAATAACAGCCTGGCAGACAATAAGAGGCAGATAAAACAAAAACATTAAGTTCCAACTCGTCCACAATTAGCTGTGGGTCTATACTCAGTTCTTGTAGTAGGAGGCAAAGTTTTGATAAACTTGTGCAGACAACATTATTCAAAAGTCAACATACAAAAAAACATGTGTGGGTGTCGTGGTTGTGTCAGACAATATATTCACTACACTACACCACACAATATTCTATTTTGTGTTTGTATGCTGCCCAATTTACACCAAAACAATACAATTTACTTCTTTTTTTAAATAAAGAGATCAAATTAATATTGAGCAGAATTATTCTCTTATTATATTATCTATTATCCAAACTAAACACCACCTGACCTTTGTATTACAGATGTAAATAAGTCAACCTTTGTAACTTCCTCATATGGCATATGGTTGCCACCACTCCAGGAAGTTGTGGATGTGTCAGATCTTTATATAGAATTGCAACAAAATAAGAAAAACATTCCATTTTTGGGGGTGAATTTTCATTTCAGCAAATGGAAGGAGTTTGTGATGGAAAGTTCAAACTTGTTGCATGTTTGTCAGGATTGTTTTTATTTTTATTTTTTTTCATATAAATAAACCCAGCCCCTCTGCAGCTTCCTGCTACAGGAAGCTCAACGTTGTTCTGTCACAGCCAGGATAAGTGTGATAAGAGTGTTGGATTGTTTGGGTGTACCGCATATGGTAAGTACTAACAAGAAGAACACTTTAAAAAGAAAAGAAAAAGTAAAATATACTTGGTGGATTCTGTGCAGAATTTGGGACTAGATTAAGGATGAAAGTATTTCTTGCAGATGATATCTGATATCGAATCATAACAGGCAGAGCAGACCGCTAACAAAGCTGGTTGGCAGAGATTTGTAGCAGAACATGTTATATTACAGGTTTGCAGGTGATTCTATTTAACTCACGGAGAAAGATTAGAGGGAAGCAACGGCACTGCTGCTACCGAGTGACTAAGTGTACGAGTCTTGTAGGAGTAGGGAGAGGATTTAATGTAAGATTGAGTGTCACGTGTGTCGTCCAGTCAGCCACAAACACACACTCTGACGTAATGTTGACAGAGAAAGAGGAAGAGAAAACAAAAGAGCTGCTGCTCTAATGTCTTTGTAAAAGTTGGTACAATAAAGTGAATGTTATTTTCTTGTGTTTGTGTTGTTTTTTTAAATCCACCCTATGATTTTAACAGATTCGCAGTCTCAGCAGTAGATGGCGCTGCTGAGCCACACAGCTGAACTAGTTGGCAATGAAAGCTTGGAGAAATGGGAGTTTGTTGGTTCTGGGGGGTTCGGCCGCGTCTACAAGGCCAGACACAAGAACTGGGGGTTTGATGTGGCCATTAAGCTGCTACATGGTGGTGTCGGGTAAATGTATAAATAGCCGCAAACAATTAATGCCTTCACATCCTGCTACTGTATGTAAATAGTTCAAGATGTGTTCTCTTTTTTTTGCTTTCTTGCAGTACCCTCATGTCCAAGGACAAAGCACTGTCTGCAGAGGCGGAGCTCATGAACAAGGCCTCCTGTGAGTTTGTACTCAGAGTTTATGGAGTTTATGAGGGAAACTTCATGCAAAGTGGAATAGTCATGGAGTTCATGAGCAGAGGGTCAGTCCAGACTCTGATACAGGACCTCTGTGGTCGTCCTCCATGGCCCCTGACGTTCCGCTTGGCCCATCAAGTGGCTCTAGGCATGAACTTTCTCCACTCAAGGAACCTCATTCACCACGACCTGAAACCAAGTAACGTACTGCTGAACGACGACCTTAACGCCAAGGTAGAATGCATCAACGTCAACGAGTGAACCTATATTTGGTTTGAAGCTAATGAAGCTAACGGTGCGGTGTGTTTGCTCAGTAGCTGGCAGATTTTGGTTTGTCCAGAGTTTCCACCAGCGCTTTGAATAGCAACGAAAAGAAGAGCGGAGAGGTCGGAGGCTCGTACAAGTACATGCCTCCCGAGGCTTTTGAAGCTTCGTACGAACCCGTCCGTGCCTTTGACAGATACAGGTAAATATCACTCAATACAATGTCTGTTGAGGTTCTCAGTCATCCAGATCCAGGTCATAGTCATCTTCAGTAGTGAGCTGTTGGCGACTGGACAGGTTTGAGTTGAGTTTAAGTACGGGCGAAACTGAAAGTTTAGTTCTTTGGCCAAAACATCCAACATTTCAGGTTGGGTGAGGATTCATTTGGACGAATTTCCTGCGTCTCTGACTGTGTTGTGTTATCTCGTTTCCTCAGAGTCAAATCTTTGGTGAGAGAGGAGTTATTGCATCTCGACTTGTCACTTTCTTTCCTTACTTTTGGTGCAATTTTGGTGTGATCTTAATCAAGTAAGACCATTCGCCTACAGCCAACTACTGAAGGTCCAGTACAATATAGTACAAAACCAAAGATTGTGTATAGAAATTGATTTAGTCTTCCAGTTCAAAACAAAATCAGAATCCTCAAGATTTGCCTTTGCCAATGTCGAAGTTCACAAGTTTCCTGCAATCAAGTGAGATGTAGAAGCTCATTTTATTAAACACTTCCAATCAAACCAAGTTATTTTTATAATGATCTACAGTGGTATAGTAGTAACTGCTACAGTAACACTTTGTTTTGATTGTCCATTGTTGACTCTCTCGTGTCACCAGATTATCAGTTGTTATTAATTATTCAGCTGAAGTGATTGTAACGCTATGTTTGCAGTGTTATTAACCATCATTCAACTGCGTCTCTGTAGCCAGTTGACTATCTACGTCGGATTAGTCTGTCACTTGACAGAGTGAACAGGATCATGTCAACATGCGATCACACGTATGATCAATTCTTAGTTGACAGTTTATTGTAAAGTAAACGTCAGAGCATAGACAAGTTGACACTCAGTTGCTGTTAGTTGACGATCAGACTGTTAGTAGGGAATCTACACTTGCATCAGTAAATCAGGACCATCTAATTAAAGTGTAAAACAGTTGAGAACAGTACAAAGAAGCAAGAAGCAAGTCGACCTGATAATTAATACCTGTTGATTACTAGTAGAGAATCAACAACGGACTATCAAAATAAAGTGATATCCTCCTACTTCATAGGCACCACTTTAAAAAACTGGAATTCTACATCCATTTTGCATAAAGTCTATGTGCTAAACTTGTAATAACAATGTGTCTTTTTTTCATCAGCTATGGTATCCTTCTGTGGTCTATTGTTACGGGGAAAGAGCCCTATCCATGTATGTATACATTTTTTTTATTATCTTACCATTTATCTCCTCTAACTTTTTTTTTTTTACTAATCTAAGCTAATATATTATTTTGCAAAATGACAGCCCGTCATCTCCTCTTCTGTTTGCACAGTAATTACCGTTTCCTCGTGAGTTATCACTTCACAGCGAGTTAAGATTGAAAATAGGGGCGCTGTTGCACCCTAATGAAAATCCCCATTTATACTTTCATCTGTAGTCCCTTCACAGGTTGATTTAACAGATGAATGCATACATACACCACAGTAATACACAAAGTTGCATGTATACATTATAGCGAAAAACAAATAAAAAAAGTTAACACTATAAAGTGCCATTAGCCTAGATAATTTGCACCTTTTCCATTAATATAATGTTGAAAAATGACACCTAAATGTACAAACTGTATATGTGTTCTTCGCCGTATCATGGGTTATATACAGCTGCTGACAACCATCTTGTGGCCCTGAGTATCCCTCGTGGACAGAGACCTTCTCTTGAGGACATTAACCAGGGGGAGGCGGAAGGATTAAAAGACCTGCTCGAGCTCATGAAGATGTGCTGGGATGAGAATCCAGTGAAGAGGCCCTGCTTTAAAGGTTTGCATTATTTACGCTGATTAACATGTTTTATGTCCCCATATTAGAGCATTGGCTACAGTTAAATGGGCAGGAGGATTTTTTTATCCATCAATTGGACATTTAGACCTGGGTTAAAGGTCCAGTGTTGAAGAATTAGTGACATTTAGACTCCAGAGTGCAACAACTCCTCCACTTACTCTTCTCTTTCCCTCATGGGATTATGGTGGCCTTTATATACCAGAAAGGATGTAATAAACAAACTTGGTGGTGGTCAAATGGGACACCCTTAAAATAAGTCATGCATCATCACATAAGCAGATGTGTCAGAGATTCAATAAGCCGTCAAAGGAAATATCCTTTTTCTTTGATGACACTGATAGAAATGAAGCAAAAGAAGGGCCACAAATAAAAAAAAAGATCATCATTAAACCCATGTACATTATGCAACATGCAAAACATTTACATTTTAGCTGTAAACATGTTTAGGTTGTGCCATATGACTCAGAGAGAAAATATCTAGATGTCTGCTCACATTCTGAGGCTGTTGCTCATCTTAGCTCAGATTCTCATCACAACTGCTAACACCCCAACACTGATTTGCCCCTTGAACTGAGCAAGAATCATCTTGAGGTACCCCGTGGGGATGATGCACGAATTAGTATGGGTTTTTCTGTTAAGGCCAAACCTGTCAGAAAACACTCACTAATTTTGATGTGGTTAGCACAGGGTTACATGGTAACCAATGCTATGTTAATTTAGTTATTCTTTAATCTGGGGAGAATCTCATAGCCCTCCAACTCCTTGTAGTGACCCCTGGAAAAAAAATCAATTTGAGGGGGCATTATCCCTCTACTTCAACATGCAAAAATGGTGGGAGCATAGCCAAGTGGGCCCACCTGGGATTTAGCCCTCCTCACTCCCACCCTTTTTTTGCCGTTTAGTCCTTTGTTGGTTATGCATTTACTGTATGCGTTCACTGCATCAGGTTCAAGTCCATTCTGGCGGCTGTGAAAACACTGTGCCACAAGATGACGACCTCCATAAAACAAGACTCTTGCCTAAAGTACAAATAAAAGGGTAATTCTACCAAATGAGTTTTATTTTAAGGCGATTTTAGCATTATACACACATACACAAACACTTCCTGCCAATAGACAATAGACAATGGGCCGTTACGATTCAAGAAGTTCAGACCCTGAAATCAAATCCATACTTTAATCTTTCTTTCCACAAGGTAAAAGTCAGATTCTAGTCTGACAAAGACAATCATCTGGCTCGATTATACTGTGCATGTAAACGTAGTGACTTACTGTGATGTCCTCTAAAATGTGAATCGCTTTCTGTTTCAGAATGCCTTGAGGTCACTGAGACACTTTTCTCAAAGCACTGGGGAGAAATTCATGTGGCAGTTCATCACGTCTTGACAACTTTGGTACAACTCATGAATTCACTGGGAAAAAAATGAAACATACCTCTGAAAAATAACTCGTCACTGCATGTAATTTATGAACAAATGGTTTACGTCTTTCTCCCGTTCATAATGTTTTCTCCCCTGCAGTCAAACACAAGTAATCGGCATTCAAGTGTGCCATTACACTGCTTTCCTCAGACAACAGGTACAGTACTTTGTTATACATTTCATCTGAGTCTTAATTGTTTCCGTGTTATAATAAATCATCTCATGTGAGTGTTTGTTTTCTTTCAGAACAATCAAAGGCACGTGCCACTGTGAATGGCGTCAGAGTTATAAATAATGAAAAGGCTTCAGCACAGGTATACTATTCATCAAGTCTGACGACTTCAATAATTGATATCGTGCTGTAAATAATTGTCAGCGGTCAAAGGATTAAATGAATTTTTTACTTTTACAAGCAGGACAATTCTACCACAACAGTGAGTGACAGAGATAAAGGTGAGCGTCCGTGTCAGTGAACTGGCACATCCGTTTCCAATTTAATCACACTTTTCACGCTCACGCTCTAATTGCTGCTCGTTGTCAAACAGCCAAGTTTGTGGACGACAACAGGGCGGCGCTAATTCAACACGTGTCCGAGGTAATGGCGATCGTAGAGGAGCTCGGAAACATGGTCCACACTGAGACCTACTCGGCGATTGAAGCGGAAAAGACGAGCCGTGAACAAATGAGGGCGCTCTTTCAAAGGACGTTTCGTCCAGGAGGGGTAACTGTCAAAGCTGCCTTCTACACCGCCCTTAAAAGACATCACCCCGAGCTGGTGGAGAGGCTCGGTGAGATCTGCTCCCAGTTTTGACAACATTTAACGTAATACAATTCTTTTTTAAACGATTCTTTTTTTTCTGTTCCAGGTGGATAACTTGAAAGTGCCGTTAGCGTTGATCACGACACAAAGAGTCGGCGATCCGATGTTTGGAAGAAGCAGAAATAAAATAAAATCGAACAAAATCGATTTATTGAGTAATCTTTTGGTCCAGAAAATGTTGATCGATGTTTTTCCAAACCTGGAAATGATTCTCATATGTCTTGTTTTGTTTCAGTTTGAATGATTTCTTTGTTACATGGAGCAAAAAAAACCAGAAAATATTCACATTTAAGAAGCTGAAAAATCTGAAAGCTTGTTTTAATGATGAAAAAAAAATATATAACCTCACACTGATGAATAAATTATCAAAATAATTGACAATTCTGTACTTTTTGGTAGTTAAGACAGTAAAACACGTTTTCCATTGTCAACTATGAGTGTGTGTGTGTGTGACGCTTCTTCCAGTGGGCTTGTGAGAGAGGGGGAGAGAGGGAGAGAGAGAGGGACCGGGTAAGAGGCTTTTCTGGTTCAATCCCTCGGTAACTGTCACAAGCAGTCAGTCAGTCACCTGCAGATGAAGGTGTCGAGGGCAACCAAGGCAACAAAGTTATTCTCTTGCCTCAGTTTGACTCAGTGGGTTGATCACTACTATTAAAGTTCAAATAATATCATAAAAATAAACATTTGAAGAACTTGAAGTTAAATCTCTTACTAAACACAGCACTATTCACACAACATGAGTGAATACTTCTGGGATTAAAGTCACAAACAAACAGTGAATTGCACTTGTTTTGAAAGGTTCTACTTTCCTTCACAAACATACACGTTTACGACGCGTCCTTGCAGAACGAAGCGGTCGAATCACCGCTCCGACTCCCTCAGCGCCCGAACACGCTCACGTTCACGCCGCGGCGCGACTCTGAGGTGAAAGTGTCCAGTGTTTCAGGCGTCATCTTGACCTGTCCTTCTCCTCCACAGTCCTACTGGTGCTCTCCACCCGATAACACCCATCTCACCCCACCCCATCCCTGCATTAACGCTCCCAATCCTCTTTGTGGGAGAGTGACGTCTGCTACTGTCAGAAACAGAGTTAAGCTCAGCAGGCACCAGGAGAACAGAGTGGGGAGAGAAGCTCCCTGCCTTAGGGATAACCAAGCAGCTCTGCTCCTCCACAGGGACGAGGGATTCTGCCACCTAACAAGGTCGGACTCTTTCCCCCCGTGGCTGCTCCTGCCTCCAGCTGGGGAACAAACAGGTGCAACATCATATCAAATTTGCTTTGGCAAGATACTCAACTTCAGCAACAGGTGAGCTTCAAACTCTTGCCACCTGGCTGAAGGCCTCGACGGCCTCCAAGGATGAGTGCTAGGAAACCGGAATACAAAACCTCCTCCAGGAAAACAACATTGTTTTGAGACATTTCTACCACGACTGCTGCTGCTTGAAGGATTTGAGACGCAGACATCTCCATCTGTTTCATTCTGCTGTACGTGAGGCCGAGTTTGTGAAATTCTGTCCGTTGCGGTCCATCGTTACGGGGTTTTGCAGACATACGCGGCTTCCTCTCATGTCAGGTGTGTCTGAAAGGTGTTTGTGTGAGCATGTACTCAAAGCAATGGGTGCTCATGAGAGCTTATAATTGAATCTGAGTGTGTTGCTATTGGGAGCCACTGGGGACATTGTTTACTTGGTGTGTGTGTGTGTGTGTGAGGGTGTGATGATTTTGTTCATGTGTATGATACAAGTCAGAAGTGCTTGAAGAGTGAGTGAGAGAGTGAGTGAGTGAGTAGGTGTTTGTGTTTGAGGTGGTGGGGCCCTGTGGAGGTTGTAACCCTGGATTTCCCAGAGATGGAGGGTCATGGTTATGACCGCTTTGGAGATGGAGAGAGGGACAATTACCAGATTGATTACCGGAGGATTGTGGGCGACATGGAGCCAGCACGGCCTCGCATCTCAAACAGAGACGGAGAACAAGCCCCCGCCTTTGGCGCCTACGCCCACCCGGCGCCACATGGACACGGGCATGAGACTGCGGCCCAGCGATACAGTGCTACGCGGATCCAAGCTGGATTTGAACCCGAAAGGTCGGTGTCACACTCACTTCCCTGAATAACATGCAAGGTCTTGGACGTCGTATTTACTAGATGAAGTGTTTGTGGACACAGAGAGTTTAAGTTTAAAGCTGCAGTGTGTAATCTTTGGTCAAAAAGACTCATTTTTATTTAGGCACAGCGATAAACAAGACAGCAGTGACTCACCAAAACAGCAATTCATGCATTATTGGGCCATGTGTTTTACCTTACAAGGCCAAATCTCAAATTCTAGAGGAAAAGCTGAACTAATGCTTCATGGTAGAAAAGTTCCTTCTTCTTTAATAATGAGCAGCACAGCAACTTGTTGGACCAATAACATGCAAGACACGTGGTGTGTGTGTGTGTGTGTGTGTGTGCAGTGATTGGCATATCTGCAGTGTATAACTTTGAATGATATGTCTTTGATGACGATGTTATTATTCTACGTCTGCTTGAATATTCTTCATTTTATCAATTGAAAATGTTCTAGTTTTAAAAATAATAATCTACCAATGACGAAAGCTTGGCGAGAATAACTGAAATTAGCTTGTTAATCTAATGTTCCTTAAAACAAGGAAACGGGACAAATACGAGACAAAAGTGACCTTTGTTTTATCAAAATGTGCTCACAATAAAGAACGTCTGCAATGTTAGAAATACTTAACATGATTAAGGTGACTTTACTAATGTATACTTTAAAATGTCATCGATTTGTACACAAACAATAATCTGTGATAGTGAATCTTTATTTCTGTAGTTAAACATATTTACTACACTCTGGTATTGAACACACAAACCAGGGGCAGGAGCAGTTCTAGGATTTCATGGAAACCACTGTTAAAGCCTGTTACTGGTAATTAAATCAGAAGTAGATTATTTTTCTAGTTAAAAACCTGCCAACATTCATTTCCTTTGCCAGAAACGAGGCTTATTTACTTTACTTCCTGTAACATTTATTATTCTGCCTCTCTTTGGTCTTTGGCTCTGTCGGGCAAAACCATCAGACCTGATTGAGGGAGCGTTTGTGTGAATACAGCGGCAGCACAGGGTCACACAGGGTCAAGAAGCCGTTATCACATCAAACTAGTGAACAATTGAGTTTTTTGAGCAGTAGAATTCACTTTTTGTTTCTTTCTTTCTTTCTGTTCTCGGGTCAACGGGTTTGAATTTGAAAATGTTGTTGCCTCCATGTGTTTTCACAGAAAATGAAAAACTAAACACGGCTGTAAAGGGAGTCACAGGGAAAGCTTTGAGTGCAGTTGATTAAAAAAAATGAATCAGCATTGTATGAACTCCTTTGACAACAGACACTTCTAACTATAACATTGTGAACGCAATGTTTTCTGATGTTTATCCACTAAACTCACAAGCTCATTTATCACCTCCCTGGGCAGCGCAGCAGATCCTCTTATCTGCTGTGCTGTCGTCACAGAAGGACTTTCCATGGACAAGGACGGATTCTTTTTATTAGCACGTCTGCTGTCTACATTGGTAAAAGGATCCGCCTCCTGCAAGCGTGTGAGAAAACAAGAGGTCAAGAGTTAAAATGGCGATTATCGTGTTTTTGAACGAGGCGTAAATCAGAAACAGAATACTTAATTAATCCCCGGGAGAAATAAGTTGCATTACATCCACGGTGGTTCTTGGTATAATAGGTTTGAAAACCACTGTATTACAAAAAAATTATATATAAAAGATAAAATGTGTAATGTAAACATGACAAAGAAATATTTACCCTATTAATCCTACAATACATAATACGCATATTTGTAAGTTAATAGAATATGTGAAGATGTGTACGGAAAAGCATTCAATTCAATTAAAGTGGTTAAATATAATTACATTTATCTCTTTCTGACAGTATATTTGTAATAATTATTGCAATTAATTACACATTTATCAAATCACGACCCACAAACGGGTTGACGTTTGCTTGGAAATGACTGGTTGACCAGTTCAAAGTGAATACAGATACAGGGTATGGCTGTCAATCAATTAGTGGTTACATTGTACGCAAGTTTGTTCTCGTCCTGACTGATGATGTGACCTTTAAAACGTGGGTCAAGAGGGGCGTGGTCTAAAGTTACAGTTCAGTAGGTAAATATGAGTTTAAGATTATAACACAATATTCCATCATGATATCACAACTAAGATATGTATGATGATATTTCACCAATATCAAAGAGTTATTAAATATAATATGGATTTTTTTTTTAGAAATTTTAGAAAAAGAAATGAATACAAATGTCTTGGTTAAATGGGTTAAAGTGGCCGCTGCTTCCATGATTAATGTGTGTCGTCCTATTGCAGCATGGCTGACTATTTGATCAGTGGAGGCACAGGTTATGTTCCTGAAGACGGTTTAACAGCACAGCAACTCTTCTCCATTGGTGACGGACTCACATACAAGTAAGAAAATCCTATTGTTGCTGTCCATCTGCCCTCGAGTGTTTATTCATGGACTTCTGCCATATGAGTCCAGACTTTTTGAACTTTCTAGTTAAATATCTTGCTGCATTTTGTCAAAAACAGAAGAGAATGAGGGCCACATGCGAAGGCTTTGTTGCTCAGATTTAACACAGAGTGGATCGCACTTTGCAGTACCATAATTACGCGTTGGTTTGTGCTTTACGCAAAATCTGGTGTTCATGTGCGACTGCAGTATTGTTTTTTTTAATAAAAACCTTTTTCTTCATTTTAAATTGTTAACACACTATATTAACATGCAGTAAATAAGCAAAAAGAGATGAGGTGTTAAAGGGTTGAAGTATTTAATCTCACACTTCTGACTTTTCTATTTATTTTTTTTTAGTTTGTTTCCAAAAACGTTTTCACGTATGGCCCACATCTTGAAAATCAACTAATGCTATTTAATGTTTTTGATTTGATATTTAATGTCTTTTTTCTTATCATTAAGGGTTTTTTTTAACTTAAACACAGACACATTTATAGCACACAGCTTGTGCACGTGCACCAGTGACACAGAGAATTATGCAACATGCTCCATTAAGTGTTTAGTAATATCACTGATGACACATCTGCTTGTTTCCAACATGGAGGATTATGATGAATGAGACTTTCAAGGATAAGTCTGAGTGGTGTCGCGGACATTAAAAGCACTGCCTGTGTGCGTGTGTGTGTGTGTGTGTGTGTGTGTTTATGTGTGTGTATACAGTTCACTAACGAGTGATGAGTGGAGTTTCCTTAATGGAGGCTATATAGAGGATTTATCAGCGCTGCAGAGGATAAATGTAGAATATTTAAGTGGGTTGAAATGCTTAACATTACGCCTGCTTGAAAAACTGCTGCACTGGAGGAATTAAAGTTGTATGATCCTTTTTATGGCAAAAGTAATGATGAACGTGATCTAATAGTTTTGGAGCTGCAGTATAAGATGTTACGCTCACACCACGTCTGTTTTCTCTCCCTCCTCTCAGTGACTTTTTGATCCTGCCTGGCTTCATAGATTTCACATCTGATGAGGTGGTGAGTACAAGCACACTGTGGAGCACACACGCTCACCAAATACATGCCACACTCAAAAACTGCAGCTCTGCACCTGCAGCTAAACATGCCAGAAATTAAGCTTTAGACTATCAGAGAGTACAGAAAAAAAAAGTCAAATTAAAGTTATTCTGTACACACACCAGCATTTTCTTGTCATGATGTATTATATTGTAAATTGGGTTAAAATTTAAAACATGAGAAAATGCAGTAATAGATATTTACTGAATGTTAATTCATGTTTTAACTAAACATTTCATAATGTTATTCCCATTATTTGAGGATTTATAAAGCTACTGGTAACATCAGTTATCAAGGTTAGCTGTTTATATAAGAACCAAATTACTTAACCATAATTAAGTATTAATTAACCATCCATCACCTTAATAATGCTCCATGTGTTTTGTATGAAAAGGTGCCAACCAATGAAATGTATTATTAGAATTATTATTATTATGTGTTTAACAAAGACTTCACAAATACGTTAAATACTTATTTACGATGTATTAACCTTTATTTAATCTTACTAAAAATACTTAAAAAAAGGGTCACAAGGATCATCAATAAAGGCAGCGTTTGCTTAAGTGATGCTTGAGCAAATGTTAAATCATGATTATTTAGTGCTATTATACAATTGTATACAGAAATATCTATAAATGTTATCCAAAGAAAGACATTTACAGTTACTTAAAGCTTTAATTAACTGTCAGTTAACAGTTATTACTGACATGAACAGTAGATTTATAGATCCTTGAATATCCTGTATTAATTTCATAATTTCATTATTAGTTAAAACTGTATTGTAAAGTGTTACCTTTGTTTATTCCTTTTTATTTCACTGTTCATGAGCAGTTGGACTCGTGACAGGCAAAGAGTTTTTCATGTGCGATTCCTTCAGGCTGGAACCGTCTTCCTGCCCTTGACCTTATTTAAAAACGCTAGTGTTTTCTTCAAATATTCTATCCCTCACAAATATCCATGTGCACAGTCAGGGGTTTCCATGTAATTAATTCCAGTAATTTAGTTGAGGCTCCTTAAGCACCGGGGTGTTTATTTGACTTGCTTTGTTTTCGTCTCTGCCCTGCTCTGCTGGGACGTTCAATTAATTTCATGCCTCGGTCACATGGGTGATAACTCTGAAGTAGGTGTTCAAAACAGACACACCTGCGCTATCCAACACTCACTAACTCAGGAGGTCAATTCAGCATCAGTTTAGAACATTTTTGTTTATTTATTGGCAAAAATAAAAAGAAAGATTGTTTGTTTGTGCTGCACAGTATTTAACACACACACTCCATTCGTTTAGACCTATTTCCTGTCATGAGGTCATTACGTGTTTCTCTTTCTAAATGCACCACACTTTAGGATCTAACATCTGCGCTGACAAGGAAGATCACCCTGAAGACGCCGCTCATTTCGTCTCCCATGGATACCGTCACGGAGTCATCTATGGCCATCGCCATGGCAGTGAGTGCACAGCACGACCTGACACACACAGACCACATGAATCACGTGTACATGAGTATAATGAGTCTCTCCCTTGTCTCTGATTGGCTGCTTTCCAGCTGATGGGTGGGATTGGCATCATTCATCATAACTGCACCGCAGAGTTACAGGCTAATGAGGTGCGCAAAGTCAAGGTAAGACAGACGCTGTCAACACGATGTGTGTGACACTCACTGTGGCACCAGCTGCCCTCAGTGACCTGGTTTCCATAAGTTAATAAGTTAATAAGCAAATGTTGGGAGTTAGTTCAGTAGTAGATGCACACACTTTAAAATATAGTTCACCTCAAAAGAACTCATTAGTCAGGGGTGTTAAACTCAAGTGACCTGGGGGCCAGTGAGCATCTAGTCTGGTCAGGAGGGGGCAAGTCCAGAGAAAATATGACCTTAAAATCATAACAATAATCCATCACGATATCACAGTCAAGCTATTTTGCAGAATTTCAAAATGAAAAGGGTTTTGATATGGAACAATGTATACTTCACAATAATAATAATAATAATAATAGTAATATATTCATGATGTGAAAACAACCCATTAATATCAAAACAAGTAAATAATGAGGACAACTGCAATCAAAACACCTAATGTACTTACATATGTCATTTAATGTTGTAATGCCTGTCATTTGATAACAACCATATGTCTTATTATTAATATTGTAAAAAATGTTGCTGGCAAATATGAAGTATTAAATTCTGTCTATATTCTATCACCTCACTGGCAGCTGTGTTTAAAAAGGAAGAGGAGGTGACGGACCATGTTTTTATGATATTGAGGGGTGAACGTGTGCAAATTGGAAATGCACATAACAGGCAACCCAGCGACTGACTGAGAATATGTTTATCATCATGCTATTATGTTTATACACATTACATTGTTTTCATACAATACACAACTTGACTTTTACTAAAACACTAAAAACAAAGTAAAGAAGAGGAGAGGATCTACCACGACTGGAGCACTAGGAGTATACTATTTAATGGAAAAATGTAATTAGAAAATAAAACAAACAAACCATAACACTATGTGGGTGAACTCCTAGCACCTCAGACACGCCGGTGAAAGAAACAAAATCAAAACTGTAACACAAACTCAACCTTTAAAAAAAAAGTCACTATTACTAAAGCAAATTAGTGTTAAAAACAATATTGAAATAATACGAACAGCAGGTAGTGTTTTGCAGACATATCTTTCTTTTCTTTCTACATACAATAATACATCGTGCACCTCAGGGTAAACCATGCAATAAAAAGCTAAATATAATATAATATAATGTGTAAACATCATGTTTGACTTACCAGAGCCTCACATGGAGATGTTGTCATGAGGAGAGCTGTTTCACACCTGCTGCCAATCAGCCAATTTAACCCTGATTTCCTGGCTTGACAAAGTTGTCTCTCCTAGGTCCTAGTGCCCCTCTGCTACAATAACATGAAACTGTTTTATGCTTTCATCTTATCATATCATGGAAACCATCATTTAATAAAAATGGTCCATTTTTCTTTATTTTCAACTCCACCCCTCTTGTGCTCTGTTCCTGTCAGAAATTTGAGCAGGGCTTCATTACAGACCCGGTGGTGATGAGTCCCCGACACACAGTGGGCGATGTGTTCGAGGCCAAGACACGCCATGGTTTCTCTGGGATCCCAGTTACAGAAACTGGCCAGATGGGCAGCAAGCTGGTCGGCATCGTCACCTCCAGAGACATTGACTTCCTGTCTGAGAAGGACCACGACAGACCGCTGGAGGAGGTCAGGCTCCGACTGATGTGTGTTTGTTTCAGGAGGGCTTCAGGGACACACGGGGAAAACATGGAACCAAACTGAGGCAAACTGGTTTAGGGTTTCTAGAGTTTCTACCATGGTTCTCACCCCAACCCTAACCCAGTGTTGAGCATTAAAAACACACACAAACATTTTCTAAACGGAACAAATCAGTTCTCAAATTGGGAAGATGACATCTCCAGAGACATAGCCAGCATTTATTTGAGCATCTGAATGTGAATTATGCCTGCTGGACATCAACCAATGAAAGAGGTTCTATTATAAAAGAGCAGCTGGTTAAATAAAATAAAATAAATGTATGTGAACCAGTTTTGGAACTATGAACTTAGTGGAAAAA
The DNA here is from genome assembly GCF_019176455.1 of Solea senegalensis. Lineage (NCBI taxonomy): Eukaryota > Metazoa > Chordata > Actinopteri > Pleuronectiformes > Soleidae > Solea > Solea senegalensis. Next base: position 21,765,470 of record NC_058030.1, read on the forward strand.
AGCTGTCCTGGAGGGGGGAAAAGACCCATGAATAAATGTATATTTCATTTGAACCTCTTTTGGATTCAGGCAATGACAAAAAGAGAAGATTTAGTTGTTGCACCAGCTGGAGTCACACTGAAGGAGGCTAATGATATACTGCAACGGAGCAAAAAAGGTAAAACATTACCAGAAAAGTCTTTCGTCTTGAAGTATTCAGCCTGGACTCAGATACTCTGTTTGCACTCTGACCCCTGAAGGTAAGCTCCCGATAGTGAACGACAGTGATGAGCTGGTGGCCATCATTGCTCGGACTGACTTAAAGAAGAACAGAGACTACCCCTTGGCTTCCAAGGACTCCCGCAAGCAGCTTTTGTGCGGGGCTGCCATCGGCACCAGGGATGATGACAAATACAGACTGGACATCCTAGTGCAGGCCGGGGTGGATGTGGTAGTCCTGGTGGGTTTTAACTGCGTTAAAAATGCTTGTTTTTCTTGATTATGTATCTAATCTGACTGCATATAATCTAACTTGCAGGACTCCTCCCAAGGAAACTCAGTGTATCAGATCAACATGATAAACTACATCAAACAGAAGTACCCTGAGCTGCAGGTGGTCGGAGGAAATGGTGAAGTCATGTTCTGAACGCTCTCCTGCATGTGTGGAGTCAAACCTCCTCCTCAGCAACCCCTTCATCATTTACAGCAGCTCGTTTTCTTTCTGTGCCTCTGATTCTCTGTAGTGGTGACAGCTGCTCAGGCCAAGAACCTCATAGATGCAGGTGTGGATGCTCTGAGAGTGGGCATGGGATGTGGCTCCATCTGTATCACCCAGGAAGGTTGGATGCTGTGTGCACTATACATATGTGTTATAAATCACAAAATAATATTGTTTCCTAAAAGCTTGTACATTATTGTGTTCATTATTGTACTCCTGTCTGTCAGTGATGGCCTGTGGACGACCCCAGGGAACATCAGTGTACAAGGTGGCAGAATACGCTCGGCGCTTTGGAGTGCCGGTGATTGCTGATGGAGGAATTCAGACGGTTGGACATGTGGTTAAAGCTCTGGCCCTGGGAGCATCAACGGGTACATTTAAAAAGATTTTTATGATATTCATATGTGTGAAAAACAGTTTACGACTGTAGAAGTCAGCATTGCACAATTATCTTTTAGTGGGACATGTAATAAGGCAAAAACAAGTCTTAGTATCGTAGTGATTGTTGTTTATTTGTAGATATGAGACTGAGCAGTGAGCTCTTTTACGGCGATGCCCTGAGGTTGTATTTGAAACTGGGTGGCACAACATTAACAATACAAAACAGAACAATAAAATGACCAAATTCAAGTAAAACAAACACAAATTCAGAGCAGCGTCTGGTCATGAGGAGAATAAAATATGCATTATGTATAACAGAAGATAAAAAAAAAAAATACATATAAAAGATAATAATAAAGGTTAATTAAAAACAACACTTTAGAAGCAATTAAAGTGAAAATAACTAGGTTTAAAAAAACAAATGCAGGGAAAATGAGTAAATGTTTAAAATGTTTAATGACTTTCTTCTTCATTCCCCCTTTTTTTGGTGCTAAAAACTAAAAGCTAATGTACCAAGTTCAGCGTAAATCAGGGCAATTTCAAGATGCATTATTAAGCACCGTGAGTGCGTTTAATGAGAGATGGTGCTGGTTTTTAATGGAGAAGTGAGCTAATGGGGGATCATGTTTAACAGTGCTTAATAATCCCTTATTTCTGCCCTCAGTGATGATGGGGTCGTTGCTGGCGGCAACCACTGAAGCTCCAGGAGAATATTTCTTTTCAGATGGTGTGCGTCTGAAGAAGTACAGAGGAATGGGCTCGCTGGACGCCATGGAGAAAAACAACAGTCAGAAACGCTACTTCAGGTGCTGTGACAGTGACTTTTCGTCTGCACATGTTGATTTTAGAAAAAGCTGCACTCTTATTTTGTTGGAATGTTTTTGTGTGTGTCCAGTGAGGGAGATAAAGTCAAGGTGGCCCAAGGTGTGTCAGGCTCGGTACAAGATAAAGGCTCCATCCATAAATTTGCTCCTTACCTCATTGCTGGGATCCAACATGGCTGTCAGGACATAGGAGCCAAGAGTTTGTCCATTTTACGGTAGGTTTGGAATCATTTGTTTGTGTGTTTGTGACTTGTTTGACTCTTGACGTTCACAGTGTGTGTGTGTGTGTGTGTGTGTGTCTCTCTCTCAGGTCGATGATGTATTCTGGAGAGCTGAAGTTTGAGAAGAGGACCATGTCTGCTCAAATGGAGGGAGGAGTTCATGGCCTCCACTCGTAAGTCTGACTTTTTCCCCCTCCTGTGACTCTTTCTCACTCCACACTTACAAATGTTTGTATAGTCCTAAAGGTCCAGTGTGTAAGATTTAAATGTTAAGAATGCAGATTATAACAAACGGTGGACTCATCCTTTCATCCCTCCCTTTTCCAAATCCAAATGTCGGATAGCAATCGGACCTTGATGTGGACACCGGAGACGCATGTTAATACCAGGTGTAAATGCATGTGCTACATGAGCGCTATCCGATCACAGAAAACACATCTAATGTCAGGTGTAGACGGTGCGGTTAAGACACCAGCTATCGGCCACTTACAATGCTGCGCTGAGCTCTCTTCCTAAAAGGATCAACAGTCACACACAGAACAACGAAGACAAACTCCAACACTCACACAACAGCAGATTGTGTGAGTGTTTCCCAGTTTTTTCAGTTCCACCTCAGGCTGACATGACACTGACATGACAAATGATTTTCTTTTATTTTATAGCGATTATGTGCATATAAAAACACATGTATGTGTAGTATATTCCCTTTCTGCCAATAAACCGGCCTAAATGTTACACACTGGACCTCAAGGTTTGAAACTGTTAAAATAGTGATTAAAATACCAGTGATTTGAGTGTTTTTCTGTCCTCAGCTGTTTCCACTTGTTGTCTTAGCTTCACTTGGATTCGTTTGTCAAAAAACCTTTTATAATCAAATTCATATCAAATGTGATTTACCTGTGTTTAGCACCATCAAACTGTCTTCTCTCTTCCTCTTTTTTTCTTATCCATGCTATCATGTTAGATTTTCTTATGTGCCATGTAAGTACATCCACGTGGTTATAATGACTCCACCATTGTCTTCTATTGTCTTCTTTGTCTTCTATTCATTCATCTCCATTTTAGATATTCCGCTTTTTAGAAAATGCTGATGCGTCACTCTGTTTTTCAATCTTCAAATGCAGTTATGAAAAGCGGCTTTACTGAGTCGTCAGGAAAGGGAAACGCTCGATCGGGACCTAACATTCCAACCCCAGCAGCCACGAACAGATGCAGTGGGCACATGTGACCAAACTACACGCCACAAGAAGCTGTTGTCGTCACCTGGCAATACTTGTTTGTGGTCTCCTTGTCTGTTCCATCGCTAACACCTTTAAGTTTAGATCAAACTACTTCAATCTGAGTCTGAAGGTTAAGGGAGGGTCACACCTGTTAAAGGACATATGAACTCTGTCTTCCTCTGGCTGCGGCCAAGGCGTAGTGAGGTTAATGTGATTAATCTGTTCATCCCTTATTATAGCTGAGCTCTGAAATCCACCCTTAGTATTGAGTATACAAGAAATCTTGCAGTTTTAGCCTTTTCTTTCCCAGCTCATTCAATATCCCACAAGTGTTGTTATAGGAAATCAGGAATCCATATGTATAGATATACATATACACATATATATATATATATATATATATATATATAAATGACATTATAAAAAGCAACTTAGTCTTTGACAAAATGTCTCACATTTTATTAATGATAAAGGTTGTAAAAAGCACATGTAAAATGATCTAATATACTAACATACCAGTATTTAGACATGGCCACACTATATTTTCTAGCCTGTGATCTTGTGTATAAATCTTACTGGGTCAAAGGTCATATTTCCAGTACATCCATCCATCCATCCATCCATACACTACTTTATTCTCCACACATGTATTTTCTCTTTGTGAAAATGAGGGTGTTACATTGTAACTCACCCTGCATGACAAACCAGGAATTAGCCTTAATTCACCTTTCCATGATTATTACACTGAGCACCACAAAGGAGCAAACACAATAATGATAATGACACTCTGGATTTCACCTTATTTGCAGTAGAACGTACTGGATAACAAACGGTCTTGGTAACAAGACAGGATAGAATCCTATACTTTTAAATAATCTAATGATCAGTCTATACAATATACTCATATATATTCACACATGTTGGGATCTCCATAATTTAAGTTTGCAAAGGCATATTGTAAATCACATGGCTATTGAGTGTACATATATGAGTTATGTGTCTCACTTTCTGACTCACTACTTAAAAACAGAGCCAATGAGTCAGTTGAGCAAAGCCAGGTCACCCAAGTTAGATTGTTTTGTAGAATTATAGATGTTTTGGGCAATTTTAAAAAAAAGATTTCTTCATTTTGTTGAAACTACGACTATCTTTGGTATGAAATATGTCACTATGTCATATAAACACTGGATCTTTATTTGGCAATCGTGCAGCCAGTTGATTGATGATTACAGGTTATACAGAAATTGTGAATGTATTTTTGTTTTATCCAACTAAACGATTCTGAATTATTAAGTGTACATAGTGTTGCATTAATAAAGGTTATTTTAACATGGGGATTTTGAAATTGCTTCATCACAACACAAACAGAGAGTAAATTGCACTCCTTAGGTGTTTTTTCCCATGACCACTAGGTGGCAGTAAATTATAGAGTAGTAAATGAAATAAGAATTTCAAAAATACAAAACAGATGGCTGGCTTGCCAGGAAATGCAAACATTATATTATCCTAAAACATGTTTGTTTTTACACCACACTGACATAACATAAAAGTACTACATGCTACATTGTCCAGTGCTTACGTCTCCATTCACAACTAACTGGACATCATTTGAAAAAAAAAATACAAATACAGTCACTGGTACATAGAGATAGTACTATTTAGCCTCCTCTGACAATCAGTTGTATTTATTTATTTATATTAAATATATAATTTAAATTGTCTACCACAATACTATCAGATACAGTTAAGAGTTTGGGGTCGATATGCTAATGAGCATTTCTTGACTTTTGAAATGATGAAGAACCATTAGCATTTAAGCAATGCTAACTAAACTTTTGTGGAATCCATTTTGTTTATTCATGGCTTAAGGAGGCTATCCTTTACATTCCCTTTATTTTGTAGGATAACTACAATGTCCAAAAGGTACATTTTGTACTAATAATATTAATAGTGCTGTATTAAAATGTCCATTATACTTTAATTAGTTTATGTCAAATAATTACAGTAAGTCACTACAACTTTTACAATGAAAAATCAGAATCAGAGTCTGCTACATTTGCATTCCAATCACAGTTTTGTCTATAGTTCAATGGTGTCACTGCAAACACTCAGAGCATCAATTTGTCTACACACATTGACAAATTCTGCCTGCACGGCCAGATCCCATTCTAGCTGTTTGCTTTCACTTAAGTGTTTGGTCCCTGCCAGTCGGCCAGAACCCCGCATGTCCCGTGACGCTGCGCTCAGGGTTCGGTACCGCCTGTGGTAAGACAGATGAATTGCCCGTGGAAGGCTGTGCTGAGTAAAGTTGTGCCCTCTGTTGGCCCAGGAGTTTGAGCGCAGCTTTCCTGTCTCTTTTGGATTGCTGCACAGACCCTGGGTTGAGCCAGAGACACTCCCTTTCCATTCCCAGTGCTCTGGTGTCCTGCTGTGAGACGTTATAGAGCTGTGAGGCTGGGAGCATTTTGAACCGGGAGGGTTTTTCTCTTGACCCACATCTCCACAGGAGGAGGTTCTGTATAAGGCATTATCTACAGAACTCTGCCCGTTCTTTGAAGTCCCTTGGCTAGGAGAGCTCAAAGAGTGGCTTGAAGAAGCATGGGTCAACCTCGGCAAACCAAAGATACTGTGAGAGAATAGGGACTCACTGAACAAAGCCTGATCAATACTGCGAGACAGGTCTATGGGAGATGGAGGCTGTAGATCCACAGTAGAGTCAGCATATTGACCCAGTGATGATAACTCCACAGCATTTGTACGATTTTGAGGAGGGCTTGGGGGTGAAGGTAAAGGTAATACAGTTGTCTGTGTTCGGCTGGATTTTGGAAGACACTCACACCCATTTCTTGGATGATCCACAATAGAGCAAAGAGGGAGAGCATCTGACTCTCGTTGGGTGATGACATTGCAGACCACCTGCTTTTCCTTCTTACCTTGGGACCAAGAATCATATGTGGAGAGAACAGGAGAATTTACACTTCCTGGAGAGGGCAGAGTGAGCCCTCGCGAAGGTGAGCTGCATGACAGGCGGGACCAGGATCCAGGCCTGGGGTGTGTTGTGGTCTTGATAGAAGAGTGTCTGGAACATAGAGGGTGTGTGCCAATGAGAGACAACCCTAGACACACCCCTATCTCGCAAAGTCTGCAACCCACCTGGTAGCCCCACCAGGGCCAGGGATGGAACCCATAACCATCCACCCCACCTAAACCAAGGGCATGCAGGATCCCATAAAGCTGTAGTCCTCCACAGCCCAATAAACAAAATGAAGCCCCTACTCCAGCTACTGCTGCCCTACGCCAGTCCTCCACTTTGGAAAAGGGGCAACTTGCTGGTCGTATCACTTCAGGAGATCCTCCATTCTCCCCATTGTCATTAAGCCTGTAGATGTGTTTAGTGTCAATTTGTATTAAGCAGTAGAAGATGAGGTAGGAGAGTGATAGAAAGATGGTGAGACATACAAAAAGACCCTGAGGGAAAAGCAGGATCATGGTAGGAAGGAAGTCGAAGAGCTGGAGCAAGCCAACACATCCTAGAGATACTCCAAAATGCAACAGAGATACACACAATAGCAAGCAAGGTTTGGGCAAGGCTGAGAAGTGCGTTGAAATAGCAAGTGGGAATGAAAGGTGCATGCGTGAGCGCAGTGAAAGAAGGAGGAAGGCCAAGGAGAAAGCTGAGATCAAACAGGGGAAGGGCAACACAGAGAGTAGCAGTGAACCTAGAGGGGGAAGACGATCCTGGTGACTGTATGCATCATAGAGCAAACAGAAAGCTTGGATCCCTGTAAATGCAAGGAGGAACAAGTGCAGCAAGGTGAAGTAGGGGCTTCCTGCAGGACACCGCAGGGGAAGCCCCAACAGGCAGATGATAGAGATTAGGCCGAACACAGTGAAGACAGACCCCAGGCCGTAAGTGTGAGCTTCCCACGCAAACCCCCATGTAGCGAGGGCAGAGTTCCAGTCCGAATACAGAGGGACATGAAGGGCAGGGATGAAAGCAAGAGAGGGATGCAGGGACTCGTTGGTAGTGAAATCATCTGCGAAGGTGGGAGTCCAGGACTGGTTTGTTGTTTTGCAGGGTGCTGTTGAGGTGTCCATGTTACCATCGAGCAAGAATTTGTCACTGGATTTTTGCAGGCTACTATCCCTGGACGTATCTGTAAATGAAAGAAAACATATTAACAAGCGATTTGTTGCTTTGACAGAAAAGATATAATAAGAAATGTTATTCATTTTGTCGATGCTTGATGATGCTTGAGGGGCACGTGTTCTTTCCTTAAGTTTCCTTTAAACCCAACATTAGATGAATGGACGATAGGCCAAAGAAAGGGAAAAGGAACATGGTGGAATATGTTGTGTATGAAGCTGATCTATAATGCAAGAGAGCAGGCTCATTGCAGGGAATCTCCAACTGGGTCAAAGAGAGAGAGAGAGCATGAGCAAGTAGTGTGTGTGTGCGAGTGAGTGAGGGAGAGAGAGAGAGACAGAGAGAGAGAATGTTGATTAGCCAATATTGACCTCATTGCTTCTCTGCATCTGTGTTGCTATTATAAAGCACGATCATCAGGTGCCCTCCCTTCTTTAATGTTGTAATTTCAGTTCATTGTTGAACGGTTGGTAACGAAGTGATGAAGTCTCACATCTAACTGTGACTGTGTCACCAATAAATAATGTACATAGCCCCTTATTCTCTAAGTGAAAAAAATTTCATTTTACACTGTGTGGCGTCTTCAGAATGAGATAACCCACAGGTTATAAATAGTGTGTCCTTGTTCTGCTCCTCCATTTAATATCAAGTGAACAAACTGAAGGGAACTTCCAAGCACAGGGTAGGTAAAAGACAATAAATCTTTTGTGACATGGATAAATTTGGTTGTTAGGTAACAAACTGGATGCAACCCAATTGATAAGCAGATTAAGTAAGGGTCATTTCTCACACGTGTCTGTCAAAGCCTTCCTCCCCTCACTATGATGTGCTGTGAACCCATCATTTACTTTGACAAGTGAGTGGCATTTGAGTGTGTGTGTTAAATATGTTCAGGTGTGTACCACATTATCAAATAACCCTTGGGTGTGGGTGGTTGCAATTGGAATGAGACATTAACATTCGAGTGCAGGGACTGAGAGGAAGAATCTGACAAAAAGCTTGAAAACACAAGACAAGGGCGAACATTTTTGGGGGAGATTTTCTGAGGAGTGAAAGCTTGAGGGAGGTGAAGTGATACAGGCCATTCAGTGAATGTAAAACAACTGTGTCTGCCTGCAGAATACCTATCACAAACACTGCAGCCACACATCAACTCACAGTCTTGTGTTTAATGAGTCAACGCTATTAATCCAAACCATTCATATGAGTCACCTTGTGATTAGGGCTGTCTATTGGTGGTAAGATACATATCCTTATGCAGGAGCAATGACACAATCTATTATACTATAAAGAAGGTAATTATATCATCATTTTTGCCCCAAAATAGTATATTTTAAGAATTGGGGACACATGGAGAAGTGGTGGCTGGCACTGTTGCCTCACAGCAAGAAGGTCACTTCAACCGAGGCCCTTTGTAAATGGAGTTTACATGTTCTCCCTATGTTTCCTGTCCACAGTCCAAAAACATGAAGAGGTTAAGAGGTTAACTGGACACTTGTTTGTCTCTTTGGTTGCTCTGCAGTGGACTGGTGACCTTGAGTGGAACAGTTTGGTTTGGTACAAGTTGGTACATTTTTTCAGCATTTCCATTAGGAATAGTACCATAATAACCAGCACCTACCGTTCCATTTTTGGCACCCTTCCCTTGGGGTACCAGAGTAAAATGGTATGGTCACCTTCGTGTTTTTTTTCATACAAAGCTTCTTGTATCGTTGAGACAAACAACCCACAAACTAGAAAGCAGGAAAAACAAAAGAGCTGCTGGATGTCCTCCTTTGTTGTCCTCATTGCCGTCGTTCTTTGTCGTTGCACTGGTACATCGCCCGCTACATATCTCACTGATCCAGCCATCGGGTACATCCCACACCCCGTCTACCAAGTACAGGTACTGCTTTCAGTTGGAACGCAAGCCTGACCCAGGGCTTAACCATTCCAATCCACACTGTACTGTACCAAACCAAACCGTACCATGATGGAAACACAGCATATGTAAATGATGGATGCTTGAACGAAATGATTTCTGTTTTATTTGAATGATTCTTACCTTTCTCTGTCACCATATTCACAGCTACTCTGTGGTCTGTCATATCAACCAATCCACCACCAGACTCTTTCACTGGGACAGTTCCCTCCCGTGTCTTCGCCAGTGAAGGACCAACTATTGTCCTTCCCCAACTGCCACTGACTACAGGTGGGGTGGGCTGGTCAGAGCTGTGTCCCGGTCCAACAGACAGTGGAGAAGAGTCTGATGGAAGTGAGCCATAAGTCTTATTCTGCAAGGCTGTTGAAATGAGGTGATTCTCTTGAGTCTGTATATCCAGGTTAGATTCAGAGCTGGTCTCAGCTGGCAGGTATTTAAATGTTTGTTCCTGGGTAGTTTGAGACGGCACATCTTCTGTTGCACTTTCAGAGGAGCTGGGTATGAAAAATTCCTTCTCATTTGGATCCATAAGCGACATTTCTGTGCTTGCCTGTAGATCAACATATTCACCGATCACACCTTGTCTGTCTGACTCCTGTGATGAGAATGAAGACCAACTCAGAGGTTGACCCAGGAAGTCGGCATCCGTGGGCTCAAAGAGGGGACTAACTGGGACAGAACCAGATCCATGAAGTCTTGGTGTGGGCTGTGGAATATGCTGTGATGCTATGTCTCTGCCTGGCTGTTGTGTTTCCTTGACATTTTCTCCAGTTATGGCTATGGCACGGAGTGAGGGATGCAAAGAGAGGGGGAGGAGAAGATAAAGATTCCAGAGAGACAGCATGGTGAGGGTCCGTAAACACCACAGCAAAGTCACATGCTGCAGGTTTTGGGGAACGTTATTATTGTCCAGTCATGTTTGACAGACGTCTTAAGTCAGGCTTCCAAGGACCTTGTGCCAAATACACCTGGAGATAAAAGAGAGGTGATCACTAAATTGCTAAGATATCTACAATAAAAAGCATCATTCTGCAAATATCATAAAATCCTCTGACATATACACAACAATAAGATAACACATTGAATACAGAACTGCCCTATTTTTTCTTATATCCTAGTTACATAGTCTAGTTTCAGTGCTCTTACCTCATCAACAGCCGGCTCTGCTGCAGCCTCTCTATTAAACATATATATGGCTCTGTGTTGCTGCTGCATGCCTGCCTGCAGTCTCTCTTGCTCTCTCTCTGCGTAGCACTCTGTGTCACACTCGCTGTGCTGTGCCCCCACTTCTCTCCATCAGACAGTCGACACACGGGACAAGACCCCACCTCCTCTTGACAACCGCCACTGTCCCACCATTGGCTCTGGCCGCACTGATCTGACAGGGAGTTTGAACGATCCCCCTCTATCCTAAATCTGAGGCACCGTCTCTTTTATAGTTGCGTCTCTTTTATAGTTGCACATGAATCTTTGCTGTCTCTCTTCTTCCCGACATGCACTCACACACACGTCTGTCTGCTGTGTGTAATGTTCAGTATGTGATGTTTATCTACAGATGTGGAGAGAAGAGGAATGTGTCAACCTACTTAACTAACTAATGCTCCAGATCAATACAATGACAGTATTTTACAACTGATGCTGTGCCCTCCCTCCTGAAAGTGGTCCTCACATCAGCAGCGACAGCAATGCATGAAGCTGAAAATTCTCTCTGAATAGCATCCATGCATAACATATATACATATATATCACAGTCTATATATATATATATATATATATATATACATATAAACAGACTATTAGCAGAGAAACTGCTCTTGCTTCTGTAAATGTGTCAAGACCATCCAATTAAAGTGTAGTAGATATAATAAGCGTCAACTGACTATTTGTTGGAGGACAACACATAAAAGCTCTATGAAGGGAGAGGGGGGAAAAGAGAGATAGTATGTGCAGACACACACACACACACACACACACACACACACACACACACATGTGGGTGTGCATATTTAGTGTCAATCAAATGACACTAAATAACTGTTGATTACTAGTCCAGAGTCAAAAATGGAAAACATGCCATAAAAAGTCTAACTCACACATGTGCTTAGCCCCCCAATGGAATAGATCTAGTAGCCTCGTGGCCTAATTCAATTCCCCCACGCATGGATCTAAAATAGACACTGATCCACATACCTTTGGACAGACACAATTTGAATACTCTCTCTCTCTCTCCATGGCAAGATGTAAAGATCTGACATGTTCAGTTTTTAAATTCTCCACTCACTACTGTTGAATTTGCAAGAGACACACAGTTTTTCAAGGCAGGAGTATTGTGTGAGAATTGTGATGAAATAAATAGTTTTTATTTAAATGCACCCTGTAATTTAATTGTACTGGTTTCTGTAGTAAAGGCTGTCATGTTTCAAAAAAAAGGCACAGAAGCTGACTTTGCTTATTAAGAATAATGATGCTTGTGACAGCAGATTTCACAAAAATAATTTATAGGTGTGAGATTCAGGTTTTAAATATATATATTTAAATAAATAGACAATACAGGTCACTGTTTTTCAGAATAAAAGGCATTGAATTTTTTAATTCATCTACTGGGTCGGATATCAACCAGGGGGCCACCTGTTGCTGACAACTGCCTTATTCAGATCATTCAGTCATTCTGTTGTCAAGATAACAACTCCCCCACTGCCAGGACACAGGAAACGCCTCAACCCAGCCGTGACTAAAGGGACTGGAGAGGGACAATGACAAGCCAAACATATGAGCTCAGTGAGGAACATGTCCAAATTATTGCCGCCTCACTCTTGCTGTCCCTAACTCATTGGGTGACTGGTTTCTGTTTAGACAAGTCATCCTGCAGCTAGACACAGTCGCAGCAGGGACCAGGCTCCAGCTGGGGATGTGGACAATCAGGACAAGATCACAAAAACAAAGCTGCACAAGCAAAGAAGGAGATGATGTGACCCTGGTTATGATTCAGGATCAACTTTTATGAAACTCTTTATTGGGCATGGTGGTAGTGGTAGGCACTGTGGCCTGACAACAAGAAGGGTCTGGGTTCTGCTGACTGAGGCCTTTCTGTGTGGAGTTTGCATGTTTTCCCATGTGGGTTTTATATCAGGTCCTTTATCGTCCTCCAGAAGGCTGAGAACATGCAGGTTACGTTAAGTGAAGTAAATTTTATTTCTATAACCCAACATCACAAACACAGGTCACCTCAAAGGGCTTTACAGTCTGTACAGCAGGTGACGCCTCCTTACCTTAGACTCTCACACTGAGTTAGGAAAAATGGGAGAAACCACAGGAAGAGCCAGAGCCAGAGTGGAGCAAATTTCCAGCCTGGGAGTTTCATAGGAGCAAATTGAATAAATGCAGGAAGAGTTCAAATGTAGGTAGTGAAATAGAACATTAACCTATTACCTATTTAATAATTTCAGTTTAATATGGGAGCAAATTGCATTTATGTACAGTATATGTACAGATCATTTGCTCTCTCATCCTCCTCCTCTTCCTCACATATACGTCACACACTGTGCATTGTGAAATTAGAATAAGACAAAGGGAGATAAGGTGACTCTAATTATTTTTATTTAATGTATTATTATTCTTTGTTACTTGTTTCATTTTTTAAATTTCTCAGTTCCACTCTTATCCCATACCCTGGTATATACAGTAGAACAGTATTTCTGATTTTCCTCTACCACAAGACGAAGTTTGCAATTCTGCCATTAATTAAATGCTAAATTGAATGTTAGTTTTAAGTTTTGATTTAAAGACCTCGAGAGAGTCAGATTGTGTGATGTCAGCAGGGAGGTTATTCCACAGGAAGGGGTATTATAGGAAAAAGCCCTGTGACCTACTGGCTTCTTATTAACTCTGTGAACATACAGGAGCACAGTGTTCTTTGAGCACAGAGCTTGAGACAGAACATTGGAATTTATTACAGGTAATAAATTCGCTGGTTGAACGGTTTTCAGATAAAGTAAGAGAGTCACGGTTGAGATGGTTTGGACCAAGGATGTTGAAGATGGAGCTGCCGGGCAGGAGGAAAAGAGAAAGACCACAGAGAGGATTCATGGATGTTGTGAAGGAGGACATGATGTCAGCTGGTGTAACAGAAGAGGAAACAAGGAACAAGACAAGATGGAGGCAGATGATCCACTGTGGCGACCCCTAAAGGGAGGAGCTGGAAGAAGAAGAAGATGTGTAAGAGGGGGTGAACCCATTTATAATTTTGGAAGTCAACAGAAGCACTTTAAAATCTGATCTGGGAGCCAATGAAGAGAAGCTAAGCTTTATTTGTTTTAATGTAGTCAGAACCTTGCTGCAGCATTTTGAAGCAACTGAAGGCTTTTGGTGTTCATATGTGGTTGGCTGCAAACAATAGAACATTACAATAATCAAATCTTGATGTGGCAATTGCATTTATTAGGGTGCAAGGACCTCGTTGATTCCGAGTAACTGGACCAAGCAGCATCTTTGTTTTGTCAGTGTAAATTTGAGTGCCAGTGTACACAGTGTCATTGGCTCCAACCTCCTGTGACCCTCAAAGGAAAAGCTGTACCACTGTAGTAAAATGGATAACAAAATAATGCCTCTGTCCAGGGAATGGACTCTTATAACTACCCTGGGGTTTACCTTTTTTCTCTTTTGCTGAGAAAAGTAAATAAAAGATTGCTGTTATCATCAACATTTGATATACAGAACATATTGCTTTGAAAGTCCAATATATGTAATTCTGCAACGCTGTTTTAAGTGCGACATTTCATCATTTAGAGTGTCGTCAAGTCACATTAGAGTGAACAGCAGCGCTAATTATCACAGTTGCAATGGATCCCAAACTGTATGAGGAGAATTGAATGTACAAGAGCGGTGCGATAAAAGCATTCAAAAAAAGAAGAAACGTCAAAGTGTCAAGGTACGAGATGCCACAACTCTCGTCCGTGAATCTGGTGTGTTTTCCATCATGGTCTGCTCACTTGTGCTATCGACTGTTTTAAAATTGTATTCTGTCACAGCTTTATTTGTTGTACGCAGCAGCCCCACCAAGTGTACATTCTGCAGATATGCCAGTTACTTTGTGAAAATCAAAACCATTATTTTTTTGTTTTTGCAGAGTCACTTGAGAACCTCTGTCACCACTGTGGATTTCAGGAGATGGATGACTCACAAAGCTAATGAAATGACATTAAACACATTAGAACATTTGACACATCCAAGTTACAGAATTGGCATATTGAATAATTTGATGGATGGGTATTGTCACAACTGAACAAGGACTTGGACCCAATTGCACGACTCGAGAGACAAAGTAAAACATAATCTTCTATCCAAATCATTTATTATGAAAAGTGCAATGAAAACACACTCATGGGGGAAAACTAACAACAACAAGGGCTAAAGCTAACAAACAAACCTCTCTTTCGAACAAAGCTGATCAACAAAAAAATACTCATTGAGGGAAAAACTACTAGCAACAACAACTACTAATAACAACTAGCAAAGGCTTGACAAAGTAGCAAACAAAGTACCAAACACTGACAAAACTTGACATTAGCACAGGGGTTTTTACTGGTTTTCAGGTTGACAAGACAAACTGGCAACATACAAAAGGAGACACAGACCATGTATATATATATATATATATATATATATATATATATATATATATATATATATATATATATATACACACACAGGTGGAAACAATCAGGGAGTGTAATATAATATATAATATATAACATAATAAATAACTAAAACCTGCTTTGTTGTAACATTTAAATGTGTAAATAATATTCTTCTGGGATTTTTATGTCCTATAGTTAGGTTTTACAAATGTGAAACTCCATAAATTAAAAATATAGAATATAAAGATCTATACATGCTTATGTCCATGTCTCGATGTTTTACAGACGTCTCTTTTACTATTGTGGTCAAAGGGAACACTTCTTTTTGAGTGTTTTTGTTGCAGTACCACGAGTGGCCACTGGAAACACATTATGGTTTTCAAGACAGAGGGGGCGGTGCTCTATCCAGTTCTTATAATACATCCATGGCGTGAGCAGCTCCATAGGAATGAACGGAGCCAAAGGGGCGGTGCTTTATCCAGTTCTTATAATACATCCATGTATACACATGGTCAATTATGCAAATTAGGTGACGTCATTTACCGTCCTTTAGGGCAGCCAATAGCTATTTTCGATACTGAGGAGTTGGCAACACAGGAGAGGGAAACAGTGAGGAGGAAGTCGGTCGAATCGTCAGCGGGGTTAAGGGTTTGACTGTGACAAGAAACACATTTAAATTAGCAGAGCTCTCGCTCCATCAGCTGTAATGTGTTTTGGAATATCCGGTGTCCTCATTTATTAGCGTTTCTGGCGCAAAAGCGAAAGCAGGTTAGTGACTCAACAAACAAACGTAACACCGTAAGCTGATAGCAAAGTTATGAAGTGGTTTTTGTAAATGTTGCTAAACAAACGACGTGTTATGTCAGAGCACGGGTTATGTGGCCGTTCTAGCTTCATTACACATATTTACAATCGACTAGCTTAAGTTCACGCAGGCGAAAGGACTTGAGTAAAACTGAGGGCTCAATTTCCATGTCTGCACTATCCTTAAATTCACACATCGCATACACCACTAACCTCAATTATGTACATGTGTGCTGTAGCTGTTCTCTCTCTCATCCAAGCAGACTTTAGATTAGAGATTGGTCTGGTAGCTTTATATTCACATCCTGCAGAGTAGTGTATACTATAAATCGTGTAATATAGTTCCACTCTTGTCATACTGCATTGCTACCTTTTGTTCATTAACTGCTTTTCATGATTTAAACTACTTTTTTTTCTTCACATCAAGTCAAATTCCTTGTGTTGTTATTACACTATTAGCAATAGGGCTGAATGATTATGGTAAAATATGAAACTGTGATTTTGATAATCAAAACAAGTTTTCTGATTTCTCAGCTTCTTGAATTTTAAATATTTTCTGGTTTATTTTCTCCGTATAACAATGAATTGGTACGCGTACTAAAGAAAAACATATATGGGTTGTATTTTTATAACATAAATAATAGTACAATTTAATAAGCTAACTGCTGTGTTTTAAATTGTGATTTTTATTTGAAAAATGATGGATTGTTCAGCCATTCCTGCCAAAAAAAAAAAAAACCCTATTTGATTATGTCAGTGAACGTGGCCTTGAGAAGATTACTGGGGAAACAATGGGACCTGTGACTAAGAGATGACTAAGTAATCTTTCAAGTTACCCCAGCATGTAACACTAGTAATGGCCTTCCCTGGAAGTCGTTAATGTAATGCTGTTGGAAGTTACTAGAATGTATCGCTGTATCTTATAAATCTTCAATTTCAACACTTGAATCTATGCTTCAACTTGGCTTATGTCGGGATGTTAGCAGCTAATTACCCATTCAAAGTTGGCTATTTATAGGGAGTCATGATAGATTATATAACACCATCCAAAACTTTGTTACAAGGAGCTGTACCATTTTAAAATAAACAAGTAAATACAAGTGATAAAATAATTCAAGTTGTAAAAAACAAACAAAACATTTCTGTAGGGTTTTGCTTTCAGTCAGTTACTGAATCGGTTCTTGTTTGATGTTATTATATTGTAGAAATTAATTAATAATACCAAAAATGATCTGCCTAATTTGGTTGGCCCTTAACTTTCACCATCATTTACTGAGATTGGCTATGCCGGCTTCCACCACTGGGGTCAGTGTTCATTCTCAAGTATAATGTTAACATAGCTCTTGTCTCTTCTTTCAGACTCTATTGTCAACTTTGATGTTCTGGGAGAAGTGATGGCAGCAGCAGCTATTTTGGCTCGAGCAACCCTGAGCAGAGGAATTACTGCCCACCGCCTCAGTAAGAATGTCACCTTTTACATAAATGAAACAGTATCTCCAGCCCCAGGATGTCAGAGCCAAGCCTCTCGAGACCATAAACCCCTCATGCTGCTGCTGCCATGGCTGGGCTCTCGACCCCAAGCTGTGGATAAGTACTGTGAAATCTACTTCCGCACTGGCTTCGATGTGCTTGTAGTGGAGAGTGAGGTAAGGACAGGGTATACTTTTTTAATTAGTTATTGGCATCATAACCACAAATAACTTCTAATCACAGAGAAGTACAAAAAATATTTGTGCAAAAATAGGCCACAATGATTCGGCCGGGGATCTGACATTTATCTTTCTTAATTGTGAATATTTGCTAGTTTCTTTGCTCCATATAGCAAAGAAATCATTAAAACGGGACTTAACAAGACACTTGAGAACATCATCATGTTGAGGTGATTAACATTTTTCTACATTTTCTGGAGTTATATGGACCAACTTACAGTTTACGGATCACAGAAATAATCGTTAGTTGTTATCAATGACATTACTTAGGATGCCTCTCCAGGGGTAAAAGAACCAAAGTCCAAGTGTAAGATGAGGTCACACTAAATACTAACTACACGTAAGCCTGTAGAGATTTTTCCTGAAAATGTTCTGTTCTTTTAATCATGCAAAATATTTTCTGGCTGTGTGTTCTAATAAATAGATTAAGAATATATACGGTATGTATGTGTATGTGTGTATGTATATATTCATTGCAGCGTTGATGAAAC
This sequence comes from Solea senegalensis, assembly GCF_019176455.1. Classification (NCBI taxonomy): domain Eukaryota; kingdom Metazoa; phylum Chordata; class Actinopteri; order Pleuronectiformes; family Soleidae; genus Solea; species Solea senegalensis. The sequence continues at coordinate 21,783,521 of NC_058030.1, forward strand.
ATGCAAATATAATAGTGATGTAGGACCTTTGCTTTGTATTGTAGATGTTTTCTGTAAACACACAACCTGAAGGTCAGGGGCCAGGTGAGGGAAACAAAACTCAACAACACAACAAATGGCTCTTTGTTTTAAAAGGTGGAGGTAGAAATATGATGCCCCACAGCTGCATACTAACGATAGATTAACCAAAAACAAAAAGAGACCCAAACCTTTTCATGAAATAGGAGTCGATGGACATGAGAAACCAGCTCAGATATTCTATATATAAAACAGAAAGTCAGTTAAAGATGTTGATTCTCTGGAGAAACAAAAAAGGAAAAAAAAGCAGTCTATTTCCAACCTGCATAATCTCCCAGTCAGGTGGATTACCCTCAGCTGTGGAGAACACAGGTGAGACCAATGCAGCTCCTGATTAACACTAAACGTGACTAAAAGACACCATCTCTTAGAGTAAGTAACTCATCTTTCAGTTTATCATATATGAGCTGAAAATGTATATAAACAAAACAAACACATAAATGTTAACAATAAATGACATTATAAGGTACTGTTCTTCTCATTCCATGTAACATACAAAAAATGTTCTCGTATCCCCACACTTGTCCAAGGAACAAGCTAAATGAAGTGTGTTTTTATGTTAACAGCCTTCTCAGTCTTTGTGCATCATCCATATCTAAAAAATCTATCTGCATTAATAAGAACAAAGTCCCCAAAACACAAGCATCACACAAACAACATTAGATCCAAAGAACAAGATAACGTGAGCTAATTATTAACCTCAGAGAATTGTGTTTTGTGAGAGTTGTACGACGATCAATATTATGAGTTCAATTTACATCACAGGGCTTAATTATGTTCTCTTTGCTCAGATCTGATCTCGTCACAGCCACTCACACAGGTGTAGAAATGATGTGCAACATACATGTCAATGCACCTCTCACACGAAATGACCCACAAGCAAGATATATGCCGCTGTCAGTGGTCCAAAGGTTCATGTTGTGGGGGATTATTTGCTCTGTGGGTCAGATGAGGATCAACCTGTGGAAAAGTACATGGAGTGTATATGGAATCACAGCAGCTGCTGGTAACTGTTAACTGTGTGCTCATCTGTTTGTGTTGTACAATTTGTTTGTGCTTATATAAATCACTTAAACTGATCTTTAAAAACAGTACTGACCTCTGCCATTCTAGATGGGAAGTAGTATTACAGCCTTAATATGACTTGCACAGTATATTTTAATTAGTTTGAGTGTTTTTTTTTATTGTTGTTTTTTTTAACCAAGTTTACTGATTTTTCAGCAGCTTGAATGTGAATATTTTCTGGTTTCTTTGCTCCATACAACAAAGAAATCATTAAAACGGATTAGGTTTGGTTTGTGGACAAAACCAGACCAGTCAACAATTTTTAGCATGTTATGGAGCAAACAACTGATTGATTAATCTAGAAAATAATCAATGCACTAATCAGTTATGAAAGTAGGTTTTTTGACCTTATCAACACTGACATTGCTGAGTGCTGTTCCTGTAGACCCTCACTGAAAATACACTCAAAATCCATACCTGTGTAAATCCACCATACTCTCCTGCACCAAGCTCTACTGCTGCCTTATTCATATAAGTTTGTCCCACTTTGGTAAATCCAAACAAAGGCTTTTAGACACTGAAGTCACAAGATAGGAGCAGGTTCAGGATGCATTCAAGGAATCTCCTTATTGTCATCACTTTGCCAAGCACACATGCAGTCCACTAAATAAATAAATGCTTGCTGCTGCCACCTTGTGGTAATAAATGATTAGGCATTGGAGTGGAAATATTTGTTTTTGTAAATGCAAACGTTCCTGAAATATTCATGAAAGTATTTTTTTTTTCTTTTAAAACTTTTTAAAATCAACCGAATAACCAAATTGTTTTACTCATGCTAATCCTTATTTCTGAGCGCTTCTATAGTCCTGTTTTTCAAATAAAGAGCCAAACGTCACCTCTACTTTGTTTCCACACATAAGGTGCAGGAGTTCCTGTGGCCGCGCTGGGGTCTGGAACACGGCGAGAGACTGCTGGAGCTGCTCCAGAGTGAACGCTTTGTATCCCGCCCACTGCTCATCCACGCCTTCTCCATCGGCGGCTACACGTTTTGTCAGCTGCTGGTTCACGTGTCTCGGGACATGCAGAAATATCAGTCATTCACAAAGAGGATCAAAGGCCAAGTCTTCGATAGCTTGGTGATCGGCTCCCTGGAGAGGATGGCTATCGGTACTGACTTCATTTAATTCATTTGAATCAGTATATGTTGTTGGGATCCACACTATAACATTCACATGCTGTATAATACTTATTTTCTGTACAAATGTGATGTGTTTTTCCTCCCCTGTGCCCAGGTTTAGGTAAGACTGTATTTCCTCGCCTGGAGACGCTGGTAAAAAAACTAAGCATGCTTTACTTTAGCATGTTCAAACAACAGACGGTGGAATACTTTAACACAAGCATCGACGTCTTTTGGAACACTCCTGTCCCGGCTCCCGCGTTGTTCTTCTTCTGCGAAAACGACGCGTTAAGCCACGCACCAACTGTGGAGGAACTGATCGAATACTGGCAGAAGCGCGGGATACCGATCACAGCGAAGAAGTGGGAGGATTCAACACATGCGGGTCACTTGAAGAGGCACCCACAAGAGTATGTGACCACTTTAGAGCTGTTCCTCCAGTCACTCGACATGGCACCACTCAAGGCCAAGATGTGAGATGGGTTACTGACGACCTAATTCCATTAACTTGATAATGCTTTTAACCTCAAAATATTTGTTTGCTTATGTCGTGTTGCTGTTACATGGGAAATCTAACTTATTTAATGTTTAAAGACAGCTCACAGGTGTTTTGGGTTTGTACAGTTTCTCATATTCCACTACAAAGTTTAGAAGCCTGGGGTTCATTTTAAACTTGGAAAGCAGTCTGTGTAAGGTCAGACTTGGGCTGCAACAATTTTCTTTATTAATCCACTAGTTGTTTCCAGAAAATCCAGAAAAATCTGGATGTCCAAATTAGTGACATCTACTGGTGAGACTGCAGAGTGTAGGCACCTCCGCTCACTCCTCCTGTTCTTTCTTTTGCTTCTGCTTTACAAATATTAAATGCAGCCTTGAGTATATAAAAGGATATTTTTAGGAAAAGCAGATGGTTTTAAACCCTTAAACGTACATATGTATGGTAGTATAGTATATTCAAATTTTACAAACAAACCATCCTAAATGTTACACATTGGAATTGAGAGACGCTGAAATCAGGAAACCCCTTTTTTATACGTATGACAACCAAACAAATGCCCACTCAAAGTCATCAATTATCCAAATAACTGGCAGTTGCTGTTCCAGCCCTATTTTAGACACAGTGCCATTATTGTCATCTATTGCAGTTCACTTAATATCTATAATGTTTACTTTATTTAATACTGTAAGTTTAATACTGTGTACACTGCAGATATATTTGGGAATATTTAATGAACTTGAACTAAAAAAACACAATAAGTGCCTTGAAGAATATCTTTTCATGTGTGTGTATATATATATATATATATGTATATGTGTGTGTATCTATACATATGTATGTATGTATGTATGTATATATAAAAAAGAGACTGTTCGTTAGTAAACATTTGCATTCAGAGCACATGGTCTCTGTTTGCCAAGGCAGTCTATTTTCACTGTGTTCACTTTTTTTCTCTGTTTACTCACAGACTAACAAAGCAGCAAGTGAGGTGAGAGTTAGGACTTGAAAACTAAAAATATTTGACGACAGAAATGTACCTTTTTACAAGTGAATGTATTTCATGAAGGTGGATTTTGAAGGTAAAATGGTGCCTTCTAACACTGAATTGCTGTATCTGACAACTTGAAGTGCAGTTATGTTTCACGACGTTGTTTGTGGTGTAGAAATAAATATTAAAACATTTTCTGAGGGCTTTTTTCACCCCCAGACTCGGAAATGAAAAAGCCAAAGGCATTTAATTTGACTATTTGCGTTTGAAGTGATTAGACTATTAATGTAGCATAGAAAAGCAGTTCAATAAGCCTGCTCTGTATCAGGATAGGGGTTATTTGATCACCTTTTACAGTGTGCATGTACTGTTGATCTTTCCAATGCCCAAATGTTCTAATTAATTTCATTTGTGAAACCTAATGCACAAATGCAGTCTTTAAAGTGTAACATTTTTGTAATTAGTGTATATTCACTACAGACTTCAGTATTGTTATAAGTATACAAACTCAAAAATCGAACTATTTAAATAGCTGTAAAAAGGTATTCAATTGTATCATTACATACACCTCTGTGTATCTTTTAGATATTTTTCCATGTCCTTAATTTATTCATTTATTTCTTTATTTACATGTTGATTTAGATATTTCGTGAGTTATTCGGTTAGTTATAGCGCCACGGTGCGGTCATCTGCTGTTGTCCATTAGCGTGTGTGACAATCTAGACTGAGGGGGGCAGCAGAGCGCCATTGATAGCTTCACATGTGCCATACTTGAAACAGGAAGAAGACGAAGAAGAAGTACTTTTCAAGATGGCTGCCCACGAGTTACCCATGATGTAAACATGCGACTTAACTCTGGCACCGAATGGCGATTAAATTAAAAGGTTCATTGTATACTGACCACTCTGGGACCGAGTAGATTAAAGTAAACTAGTAGTAAACTAGGCAACAGTTTTTTTTTTTTTGTAATTACTGAGTAATTGTTGTGCTAAAGTTAGCATCGCAACATAGAGTCATGGCAACTCAGACGTTATTCGTTGCTTCATTACCTGACACAGCCACAAACCAGCGTCTGGAGGAAATTTTCTCTGAAATTGGTCCGGTGAAGCAGTGCTTCGTCGTCAAAGAGAAAGGTGATGTTGCCACGCTCATATACTCGGGGACATTTTTAAATTAACACTAACGTAACCAGGTAGACTGTCCACTGAAGCTAAGCTGAGACAGGTCAAATAGACACTCTGACACTTGACAATTTGAGTCTTGAAATGTAAAATATACTAAACAGTTTTGTCTCCTTTACGAATCAGGTACAGAAAAATGTCGGGGTTTTGGCTACGTCACATATTCCATGGAGGACGATGCACAGCAAGCCTTGAAAACGATAAAATTGTACGACGGACAGAGGATCTCTGTGTCTGTGGCAAAGAAGAAAACAAACGATAATAAGAAAATAGGTATGAATGAAGACATGTCTCTAAAAGTAGCTGTCTGGTACTGCTGTCACACCGTGTGCCTGTAATAACCATAAACTCCATGTCTTTGATGCAGCAGCCCCAAAGGAGAATGAGGAGAAATCAAAGGGCTTCAGGAAGAACCAGCTAAAGGCAAGGCTTATCATAAGGAACCTCAGTTTTAAGGTATGGTGACATCATAAGTTGTGGATTTACAGAATGAAATACACCATTATTTTTCACTTGGTTTTATGCGTTGCAGTGAAATTAGTTTTTTTTAATGTATTTCAGTGCTCAGAAGACGACCTGAAAGGAGTTTTTGCCAAGTTTGGAACAGTTCTTGAGTCCAAAATTCCTCTTAAACCTGGTAACAATTGCTTTAATTATCACAGCCATACCCAGCAATACTTTTGAGTTGTTGTCAGTCCTGTACTCCTCAAATCGACTCTCTCTCTCTCTCTCCATATATATATATATATATATGTATATGTATATATATGTGTGTGTGTGTGTGTATATATATATATATGTGTATATATGTATATACTTTTATTTTATTTTTTTCCACCATAGATGGGAAGATGAGAGGATTTGCATTTGTCATGTTTAAAACTATGCCTCAGGCTGCAAAAGCACTGAACGCTATGAACCTGAAGGAAATTAAAGGTCAGTGACTGAGACATCTTCAAATGTTTATCTAGCTTGGACATTGTGATGCCTTTTCTAAATGTTTTTGTTTTTCTCACAGGGAGGCAGGTAGCAGTCGACTGGGCTATAGCAAAGGATAAATACATGGCCTCACAGCAACCTACAACTGCAGGTACATTTCTTAAGTCTATGAGTCGTTTTAATTTGCAAGGCGGGTCAATATAGCTTGGAAATCATATCTCTATATTTGGAGGCTATGTCACGATATATTTAAAAGGTGTTGAATCACAAAATAAAGAGAGGAGAAAATGAAATCTATTTTTACGTGAATAAACAAAACAGCAGCTCGTTCCTGTCTGTTGGATAGATCTCACTCATGTTGCAGAATTATGCTCTTCGTTCTCATGAAGTATGTAGGTTGACAGAAAGTCAGTCCCTCCAGGTGTCTGTAAAGTCGCTAAATACAGTATGCACACGGAAACAGCACTAAACGTAAACAGACAGACATTATTTCCCTTTGTTTCCCATTTCATTCTGTCTCCATTTCTGTTATTATATCTGTAAACTGTCTTCTCTGTTTTTGGTGGAACGTTACAGCACAACTTACAGCTCTGGTGTATGTGCTACAGTGTTTTTAGTCATTTCAGGAGGTTCCGTGTAGATGGAGATATTTCTTACGATGGCGTCTTTACAAGGAACTTTTTGAAAACGGCAAAGAAAAAGATGGTTTATGTTTCACGCCGTTTCCGTCTGGACGTGGCCTAAACATCATACAAAAACAGATCAGATTATAAAACCTTAAAACCAGAAAAAGTCATCACAGATGCCTTCGACGATATCCCAAATCTAAGACTTGTCTTAGATTTATCTTGTCTCATTTCACAATATTGATATACTATTCATATATTCCCCAGCCCTATTTGCAACACAATAAGCTCCCTCGTATGCATTAGATTGTATATACAGAGAGCATAAACAGTGTTGTATCTGTATCTCAGGAAATAAGAGTACAACAGAGGATGCTGCAAAACAGCCAGACCCTGAAAAGGATGAAGAAAAAGAAGAAGAAGAAAAACCAGCAGCACCTCCAAAGAAAAAGTATGAATCGGAGTGTCTTTCTTTCTTTCTTCCTGTTCATATACACTATGTTTGAATCAAAACTTACATGGCTGATTTCATGCTACATCTCTCCACAGAGTTGCTGCAAAACCAGTTGTGCAGCAGGAGGAGGAATCCCACTCAGAAGATGATGATGATGATGACGATGAGGACGACGACGACGATGATGATGATGATGAAGATGAGCACAAAGAACAAGACGGTGAGGAAGAGCAGGAGGAGGATGATGAGAATGATGATGATGACGAGAGTAACCTCGATTCGGACGATGATGATGATGGAGATGATGATGAAGAAGAAGAGGAATCAGGTATAAATTGTCATCTTGTGTTTTTGCACATGATATGCACATAATAATGTTGATGATTAAACCCAGCTTGTCTGGTGCTCTTTAGCCCAAAAGAAAACCCCCAAAAAACTCCTCCCTTCAGATGTGAAAGAGGGCAGAACCATTTTCATCAGGTCGGTGATCCTTCTCTCTCCCTAATATCGAAACCTCTTCTTTTTTCAGTGTGTCATTTATCATGTCACTTATTGGTTACACAATCACCATCATCATCCCCTTTTCTTCCTCCGGGCTGATCTAGGAACCTGTCCTTTGACACAGAGGAAGAGGGTCTTGAGGAAATTCTCCTGCGTTATGGAGAGCTTAACTACATCAAGATTGTTGTCCATCCAGACACAGAACATTCGAAAGGTTAGTCAGGGGTGGCTGACTAAAACACCATATTTTCATGAAAGAAAATCATTTCATTTTAAAGTTGTTTTGCATTTCTAGGTTGTGCATTCGCTCAGTTTAAGACAAAAGAGGCTGCAGACAAATGCATAGCTGCAGCTCAGGATGAGGCGGAGGTAAACTGAATCTAATCCTAAAACTAACCCTAAATATTCCCCTTATCTTCACTATTATGTGATGGTTTCCTCCTGTTTTTGTGTGTAGTACTTTGAGGTGACCATTCACTATTTTTGTCTGTTGCAGAATGGCGGCATCCGTGTAGATGGCAGGAAGCTGATGATTGTGGCAGCAGTGAGTAGAGAGGACGCCGCCAAGCTGAAGGTCGATAAAGTGAAAGTGGAGACAGGCACCAGGAACCTGTACCTGGCCAGAGAGGGATGTGAGTACACCCAGTTAATAATGCTTTGGTTTTATCACTCATTCTAACTCCACCAAGAAGGTTATATTGTGGTCCACAGTTATTCATGTGTGAGCAGCTTGAGCTCAAAAAGTAACCAATGGATTTGGATTAAATTGTCTTTCCCAAATGAATCATGATGCAAATGTGGATTAGTCTATAATAGCAATGAGATGTTTTCCCCAAATTGTTTAGTCTTTATTTTATGTACTATTACACATTACATTTATAAACCAAGACTTCTCTATGTGAGATGCAAAACTAGGAAAAGCCACATCTGACTAGAACAATGCATATTAAAAACACCGCATGGTCTTTTCTTCTGCCTCCAATACCCAGTGATCCGAGCTGGAACTAAAGCTGGAGAGAATGTGTCTGAAGCAGACATGATCAAACGAACCAGAGTATGTATATGATTTTTCCCATACATTTTAAAATGCTCTCTCTTAGTTTTATACTTATATTTATGTTTTGTCTGTTTCTCTTAGTTTGAAGAAATAAAGAGGACCAAGCTTCGGGACATCGGTGTGTTTGTGTCCAAGACTCGTCTGTGTGTCCATAACCTGCCCAAATCAGTGGACAACAACAAACTCAAATTACTCTGTCTTCAAGCCAATAAAGGAGTCAAAGGAGTTCGTGTCACAGAGGTGAGACATCGTGATCTGCAGACCAGATATTTTATTGTATAATAGTTTTGTTGCCATGGCATTGACTGCTATGGAATTACTATAAAATGTCCAGTAGGAGGTGTTGTTGTCATCCTTGTTCATGCTGTTTGTATGATGTACCTTCTGTGTGTCTCTAAAGTGTCGGGTGATGTATGACAAAAAGCCAGTGAAGGGCCAGGCGACGGGACAGTCGTTAGGTTACGGTTTTGTCCAGTTCCACGACCACGAACATGCTCTCAGCACACTCCGTCACCTCAACAACAACCCTGATATCTTTGGTGCAAACAAGGTGCATTTTATATATACTTTTGACGGGTCATTAAAAGTACCAGTGTATTAGAGGCAGCCTTTTCAAAATGTCCTTTCTTTGTCATCGTGCAGAGACCTATCGTCGAATTCTCCCTGGAGGATTCAAGGAAACTCAAAATGAAAGAATTGCGACAACAAAAGAACAAGGTATGTTCAGTTTGTGTTAGAGCTACTGTCGTTTTTCAAACGGATTCTAACCCGGGTTTTCTTTGCAGCAATTTTCCCAAAATCGTCCCTTTAAAGGAGGAGCAAAACCTCAGGCACAGGCAGGCAGAGATGGAAAAGGCTTCAAGGAAGGTGGAAGTAAACCACAGACCTCATCAGGGCTGACAGGAAATGAGAGAGGTATGAAATCAGTGTAAGGCATTTAGGCATGGGGCATTTGATGCAGAGGGTTTGTTATTATCCTGGATACATCTAACTCTAAAGGTGTTACCTGATATATTTTCACAGGACAGTACGACGACAGGCAAACTAGTGTTAAGGAGAAACCATGTAAAAACCTTTTCATCATTGCTGTTACATTTGTATTGAGCCCCCACATCTTCTCTGTGTTCATCAGCTCCCCTTAAAAACCAGAAAAAGGGCCCACACCACACTGGCTTCAAGACGCAGCCTGAAGTTGAACACATTGACCTGGAGAACGGAAAGAAACGAAGGAAGATTCTACCTTTTCCTTCTCATCGTGGACCAAAGATCAGGTAATAAGCCACTCGTCTCCCGTTTACAATACCTGTGAAAATCATAATGCATTACATTTTAAGGTTCAAAAATGCTGTGACATACAGTATTCTTAAATAGACACACGTAACAAGAAACACGCGCACACTCAGAAAAAAACCCCACACAAAATCTAAGTTTAACAAGTTTTCATTGAATTTTTGAAAACAAACATTCCACAAACTGTAAACTAAGCAGGCAAAAATCTCATTATTATAAACTAAATGAGAAATAAACAATGAATGCCCTGCTGAATTCACCAGAAATACATAATGCTGAGTCTGACTCCTTTAAATTAAGAGTGCTTTACACCCTTAATTAAGAGTTAAGAGTGCTTTACACACTTATCTCCTGTGTTTCATTGAAGTAAAGTGCCTTCACACCCACGCAGAGCTGTCATCAGTGGCACCGCATCTCACTGCGTGTCCGAGATGACACAAGAAACATCAACAGATATAATAAAAAATACATGTTGAAGAAATGATCACTTAGGTATGCAAATTTTTAATCATTGATTTAATTATTTGGCACTTTTTCCACTGGACATTTTGGCCTTTGACAATTTTTTCTCTTTTTTTCTTTACTTTATTAAAAAGCTCACTTCTTCCAATCCAGAATTTAACAAATAAAACATGCCTGGTTCATTTGTTTAAGTAAAACACATTTGAACTGTCTTGTAAAACAGCTGCTAAACATTTGAAAATATAAACTATATCATGGTGATGTCATCAGGGAGCGTCAGATAGACTGTGTGCTTCTGTCTTTTTCAGGATGAGGGATAAAGGAAAGCAGCAAGGTCCGCCACCCAAGAAAGCCAAACCTGGTTCCAACAGAAGACGGCAAATGGAAAAGCCCATGCAGCCCAGAAACCAGGTTTGTGTATATTCTGTTTATCGATTTCCAGCCGGATTTTCCAGTCACTGGCCAGTTTTGTAACTTGCAAATAAAAAGGTTTTTTTTTTAAACCCAAATACAAATACAACACAGACAGATTCACAATATTAGTTCAGTGTTTCCACCTGGAGAAAATAGAGGAACTTTAGCGTTTAAGTGCATCATTTTCACAAAGGCTTGAAAAGTCACTTCTGGTGAACAGTGCTGAAGTGTAGATCAGTTAAAAAGACTTAACAATCCTAAAAACGTGGGTTAATCTCCAACAGTTACCAGGGAAATGTCTAAAATCTCAATATTTAATATTTAGAAACAAACCCTGTCACTGTATTTCAGTCCAGTGTCAGACGGAGTACTGAGCAAATACTTTTAGTTAACTGATTCTATTGATGATTGACTCCGCCCACGTTGAGTAGGTAGTATTTTGTAGTGGAAAACCAGCCTGTGCTGTGCTGTGCTAAGGCGAGCTGATCAGGGAGGCTCTAAACTTGAAATAATTGGGTCCATTTCTACATTTTGTTTCCCAAATATATTTTCTAATCCATGCACAGTGAATTAGAAAATTAGAATTCAGATGCAGAGGAGAGAAGTGTTGATTGTCTGCGATGATGATCAGTGTCTGTAGCAGAGGAGGTACTGAAGATCAGCCAATGTTCTAGGTTTTTGCTAATGTATTCGTTTTAGCGCTTGTTGGCTAATAAGATTAACAATCAGCATCATACACTGTCAGTACAACACCATTATTCTGCCTGTTGGAAAGGTTTACACGGTGTAGGCCTTTAATCTCAAGGACCTTAACCTTTTAATAAAGTTGCCTATCAGTTTGGTGACACGTTTATTTGTTTGACCTCACAGTTCTATTTACTTTGTCCTTTCCGTTTCTAACACAGAAGGGAGCAGCAGCAGCAGCAGCAGCAGCGAAGAAGCCGTTCAAGAGCAGAGACGGAGACCGCTTCGACAGCCTGGTGGAGCAATACAAGAAGAAGCTCATCAGTCACACTGACAAGAGTGCCACTTACAAAAGAAACAAGTGGTTTGATGCTTAATGCGTGTGTGTGTGTGTGAAACAGAATATGCTGGACTCTTTTTATAGTGACAATAACACTTCATGGATGTTCACGTGTTAGTGTTGTGTCAGCTTGTACAGTTTAAGATGCCAGAGTGTTAAACTGAACTGTCCCTTTAATCGTTCTATCGCTGTAAAGACAAACTGAATTCTACAGTATAAGGATGCCGTTTTTTTTCCTTGTGTACATGTCTTTTTAATTAAATGTTCAAACTAACTTCAGTTTGTGTTTTTATTGTTGGTCTTCACATGTGTGTTTGGTTGCCACAGTGTTTATGCATTCAGTGAAAAACACGAGTTAATCATAAGCTGATAACTGGATAAACACTTCCCATAAAAACGCCCACCACTGAATGTCATTCTCACTTTATTTACGTTTCTCTCGTGACTCATCACTGACAAACCTGCGTATACAAAAAACAAAAATATATATATATATATTGCATTACAAATGTATTATAATATAGTTCCAAAAATATATATATATATATATAAAAAAAACCATTTGGCTATAAATAAATTCCAGTTCTTACACATTCTGTTTCTTTCATTTCTTCCAAACATGACATCATCGTACAACATGATCGACTCAGCGTTAGTGGCTGAATCTGTGTGTAGATTGTTTGCTCACGCATCCATGACGACGTCACATCAGAGCAGAAAAATACAAAGTATAAGAGCAGCTCAAGTATGTTTGTGTGCAAAGCCCAGGGCCGGCCCAAGCATTTATGGGGCTCCTAAGCTGAATTTGATTTAGGGGCCCCCGACCACCTCAGAGTAGCCGGTACTGGACTATTATTGATACAAATATAACACTATAGTTAAACTAAGTGGTGATACTGAACTTGAACTTAACAAGTAAACCAGTTTAATGACTTTGGTTTTTTAAAACTTCGAACAGTGCATTTGATGATCAAACCTCAACTTCAAAAATAAACCCAAATAATTTAAGCTCAACACTATTTAGATATGTAAATATATCGGAAAATATCTAGATTTCTTTAGCGTGTACAATTCTCCACACGGTCTCATGCTTATGCTTAAACCTGTGGTAAGACCTTCTACAGCGAGACGTGCCGATGGAAAGACAATACTTTGGTACAAAATACGTGTTTTCTGAATCAAGTAGGCAAATAAATACATAAAGTATATAAATAAGTGCATATTAAAGAGCACATTTCCTTCAGTGGAGAAAAGTCCAACATGGCCAGGAGGCAATGGCAAGTGTGACATCACTGATGCAAGACTTGTCCAAAACATGAGGCCTGACGGCGTATAAATATGACTCAGAGTGTTGTTGGTTGTTCTTTTTTTTTTTCTCTCAGCAAGACTCAAGATGTTCCAGCTTCTTTAGCAGCAGTTTGAGGAACTCCTTCACTCTCATGAGAGCTTCAAAGCTCACCGTGTGAATGAACTCCTTCTGACTCTGGAGCCTCTGCAGCGCCTCCGGCACCGAGGGTTTGGGCTGCTGCCCGCTGCAGTGGTCCTGCCTCCACTGATCCAGGAAACCTGTCAGCGATGAGATGTCACTCTTGATCTGGTGGACGCCGCTGAGGCTGTCGGAGATCAGGCTGTTGTAACCGTTCAAGACCATCAAGATGGAGGGCAGTCCGTCCAGGTCTTCAGCAGTAGCTGGACTGAGTGTCCGGCCTGCAGGGAACTGCACAGAGAGAACATGAGTCAGCAAAAAGTCAAACAAAAAAAAAGTGGCAGTACTTAAGATAAAAATGCAAACTGAATCATAAACAAAATGTCAATCATTTAGAGAAAAACTGTTAAAGTGACTTGAAACCGGATGTCAAAATGGATGCAGTCTCCTGGCACATAGGAAGCAGAGCAGCCACTAGGGGGCGACTCCACTGAATTTAAGTCTATGGGAAATTGAGCCTCTACTTTTTACTTGATTTATAACATCAGTAAACATTTTCCTGAGGAGTTAAGGAGCTTAATCACTAGTTTCGGTTCTTTTTCAATAGAATATAATGTCAATTTATTTAGTTATGTTCCCATGTCGATGATAAGATATGGCACACGTGAGTGACTGACAGAACTGATAGGTGCCTGGTTGCATGGAATTCTCGTGTTTATTTAGTTAACAGTCTATACATTCAAAAAAAATTTAATTTAAAAGTCTGACAGACATTTCGAGTGACGTTTTAGTGGCAAGAATTGACAATACTACCTGTCACTATGTTTCTTTAAGCGTAGAATCACAAGAAAAGTGTGGTTTTCATGGCCTTAGAATCAGCCTTTTAGTCTTGCACCGCCGTGTTACAGACAAACCATCGACATCCTTTCTGTTGTACCAAGGCCACCGAAGTTTCCTGTTAGGCTTGGGAAATTTGGCGGCGTGACCTGAGCTATTCTTCCAAACCTGTCCTTTAAAAAAAAAATCAGTCATACCTGGAAGTCTTTGTCCAGTCTGACCACCAGCTGCTCTGCCAGTCTCTTCACTTTGGATTTCACCTCCACCGGCAGTGGAGCAGCTGTGCACATGCTCAAAAGTTGCAGCAGGGAAAGCAGAATGGCCAGAGTGTAGTCCATCATGTGACGCGTTATTCTCCAAAATCAGAGGAGCAACGATTAATCCTGCGAGGTGACGAGAGACAGAGACAGAGACAGAGAGAGAGAGAGATTATGCAGATTATTCTACCTCTTGATGCTTTTCTGTCGCTCTCCATCTTCCACTTGGCATCTGGCCATGGTGTCATCCCACCAGGTATGAGCTCATATCAGCATGTCGTCAGTTTGGACTTCTAAACTCACTTCCTCCCACTGGTCGATTTTACACAATATGTTTAAATTGTGGCAACAAATATTTGGAATAGAGACACCTGTGAATTCCTGGGCTGTGCTGCCGGTACAAAGATCACACACTGTCATTATCAACCCCCAGTTTTTTCCCCCCCCAGTTTGTCTCTGAAGAGTCAATAGATAGGGTGAGCTCATAAAAACATAAAAAGCATTTAAACACAAACATATGTATATATATATATATATATATAAATATATAACAAAGACAGTGATAGATAGCTGAAGAAGATGAGATGGAGAGGAGAGTTGACCTTACCTTGGCTGGTGTCTGTGTGTATGCCACTGTTAGGCTCCATCAGTGTATCTTATAGTGGAGGGATGTTGAGTCATCTCTTACTCACCTCACTCTGACCCCCCGCTTCCCCACTCATCCACCCCCGCAGTCCCCATCTCAAACCCCACAAGCCCTTGAGGAGATGGGGATATGCAATACATATATTTTACTTTTTTACTAAAATCCAATCCACCATTAATCAAACTTTAAGGGGGAAACAAGTGTGGATGCACTTGTTTCCCCCCTAAAATACCCCGGAAAGAGTTAAAATAAGTTATATACGACCATTAAACATAGACGTTAAGTCAACAATAACTTTTAAGTCGTTGGAAAAACACAGATAATCCAAGATTACACCACAGCATTTTAATATTTAAAGACGGGGATGAAAGCAATAGTTGGAATAATTCCAACATCTTCGAAACAAAACAGAGGGCGTAACATGTGTTTTCAACAAATTTTCATAGTTGGCAAAAAAGTATAAAAACATGTGTAATCCAGGATTATACATGTTAATGTTGCTGTTAATGTGTATTCATTAAAGAGAGGGATGAAAGTAATACTTTAAATATTTTTAATGTCTTCAAACCAAAACAAAAGAGTTGAACATGTTTTGTTGGAAAATTCCACTAAGAACAATATTTTCATTTTTTTTTTTCAATGATGGGAAAATTACAACAGCTAATCCAGAATTACACCACATGTTGACATTCCTGTTCTTCTTATTATACTGATTCATCAAAGACGGGCTTGAGCTATACTGCAACATTTTCTACTGCATTTTTAATAGTTGGCAACAAAATACTAGGTTAGAGCAAAACCACGTCTTTATATTCCTGTTGATACTGCTTCATTTGAGGAAGTGATAAAAAAAGTATTACTTATTTAAATTTCTAATGCCAATAAACTTTTCCATGGAAAAGTTGCTGTGAGTCAACAACTTTTACAGTTAATCCAGGATGACACCACTTTTTATTCAGATTAAACGTCTTTAACTTCATTGAATGAGAAAAGTGTTGAACATGACCGTTGAACAAAGACCGCAGGAGAACGGGGGATAACTCAACAGTACGTTCAGTGGTGAAAAACACCTCAAAACCAAAGTTTGACAAACTTTATTAATTAATAAACATGTGCCATTTTTTTTCTTCCAATCTTGTGATCACCACGGAAACGTTTGCAGCTTTACTGAGCTTGGCCTGGGCCTCGTATGTCACGTCCTGTTGTGACTTCTCTGAGCGTTGCATAATGTCGTGAGGGTCACTATTTATTCAGCGTGTACCAAAACACAGCGTGTCTGAGTGCACACACGCACATGCAGCAAAAACAGTTAGTCACTCACTGTAAAAACTGTATTTAGGTTGGTTTTCTTTTTTAAAGTCACCAAAATCATTGGGATGTATAGAGTATACTGTATCTGTATCTAGAGGAGCTGCAATGTATAGATCCATATCTTTATATTGATCATTGTATCATATGTTCAGACTATTCAATAATTAGCATTATCTAGTACGCAACCTACTCACACTGGATTATTTACCGTAAATGACATCATTATGTATATACATATATATATATATATATATATATATATATATACATATACAGTATATATATATATACATATATATATACATAAACATCTATATATATTCATATTTTTGACCTAGTAAAGGTGTAAAGGTGTGTGTATAGAAGAATAAATTAAAATACTACATACATTCTCACATGGGCACATATGCATTCATCAATTTCAATAAACCTGAAGATAAATAAATGAATAAATAAATAAATAAACCACATCGTCATCATTATTCATTGAATTGAACTGAATAATAAACCGTATGGAATAACTGCTCGGAAGTTCCACTAAAATACAGCATAAGCAGTGGAGAAACTCCTAAATCGTGGTAATGTAGAGCATAACTGTCAGTTTGGAGTACCTCAATGACACAGTACACAGTTGTTATAGTAAATATACACAGTACACAACAACGACGTGTGAAGTAGCCCGGTGGTCGCTTCGAGAGAATCCCCGTTGTGTTTATTTAACCTTGAGAACGACGACAGCATTTTCACACGTCAGCGTTCAGACGCACGGACGTCTCAGTGAAACACAACCGCATTGTTATGTGGTGTAATAAGAGAGTCCATGTGTTTGTAATGCAGGCCATCTGTGCTTTGTTTTTGTTTTTTTTTAAATGGTCACATTTCGAGCGGTAAATTTTCTTAGCATTTATTTCTTTTGTTATTTGCTCTCATTTAATGCTATTCCTGAGAAACTGAAAGTTTCTCTTTCTCTGAAGCATGAAGAGGTCAACAAGGTCAGAGCGCGCGCGCGTGTGTGTGTGTTATTACTTCTTTACTGACCTTGTGGGGACCAGGAGTGTTAGAAGAGACCAAATCCTGGTCTTAATAAAGCAGAACCATATGTCATGGTTATGTTTAGTGCTAGGATTGTGGGGTTACAAGTTAGTTAGGTTAAGGTGCACAATTGTGTGTGTGTGTGTGTGTGTGTGTGCTGTGGGTATTATGTTGTGACGACCTAAACACACAAATTGCATGTGTGTGTGTGTGTGTGTGTGTGTGTGTGGTCTGCAGGAAACACATCGCAGCAGCATGATGGTGAGTTCAGTTTTCTCTCAAAGTAATTTACAGTAAATCCTACTGCCTATTAGCTCATGCACATGCACCGACTTGCTGACAGCGCACAGATACCGGAGGTCTCCCGAAAACTATTAACACATGGACACTGTGATACTCACGCATGGCTGAAAATCTCAAAATTGTTGGGAAAAAGAAACACTGGAGGACATATTTCTGGGAAGGAAAGTGAATGGGCGACAGAGTGCATGCCACTTGGTCTTGCGAAGGGAATTAGTGTATTAATCATGACAGGAAAAACACACACGAAGGAATGAAATGAATGATAGTTGGATGAATAGTTTTCCAAATATTGGTCAAAGTTTCTTCAGGTTTGTTTGGAGGCTTTTTTCGGGTCAGCGCAGCTCCTCTCTTGCTGGTAACACAGGCAGCTGACATCTGGGATGAATCAAAAGTGCGTTCTGCAAGGACTATTTTTAAATCAAGATTTTGACTGCCAGTATGTGACGTCTCAGAATGACCTCACAGTAAAATATGCACGACAGCACGCAAACAGATTTATCGTTTTTCAGTTTTGTGTCAGGTTTATGTCAGTTAATGAAAACGTTTATGATTCACAAATAGGATTTACATGTTTATGTTACTGCCACACACTTTGCAAACAATAAACGGACTGTACACAGCAAAACTATACAATGTTTTTTGCAGGTAATAGAACAGTTACATTTAAACAATTATCTTCATCGCTTATTTCAACCCGAACAAAATGAAAGAGGTCGTTTTGTTGATGTCCACAACTCACATTTTGCAATAAACCTAATGAAAAGACTATATAATTCAGCTTCAGGATACTCAAACTATTGAATTGAAATATTAACGCTGTTTTCCCTATGTGTGTGTGTGTGTGTGTGTGGGTCATCTCTGTGTTCTCTGGTTTCCTCCCACAGTCCAACAACATGCAATATGAGGATTAGGTCAATTGGACACTCTAAACCAGGGGTGTCAAACATACGGCCCGGGGGCCAGAACCGGCCCGCCAGAGTGTCTAATCGGCCCACAGGATGAATTTGTTAAAATTTCACACTAATCTAAACGTAATGTCAAATGCTCCAGATACCCGTGACTAAATGTTTGTGCCTTTATAGATCCAGTGTGCTGTGTAAATAGTAAATTTAGGCATGATATTGTTGAAATTGCACTTATTTCTCAAGAAATTTCATGTTTTGTAAAATTATCCTTCAGTAAATATAAAACAAAGGAGAAAAAACAAAGGGGTTCTTGTTGTTCATAGGTTATTATGCTATTATTTTACTATTTTTACTGGTCCGGCCCCCTTGAGATCAAATTGTGCTGTATGTGGCCCCTGAACAAAAATGAGTTTGACACCCCTGCTCTAAACTGACTGTAGGTGTGAGAGTTAATGATTGTTCTCCATATTTGCTCTTGGCGCCCCCCACAGCTGGGAAACGGTAATCAAATATTCAACTCAGCTCATATAAATGTTTGCACATCATATGCAAATAGTTTGAATCACTTGCTCAACAAACATAAACGAGATGACTTACTTTACATAATGCAATAAAGTAGAATTGTGTCGTTGTTTTTGTGTCGTCAGTCAGACAGGGTCACAAACCTGGACCTCCCATTATGGTGCCAACCTGAACCCCAA
Source organism: Solea senegalensis (assembly GCF_019176455.1). Classification (NCBI taxonomy): domain Eukaryota; kingdom Metazoa; phylum Chordata; class Actinopteri; order Pleuronectiformes; family Soleidae; genus Solea; species Solea senegalensis. The sequence continues at coordinate 21,802,634 of NC_058030.1, forward strand.
AGACCTTAACATTATTTAACATAACATTCTTTACAGTTTCTGCCCATATATGCATTGCTGAAAGATAATATATTTATTTTTATAAAAAAAGACCTGACACAGGACTAAAACGTGACTCACTAATTTGTCATTTATTTACTAATGAATTTATCCTCTTTATACGAGGCCTTTCACGGCCTTTTAAGTCCATTTCCGCCCCGTGAATTGTGTCATTCACACGTGTGCTGTCATATGCACAACTGTGAATCACCACATTTCCAAAAAGTTCCCAAAAAAAAAGAAAGAAAGAAAGAAAGAAAACAAAGTTGATGCCTTTTGTCACTTGGCTCAGCAAAAAGAAAGATTCGGAACCAGCATACGAGACGAGATTATGAAACACGGCAGGAATGAAGAGTGAGTTTTCTCTGCGTCTTTGATGCAGGAGAGTCACTCACACTGCTGCACAAGACGACAAGGGACACTGCAAGGCTTCATTAATAAATCATGAGGACCTGACTGTGTCACATGACTTATGGGAGAGAGTATGAGTCACACCCTCATACAGTGTGTGTGTGTGTGTTTCGTAGACATTTCAGCGCCTCCTTTGCTCCTGTTGAAGTCAGAACCCTCAGGTTAATTACGAGTTGAGCCGCGTTAGACCTTACACAGCATCAGATTACTTCTCCAGATGCAGCGTAGAAACCAGGAATCCCACTCAGCGGGGTCTGCCTGGATGAGTCACAGGAATGACAGGAATTCCGTGGCTCAGGGATCCTGGACCTGCTGCCTTGCAGAACGTGTGTTTTATGTCTTTTCATGACCTCCGGACATTTGAGTGACGTCAATGCAGTAAAAAAAGAACCCGAATCAGCGTTTCATGGAGCATCCAGTCATGTTCAGTCATGTTAAGCAACACTGGTAACACAGGTCTGTTTTATAAATGCAACATAGACAGAAAAAACTATTACATGGGATTAAGTTGGAGGCTTTAAACACCTGAGTGAATTACACTGACTTTTTTACTAACCATCAGCCGCTGTCGCTTTTTCCCAGCAGCATTTTATGGAGAGGTTTTATGTTTGAGTGAATGTTGAATGAAACCATCATGCACGTTGTAATCCCTGCTACAGATGCCTGCAGTGCAAACGTTTTCTCACTGGTTAGCCTTGTTGCTTCACAGCAAAGAGGTAATTTTCAACCGAGGGCCTTTTTGCAGTAGCTTCCTCCTGCAGTCCAAAAACCAAACATGCTCATTAGGTTAACTTGCCCTGTAATGGACGGGCGACATGTCCAGGACGTTCTTTACCTTTCACCCTCTGTGGAGGATTTTTAAGTGGTAGAAAATGAATGAATAAATGAATGAATAATTGGTAGAAGAAACAGGGCCACTATTTTCTCTTTGGAATGCGCTTAACGACAACTGGTGGGTGTTAAAGCTTCGGTGTGTAATGTCTGCTGCCATCTAATGGTGAGACTGCGTAATGCAACATATGGACATCCACTCCGCTGCGTGGGTGCAACGGTGGCCCTCACGTAGCAGAAGGAACGTCATTATCAACAAGAGCATCGAGGTGATTCAGATGTTCTAAAATAACTGAAGGTCACAGTCAAGTGAAGAGCGAGCGTCATGATTGTTTTGTTTGATATTCTGGAAGCATCGTGTTGCTATTGCTAGGCTAACCTATAGGCTACAGGTTCAGCTACTGGCAGTGACGGCCTATTTAAAAGTGATCATACACTTATGCAACGATACGTTATGTAATATATTCAAACCCTCTGATTTCACACTGCTAATTTAACATTTGGTGATGATCCTGTCACTCCCATTGTGGTTGGCAACCTTATGATTTGACCCATTAAGGACTTCTTCCTTCTTCTTTCGGCTTCTCCACCACAATGGATCATCTGCCTCCTTGTTGTCCTCTCCCCTGTGTCCTCTTCTGTCACACATTTGTCCTCATGTCCTCCTTCAGAACATGAACCTTCTCTGTGGTCTTCCTCTTTTCCTCTTGCCCGGCAGGTCCATCTTCATCATCCTTTGTCCAATATAATCACGGTCCCGTCTCTGCACGTGCGCAAACAACCTTGAGGGTCTTACTTCAAACTCCTGTCTTTTAGACAGCACCACTGTCTCACTACCTTCTTTTAGAATTCCCTTTCATTTTTTGTCTATGACCCATGAAGGTGCAACCTGGAAAAAAAGCTCATGGATCCAGATATCGTCGGACTGGTTCCAGGCCTCAACACGACACATGTACACCATCATATGACTCTTTTCTCCTCTTTTTCTCTTTTAACCAGTGTAACGGAGGACAAGGGCTCGAGCCAGTTGACTCATGGTGAAATTTCATAATAACACCACTCGCACTTCTGTTTCCGTTACTGACCATCTCCAGCTTAGTAGCTCAGGCCAGCTTGCAAAGTGTTATCATCATGCATCAGTAGCAATTTTCCTTAAAGCCATTCAAATACGTTCAACTATGGAGGAGGTGGCGATTCAAAGGCAATCACTGCCACATGACAAGAGTCAAAACCAATATAATTCCAGACTAAAAAGGAGAACATATGAAAAGCAGCTGAACAAACGGACTTTAAAGACAAAAGTCTGGTTGTGACATGTGCTCAGCAGATGCTCTGCAATGACAGAGGCTGCTGTGATGTTAATAGACTAGCATTCATTTCAGAGGAAATGTGATTAAATCAGTTTATGTGAGCTAAAGTTGTGTCAGTTCCACTGCGTCAGAGCAGTGACTTGAGCGATTTTTCAGATGACCAATAAATGAGTGACACAACTTGATTCAAACGTTTGTTCATTAAAAAGCCATACAAGGACAAAGTTTTAAAGTTTTACTTTCTGGAGAAAGTAAATGTGCAACTAGAGAAAGCACTCAGAGAGTAACTGATGCATCTGGATTCCCACTAAAACCCAGTCATGTCTTCATTGGGCCATAAACTACATTCCCAGAAAGTTTTTATTAGTTTTAGTTTTTTCATCCCCAGCGTTTATTTTTTGAGGACAAACAAAGGGGCCAAAAACATCGCCGCCTTGGCAGAGGTAATACAAAATTTTCCAATAAGTCTACTGTTTATATACAGTATCAAACATTTTCACCAAGCAAATATTTTCAAATTCTCTCTTTTACCTAGAAACGAAACTGTAAATATTGCGTTTTTATAAGTGTATCCAGGATTTGGTCACATGTTTGAGTCTGTACTGATCCGCGGTCACAGAGGTCACAGAGGTCACAGAGGTCACAACAAAAATGGAGACTAAGCCTCTAATATTGTTGCGTCATTTCTGAGACACAGTTTGTTGTGTTCTTCATCTCGCTAATGCAAATCTATTAGTCAGGGCACCACCAGCTTTGTTGTGTTTACTTCAAAGTCTGTGATAATCGTCATTTGGAGTGGAACGATGTGACTAAAAGTTGGTCTTACATATTAGCAAGCTGTCATTGACTTTAACTCAGACAACATGTGCTGGTAGATCTCAAGCATGTGTCGAACAAATCGAACATTTCTCAACATGAAATAGTACGACAAACACAGAGGGAAGACACTTGATGCAAGTTGTGTGCGTGTGGAGTTACTGTCATCACTGTCAGTCAAGGTGAAGCACATGTTAGACACACCTGCATGATGACATCACAGAGGTTTCCACACCTGTAATTGTGAGGAAAAACATGCCATGAAGGCCACAAAAACAACCTCCTTCCAAGAGTCACAGCAATAGCTGTGAGATCATCAGATCTACTGTTTATGTTCGAATACAACCAGAAGGTGACATTTCTTTCAGGGAGCGCTTTGTCCAGCTCTTCCCCACAGGGGAAGGAAGGAGGAGAGGGAGGAGATTCCAGGGATTCGGGATCTCACAGAAACTCACGTGATTTGCAGACTGTCGTCATTTAATAGCTGTTGTGTGTCCGCGCGATGTTTTGTACTGAGAAACACAAAAAACTGTGAATGACGTCATGGCTGAAGAGACCGAATCAACATCTGTTTCCCGGTCGACTCTCGCTGTCAGAGAGCTACACAATGATCATTTCCTTCTCTTTATTTTAATGTTTTGAATACAGACTGGAAAAGCTTCTGTTCACAACTCTAAACAATATTTCTAAGATTTTTCGATACATAGCTACAACTTTTAAAAGAGACGACCTATATAAAAACTGATTTCTTGGTTCTTACTGACGCCTTTGCACTGATGTTTCACTGAAAGAACCCCAACATGGATCAGTGTTTCATGAATGAATGGGAGTTATCAGTTTTCTATTACACGTCTGTTATAGGTTTATTCAAGACACGTCAGAGGTGGACACACGTGTTGGTCTCCCCTCATGACAAAAACAAAAACCCACAACAGTTTTTGAAATAAATTGAAATGACAAATGTAATATGGCCTCCCATCATTGTTTATTCCACATTTAATACAAAGCAGGCTTTGTTTTTTTTGACTCAACTAAATATTTTTAAGAATAAAACAAATGGAAATGGCATGAACAAAAAAATACGAAACATATTTTTGTAGCAACGATCACTGCCAAAAAGAGAGTTTTGTAACTCCTGCATTTGCTCGCGCTGTCTCGGGTTTGTCTTGTATTTTTCAAATCTTTCCATTGATGATAAATAGGACTTATGAAGGATCATTTCAGAATGGTGTACTTTTTGAAAGACGACTCACTCTACCACTGAGCGACAGTAATGACCTGTCAGTGATCTTATGTAACCATTTTAATAGCATCATCATCATCATCATCATTTCCTCAGTGTGGAATACATGAGAGAAAATGTGGGATTTAGCCTCAGATGAATAAGTGGAAATGAACTGTGGATGCAGCTGCAGAAGATAAGAGCAGAGTCAGCTACTGACGTTTCACAGGAGGCAGACTCACACCCTGGTTTAGCTATATAGATTGAGATGGAGTGAGAGATAAGGGGACTCTAATATTTATTATTACATTTCATTTTCTACACAGTTCGATCGCATACACTGGTATTTACAGTAGAACAGTATTTCTCATTTTCATTTAAAAACTAACATATAAAATGTACCCAATAAATCTGAGGTAACAATTTGCGTTTACTTTTTTTGGGTAAAGAGCTATGTAATACCAAAATAAATTGGGTTATATTTATCCAACATTTCTGTATATATTTAACAACTACTAAAATTGGGTAAAATTTACTCTTGATTGCTAAGTAGGTAATACCTGATAATTACTATTCAAAATTAATTAATATCATTTAGTAACTATTGCTTATTGAGAGAAGGTAAGACTTACCCCAAATAATTACTATTCAAAAATAACTAATATCAGTTAGTTAACATTACTTTTTCAGAGAAGGTAAGATTAATCCCCCAACTAATAACTAATACTAATAACCAACTAATTCATTAACTAAATAATTAACTCACAGTGCACAACATCTGAGACATGTAACAGAGTGGAAAGAAAGCAGAGCTAAACAAATAAGAGCACCAACACCTTGAAGGTCAATGTGATTTATTTGTGATTTAGAACATACCAAAGTCAATGTACGGGATACAGCAGGGGTGTGGGTCGGTTAGCCCCAGAACCGGTAGTGGTCTATCAGTGAGTGGTCTATCATGCTTGTGGAGGACAGACGAGAGGACCTGAAGAGAGGGCAGAAGAGAACGTGTCCTGCGGGTGCTGCGCGCGCTGTTGAATTTGACCGGTGTTGTGCCGAAAAGAGACTGCTTGCCGAAAAACAACTGCCCCCAACGGGAACGCGCATTAGTTCAGAGGAAGTACGGGTCAGCTGGAAGGCTGACCAGCTGTTTTTTATTTTACTGTGCAATAGAAATGTCCTGTAGCCCAAGTGAAGAGGCTACAGAAAAAGAACGGCACAGATAAAGTAAAGTAAAGTAAAGTAAAGTAACCTGATGTTTTCATGATGTAGACTAGTTGTAAACAATTGATAAGGGTAGATGCTTTACCTTGCCACTTTTTTTGTTGTTGCAATGTGATTTTACACTGCTTTGATTTATAAATAAAACCAGGTGCATGTACAGGGAATTTGGTCAATATCACTCTTAGAGGGTGCAGGTCCTGCCGAGAAGTGACTGCACCCTATAAGTCTTTATTGCAAGGAGTGATATTGACCAAATTCACTGTACATGCACCTGGTTTCCTCTACTGTTCATGCTGAAAAGACAGAGAATGTAACCCCTACCAATCAGGAGTTAAAGGGGGCAGTCTCTTTTTGGCAGGCCCTGCCGAAAAGTGACTGCACCCTATAAGTCTTTATCACAAGGAGTGATATTGACCAAATTCACTGTACATGCATCTGGCAAACATAGAGAATGTTATACAGAATGTAAAGGCAATCGGTTACAGTTACAGTTCTATATATATATATACTACATTATTGTATTCATAATTATACTCTTAAAGGTACAAGTTATCCAAAAGGTTTCTTAAGTAAATGTAATGAAGTAAATGTAACTCGTTATTACCCACCTCTGATAGCACTTACTGATTTCTCATTATGTGTTATGTGATTGCTAGCTAATATGACGTTAAAACTTTCTTCACTGTTTTCTGCATTTGGGATCAATTAAGTCAAACCAAATCTAATTTAATCTCATTTACAGAAAACCAATTTTCAAACTGTTTTCACAGACAGAAAATCATAATGTTACATCAGCAAGGACAACAAGAGAGCCGTAGTTGTGGCCTCAGGCTGTTGCACTGCAGTACCGTAGAACTCATGAAGTAACATGTCGACACATGTTTATCCACATCTGTATCCGATGTCGTGTGAGCTACAGGTAACTGCTAATGATGCGGCCGTCGCACTCCACCGCAGAGTTTTTATGAGAAAATGAGTCATGACTGAGCTGGAAGGTCAAGTGAAAGACAAGCAGCTGCTGAACTTTAACTGGAACAGTGTCATTTGGTGAATAAGTGAGTGGAGCGATCAGAAAACACATTTTCACACGATGGTGGGAGAAGTCAGGTCATTCATAATTAGTGGTTTTAGTGATCATCTTATTGTTAATGAGACCTCTTTTGTCTTTATAACTAAGTATGTGTACTTTACATTCTCTTTTTGTTTTGTCTATATATACATATATCCAAGTGTGTGACATGACTATAATTAAGTATATATAGGAAAAAGTCTAAAACTAAACCTTCACCTTTGTCCCAGATAACTGTGAAACCCAGTGACATACTGTTGTCCATCCTCATGCAACATTATAATCAACACGCCAGTTCCTCGCCAGGCGCCGCTACTTCATGTCATATATATGATATATGGTGATGTACTGATATATGATTGTCTTGCAATATATTGATTGTCAAAAAGTCGTTCTGTGATATTATTGATATCATGGACTATATATTGTGTATTTTATCGTGAGGTACCCTGTAATTCCCGCCCCAAATAGTAAATCTAATATAAGACGATGAATAAATCGGTTATGAAGGTACATCATTTTTTTTATTTTTTATTTTGTTCAATAATTATTGCGCTTATATACTTCTATCTCAATTAAAAAAAAAAAATTGCACAAAAGAAGCAATTCAAGGCACTAGAGCATTTGTCAGCAAACACAAAACCATCAACTATGTAATAAATATAATATAATATATAAAGTTGTTTCTATTCTATATTTAATAAATAATTAAATAAATAAATAACCACGACGAACAAATGCAAAATGGATAAAACCAAACATCTTGGCACTGCAAGGTCATCATCACCTGCAAACTGAAACATGCTTCCCACAAATAACAATCAGACTTCTTAACTACTTTATCACATCGACAGTGAACAACAATTATGTAACTTATGTATAAAAAAAAGAAGAGCGTTTGTCCAGGTGTTTCCACCTCAACACAACCAGTTCCTCAGCTGTCGTCTGTGATCAGTTAAGATGTAAATACATGCTAAAATAATGTGTCCTTTCTTCTATATAAATAGAAATATTGTGTTTGTTGTGTCAAACTCACACCACAAACGTCTGCTCAGTAAAAGGGAAGTCTACAAAGCACATTTTTGTACACAAAATAATCTGATAACATGATCTATGTGAGTAAAGACACCCACTGTCCTCACTATATTACACCACTGTCACTACAATGAAGGATTTTCTTACACACCTCAGGATCTGATGTAACTCAATGTAACAAAACCAGATCAAAAACAAATCCCACACCAGGAAAGTTGGATTTTTTCCCATTCAAGCCTGAAGTCACTGGATGGAAATGCACTTAATGATTTTTCTTTTCTTTACTGGAACTAAAATGCCATCACTGTTGCAAAGAAGTGATCAAACAATTGGCTTGAATCCATGTTTTTTTTCCCCAGCTCTTCTTTTTTCCATTGTGCAAAGTTGTTAACGATACATAATAGAAACAACAACATTGTAAGTTGTTTATTGTGACTGGAAACATTTACAAAAGCTCTGAAATCACTTCTGTCAGTGCCTCGTGTGGATAGAGACAACAGCCTCATTTCATGGGAAAAACCCACATTTCACTGTGCTCTAATACAGAAACTGTACGTATATGTTTAAACTCGTGCCACAACAAAGCATTTTAATTAGAAACATGACAGTTCATTGCTACATTAACATATGCTCAAGTTCAATGTGATCACCATACAGCCATATATTCATACTGGTTTATAGAGGGTTTAAATAATAATACCTCGTCGTTGAAAACCTGAGCATTGCTGCCACCTTCTGGACAAACATATGTGACGCTTTACATGAATGACGAACGAATGAAATACATTTATTTCAATTTTACTCCTGAGGAAGGAAGCTGCTGTGTTTTTAAATAAAAAAAAGAAAGAAAGAAATTAAACTAGCACGTAGTCTATGAGGCAGAGACTCGATACTACATTCAAAACAGGTACGACTGCTTTTTTTGTCTTTTATAATTATTGTAACCTTTAGAAAAGCCTCACTGAGCTCCTGTTTTACAGGCAAGACAAAAAAAAAACAAATATTAGTACAATTTACAATGCACTGACTTTTGGTATAGTATAACATAATAATAAAATATGAATTTAAAAGCTGAATAAAACAGAGAATTTACAGTATTCAGTGATAAAACAGGGTGGCGTGAATGAGTTACATCATATTAAGACAGCCAACCTCAAGTCATCCAAAGTTAATTTAAAAACATTCTGTGAGACAAAATAATTGTGAGCAGCAGAGTTATTATGGAACGTCTTTTTCCCCCAGTTCAGTGTCTTTGTGACGTTTAAGAAAAATGAGTCGTGCGAGCCGAGGTCATATCATTTCCACCATTTCAAAGCAAGACACATACATTTGTGCAGCATTTGTCTTGAGGACACTCGTAGACATAACGTGTTCCCTTGCCCCTTACCTTAACCTTAACCATCACCACTAAATGCCTTACCCTAACCCTTAACTAAACCCAATTCTACCCTGAGTCTTAAGGGTCAGAGAACATGAGGACCACACACACACACACACACACACACACAGTTATTTCTATGTAATAGTTAGCACAAGTTACTGATACTGATACTGCAGTGGACCACACAGTGATGCAGTGGCTAGCATTGTTGCCTCACAGCAAGAAGGTCACCAGTTTGAATCCTGGTCTGACTGAGTGTCTTTCAACGCACATCTTTCCTTCCACATTCAAAAGCACATGCAGAGGTTCACTGGACACCATACGTGAGCATATGTGTGAATGTGAGAGTGAATGGGTGTTCATGTCTGTGGGTTGTCCCTGTGGTGGCGGAGGACGTCCCTGCCTGTCACCTGTTAGACGGAATTAGCTCCCGTTTCTCCCCTGTGACCCTCACGGCGAGGATAAAGCAGCAGAATGAATCCCCACAAAGTAAAAAAAAATAAAAAATGTTAAGATGTTAAGGTCCCTTGCAGATGCTTTTTGGGGTAAGGGCTTCCTGGATAGTCATTGGACAGCAAGCCCAGACCGCAAAAAGACCTGAAAAGAACAAAACTACTCAGCCGCACTCGCTCATCATAAACAGCTGACGTGACGCGCAGCAGCATCTGTCACAAATGAGACAGAAGGTTAGTAAAGGAAACAAAATGAGACGGCCATAACTGAAGATCCTCATGTACATTTCACCTTTACTTTTTCTGTCGCCACCTATTGGACCACATGGCCTTAACTGACATGGACAAAATCACACACCCAAAACAGGAAACTTGAATAAATAGTGTTTGTAAATGTTCACGACAACTACAATAGTCACTGTCACAAATGTGAGAGTGTGATTTCACTTCTTACTAATGCAGAGGAACAAAGCAAAATAAATCTTTCACACTCTATTTGGATGTGAAAATACTATAAATCTCTCTCTTTTTTTTATTCTAACACCGTTGTCGTCAGGTCTGCAGGTTGTCCACAGTGGTGACATTTATAAATCCGAGCAGTTCTTGTCCTCCATGATGTTCTATTTCCCATTAATTGTAAACAGATCTCAAATAAATACTTTTGATGCTTTTAGTTCGGAGAAAACACCATAATCTGTGTCTATGCCAGTGTGATTTTGAGTGACTGGCTGATGCTAATCCCAGTGTCTCCACAGATTGATACACATGCCTCCTTTTATGTAAGTATAATTATTATAAATGATTCACAGATACTCTATATTATTGTTACTGGAATCCTTTCATGTGTCGCGCGGTATTTCACTCCCAGTAACAGAATCTGATTTGAAATTGAACTCATGCTGCTTTAAACACAGAAAATGCAAAGTCATGGATTATATATTTATATAGACTGACGTTAACGTGAATAAAAATGAGAAGGTGATCACTGTCGTATCGATCACCATGTGTTGATCAAAAAACAAATCAAAATCTGCGTTAATCTGGATAATATTCTCCACACCTTGATTACACACACATATATAACCATAATTTAAAGCAGGAAATTAGAAAGTTGCTGATTTATTTAATGCTGCGCAGCTACTACATTATTATGTTTTACTTGCACGCATCACACTGTACACGTCAGGAAGACAGAAAATGACACTGTCATGCAAACTGCCATGAAGTTAAATTAAAAAAAAGGACTTGAGATTAAATATTTCTTCTATAGCGAATTAAGAAAGTACAATTACATATTAACCATTTTTAAATGTCCCAATCTACGCTGGCAACCTTTTTCACCTTCTAATTTAAGATATCTGTTCATTATTTAAAATCACAGATGGAAAATAAAAGGTATATGAGTATATTGTATATAAAGTTAGAGTTATAAAGTTAAAAAGTGATTGTGGGACATACACTGGGAGAATAAATGTGGACACACACCTGCTGTATAAGCACATAGTGACGTAAAGAGAGACAGATATCACAAAGTATTATTATAAGGGATGGCTTCATACCAATTTTTATTTTCTGAAACCTAAACCAATATTCTAGCCTTATTGAGTATCTACAATTTTGAGTATATACAGTTTTTTTTCTATCTTTTATCACATTTTGGCCACATGACATTGGTGGTGTACATCTGTCTTTACAGCCAGTGCTTTAGGAACCATTTATGTGATTATTTTTTTACATAATGTTTATGTTTTTACAAATATCAGACCAATACTGATTAACCTATCAGCTCATTCCTAATTATCAGTGAATCAAAGTGAAAGACTATAAGAAAGACCATTACTAATTGTACATTATCACCCAAATAAACGTGACGTCATTTCACAGAGGTGTTACTGGCATGAAACAAGTAGTTTTTAAGAGCAGGAAAATGTAAAGGTGAATAAGCTGTTGCTGTGTGAGGTGTTCCCAGACAGACAGTGATGCTGCAGACTGGAGCGAGGACCACACACTGGATGATCTTCATGTGAGCTGTCCATGGTTCTGAAAGCTCCACACACACACTCACACACACACACACACACACCAGTCCTGCCGGTAAACGCCCTAAAATCCCCGCTCTACCCCTCATCCACACCCCTCACCTCCTCTCACGACACAGTGCACGCGTGTGTGTGTGTGTGTGTGTGTGTGTTAACGCGCGCGTTTGTCTGACAGTGTCCGACCATGTGTGTGTGTGTGTGTGTGTGTGTGTTGGAGCACCATCTTGAAGCCGTATATGCAACATGCATCTCCCTTGGGGTTTTTCTTGTAACGCGGGGTTGCGCTGTCAAATCCATCCTGCCCTCACCCACGTCACGTCACCTGGCACTATTCTAGCCCACTGAATCCTGCTCTATATCAAGGATACACTGGAGTCAGTGGGTGGAATCAATCGCACGCACACATATCACACACACACACACTTAAACTGCACAGAGATGATCCACAAAGTTTTATGGAAGATTTTATTTTTTTTAAAAAAAAGGACTAAATCCTCTACACTGCTTGATTGTGCGCATCGCGAGCGACCATGACGCGCAACAATCCTCGTATCCCCCCACCCCCCCACACACTTCCTTTCTTTTTCATTTTTGACTGCCGTACAAATCCCGACCCCATCAATTTGACACACATGCACGAGCACAATCATGTGAAACAGAGGAATAAATGTCCCCACGCTACAGTTGTATCATGATTGCATGGGAGGTGTGAGATGAGCGTGGTCGTTACCTCTGTGCGTCTCCGTGTCTCTGCGTGCGCTCGGAACAGGTCGCGTTTGTGCAAGTAAAAGCCCTTGTGAGGAGAGAGAGAGAGAGAGAGAAAAGGTGACATAAAATGTAAAGAACATGCAAATAAAACAGTATAAGAACGTGTATCTACAGGCAGTGACGTAGACAACGCAGAGCACCACCACAAGTGATACAATTATGCGAACATCAAATCAAACAAATGATCTTCCACAACAGTCTCTGACAGCAGGTGAATAAAGGAAGCATCCATACATGTATACATGTATACGTATATATACATATATATATATATACATATGCATACAAATACATACACACCTCCGTTACTATCGCTGCTGCTTGAAGGGTTGGTTAGGTTAGAGCGACGGTGATGCCATTTGCTGTGATCATGTTCACCTCTACATTTTCATCTCGATGCATTTTGGATGGAATAAAAAACACACACACACAAAAAAACAACATATACACATAAATAAATACTTCCATTTTGTACCCGTTTCCATCCCTTTCTGTAGGAAAGACTGCAAAAGCCCCAAATGGAAGCCACTCAATTCCTCCAGTCTGCGATTGACCCGCATTGACGTCATTGCGTCATTAGGTCTCCCCTGGAAACACGGGGCTCCCAAAAATAGCAACACATTAATTCAGCCTGCGCTGGGGTTGGCTTGGCGGGGGTGACTATTTGTATCAATCCATAACCCCTCCTCTGAATCTGAGCAATACTACAGCTCTCTCTCTCTCTCTCTCTCTCTCTCTCCATCTCTCTCTCTCAAGGACGAGCTGATCACGACTCACTGCTATTTTTGGAAAAAGAGAGAGAGAGAAAGAGAGGGAGAGAAAGAGAGAGGTGGGTGTGATGAGAGACGCCCGCACCTCTGTTCTTCTATCTGCTGCTGGCTGCATGGCTGAGAAACAGAAACAGCACCGCGGGGATAAAAATAGCAGCCAGAGCTGGTCATGCAGCTCAGAGAGCAGAGCGGGGTGAGGAGGGAGGGAGGGAGGGATGGAGGAGAGGCAATAAAGAGCCGAAAAAAAATAATAAAAAAATGAGTTAACGACCATCAAAATAAGGCCCTGTCACAGCGAGCACGCCGGGGGCATTCATCCATTCATCCATTCACTCAGCCCCCCTCTGTGGTTTGCCACTGACAAGGCATCAGTATCTGCTTTGTCCCTTGAATTATTCACGTTCATATCATATCACAGGAGATGCATGTCAATTAAATACATAAATAAATAAACACAATATAGAAAATAATAATAATGATAATAATAATAATAATAATAATATTAATAATAATAATAATAATAATGATAATAAAAACACTCACATGAGCTCTAACTTATGTGAAAAGGGACTTCACAGAATATGCACAACACACAAAAACAACACAAAAATAATCAACATGAAACCATATGAAATATAACAGGTTTCTCTGTGGTTGTGTCATTTCTGTAGTGAGACTCATGTTTCACATACGTGTGCTAAAACACGTGCAGTGCATGCTGGTTTGTTTTCAAGATAAAGGACCAGTGTGTAACAGTGAGGGGGATGGAACATGGATGATTTGATTTGTGAGATGATGTTTGTGAAGTCAAGCTTCTTTCATTCAGCTTCTCCCCCTCGAGGGGTCACCACAGCGGATCATCTACTTTTTCAGTGGTCATTTATTCAGGTTTGCACCAGATGTACCCCTATTGTGTCATAGTTTCAAAACATGATGGAGCATTAGTAAGCAACACCATAAACAAACCAGTGTGTAGAATTAAGTGGCATCGCAATTTGCAATTAACTAAATCCTGGATCTAAGAGGAAGATTCAGGATTCATGAAAACATGAACTGGACCTTTAACCAATCCGCACACTATTCAACATCTAAATATATGAATTGTTTATAAAAGTGTATGCATCCATTTTTTATCTTAATAAAACAGAATCAAAAGAAGAGTTGAACTGCAGCCTTTGTGACTAAGCACACATATGTTTCTCTACATGTAGAACTGCTTTAAAGGAATAATCTGGGTTTGCAGCCTCAGATTAAGTCTTTAATGTGTACTATTGGCAAGGGCCTTGCTTTACATAGGCCGCCATCTTGTGCCACTGCCCTGTTACTACACACAAACCATGGTCACGAGTGTGATGTGTGTTCCCACTCTTGGGAAAGGGAGGGAGGGAGTGATGGAGTTTTCCATTTGTTGCAGTTTGCAACCTCACCATTAGATGTCACTAATTGTGGACACTAGAGCTCACATGTAGGACACTTACATGGAATTCTGACATGATGATACCTGTGTTATCTGATCATATGTAATCATAAGACACCACCACCACCACCAATAAAATACATCATTTGATTTCAGTTCTCTGTGATAAATGAACGTGTTATTCACAATGATCAGCTGCAGCCATGGTTGCTCTCTGTGGTGAGTGATCGTGAGCATTGTGCCCACAAGTGTTAATCTGTAAACTGCTGATGCCATCTACTGGTTATTTAGGGGATGTGCATATGAAATAAAATCCAGTTGCATCATCCTCAGTGCAGGACTGGGAGAAATGTCTTCTTCTCACTAACCAGGTTGAGCATGTAGGTGTGAAAACAATGAGGTGGAGACAAGATCTGTCTCATTGCTCACTTATTCACCCAATGAAACTTTTATTTATATATCACTTTTCTTTTCATGCAAGGAAATGCAACTTACAGGGCGACGCAGAACAAGCCTCCACCTACCAACGATCTCAAACCACACGTGGCTGCTATTATGCATTAAAACAGTAATGAGGAAGTGAAGAAGGGATGACGAGGAAAAGGAAGTGAGGGGACGCGATCATGGAATCAGTGCACACTGGTTCCCTTTTTCTCCTTCCCTATTGGAATCATCCTCCACAGCTTCATAACTGATGAATGACAAAGTCCTGCAGACGACAGTGGAGGCGTGACAACGGCGAAGAAGCTGTGCAGTGGCCTCCACGGACAGCAGGTGGCAGGAGGGAACACTGTGCTGGAGCAAACCTGTTGCAGCACATTCATAAAGTATAATGCAGCTTATGTAAGCCTCCTTTTTTCTTTTTCTTTTTTTTTTTTATCCCTGATGAGCTGCCAAAGCCCTTCGAGTTGTAAATAACTGGTTTGTGAAAATGCAGGTTCACTGAAGCACTGCTACTTTACAGCTTTGCACATCCTCATATTTGAAGCAGCAGCAGCAGCAGCAGCAGCAGCAGCAGCAGCAGCAGCAGCAGCAGCAGCAGCAGCAGCAGCAGCAGCAGCAGCAGCAGCAGCAGCAGCCAGACCTTGAGGGCAAACACACAAAACAGGATTTATTTGCAGAGGAAGATGCTAATGATGCTCGTGTGTGTGTGAGATAGTGAATGAGAGAGAGAGAGAGAGGGGATAGGGTTTTCCCTCTCTCTGCTCATGTTAACATTTGTATAAACAAGTGAGATCCTCCCATTCTAAATCCCAGCGTCTGCTGTAAATCCTCCAGCTCATCTCGTGCTAATGTGTCTCCTCGTTTCTTTAGCTGTGTGGGGACTCATCACATGTTCCACGGCGGTTGAAAGAGGAGAGAATCTGTCTATTACCGGTTGCTCATTCGGAGCCAGAATTGCCTGCCTTTGTGATCAATTTCAGACGCTTTGAGCGTATTTCTTTTTTAATTGCACCATTCTGTGGCCATATGGTTCAAATATAACACAACGGGGGATCCTGTGGGAGACATCAGTGGAATCGCCTTGGGAGAAAATAACAGCAGCAATATCTATCCCCAGCTATAGAGAAATTAAGAGCAGACGCTGGCATCCATTACGGCTCCTGACGGTAAGCAGTTTAGCTCGGGCTGCTGTAAATCACTGCCACTGGAGACGTGCACTCTGCACTGGCTTTATGTGTGGTTTTTATCTTCACATATTCCTGATTTATCAGCTGTTCCCTTTTTTGGCAAAGAATAATAGGACCCCCAAGCTTCACCTGCTTGAACAAACTTATCAATTTACTCACAGGAGCATGCTATTCTTTGCATATATACCTTAGGAGGCTTCTGATGTACGTCCTGCGCCGAGACTAAGGGTATGTGTGTGTGTGTGTGTGTCTTTTTAGCAGCATTATAAAGGCACTGCAGAGAGACATAGACTAGTTCATTTTCAATTAGCCGGAGACTCGCATTAACTGGAGATATTAAAGAGGAGAGTAATGCTGTCGTACGAGCCAATAGTCTGTGAAGGCCAGAATCTGCTGAGTCTGAAACACACACACACACACACACACACACACACACACACACAGCAGCCCACACACACACACACACACTGTGTTTGTGCAGCTCAAAATGTTCCCTGATGTACAGTTGTCATTCGGTCAAAGCCATACATTAGCAGCATAAATATTAAAATGACAATCATGATACAAACAACTATTACACTTCTTCTTCATTCCACTGTAAAAGAAATAAAACACAATATCCAGTCATTATATTATAATAATAATAATAATACAAATAATAAAAAAATGCATGGCATAAAAAATATACAAAGGAAGTCTAAGAACATTTATATTGACCAAAGAGTGCCCTTTTCTCCACCCCCCCACCCCAAAGTGACCAATTGTAAAAGTTTACAGGAATATTATATATGTCTTCTATTCCAGGAAGCTGGAAGTGAAAAGTTTTGAGAACTTCAGTATGGTTCGTTCTATGATAAGACCACGGTGGTCAAATGGGATGGTCTCACTACAGCACTGTTTAAACGGGATTAGTGGGAGGGGTCAATGAATGTACGCACTGCCATCATCCGTGTGTACTACGCTGCTGAACTGCATGAAAGTGAAGGAAACAGTGTGTTTCATTTAGGTTTGGAACACTTTGAGACCATGTGCCTCCTGCGCCTCTGACAATCGCTTTCGATCTTCTTTTGGTGTAAGGTGTTCGTCGTGTGTCAAGGTTTAGAGTTCTCAAAGGGTCGGGCCGCGGGCTGGGTTCGGGCCAAGAAAATATGCAAATGAGTCGGGTCGGTCCTCATGCTTCCCCTTTTTCCACTCATGAAACACATTTCTCACAGGTTATAAATTATATGTTGTTTGTTGTGAATCATCATGGAGAGGGCGCAGACCTGACACTGCTGCGTGCATACTGCATACATACGCCTATAGCCTGGCTGGAGGAGATAACGCGATGCGCAGCAGCCCGGCACTGGAGGACCCAGATGACGCGAGCCAGGAGACGGGTGCTGCGTCAACAGCAGCAGCAGCAGCCGCAGCAGCAGCACCTGCTGCAGTTGGCACGGCAGGTGTTGTGTGTGCCAGCCAGTGGCGTGAACGTTCAATTATTTAAGTTTTGAAGAGTTAAATGTTTTAATTTTGAATAAAGTTTGATTTGAATAAAAATAGACAAAGCAGGTTTGGTAATATGAACAAACTCAGTCCCTCCCTCGTAACCAAGTAGCAACCGTGCTTGAGAAACCACGCTAAAGAAATCCATGGAAAACTACCTGACGGAATATTTATGCACATATTTACTGTGATATTTACAAGGCAACAAAAGATAGAAAAATACAAGTAGTAACTGATCTTAAATGCAGACAAGACGAACGGGCAACAGACGCAGCAAACATGCGGGCTAAATACAGGGATAATGGTAGACAGGTGAAACACATGAGGACGGGGCAGGTAATCACAGAGGAGGGAAACTACAGGAAGCAGACACTGACATGAGAGGCAATGGTAATTATTTCAGGAAACAGAACATGAGACTACTCAGGACTAATTATTACTTTACCCCACATCTTTATGTTAAACTTATCCTGTACAAATAGGGCTTAAGATGGATCAAATAACTAAGCAATCAAAATCAGTTGCTCATCATGTTCTATTTATTGATTTTTGAGGTTCTAATGAATAGAATAGTGCTCTCCACCACATGATATGGTTTCTATAACAGTACAGACAAAGTGCAGGAGAGTATTTGAACAACTGGAGTTAAAAAAAATAAATAAATAAATACAAAGTAAAAATAACCCAAAAGAGCAGATGAGAAACCAGAGAAACCAAAAATACCTGAGAAACAGAAAACAAGGACATGAGGAGTAGAAACAGATGACCAGACAGAACTGCACAGAACTTAGCAACAGTGAACAGATGAACAAAGACTTAAGAGCACAGACTCATAACTCATTAAGACGCAGGTAAATCTCATCAAGACAAGGCAAAGACATTTGGAAGAAGTACACCATAAAACAGGAAAACAAAGAAGCATACTGTGTCGTTCACACAACACATAATAGCGTCAAACAATCACTACACTCCAATCCGTCGATTCAGCCTTTTTTTTTTTACCTTATAGAGGCACTGAACTCATAAAATCTGCATCAGGGAATATTACAAGATTTGCTCTCTGGTATATAACTTATTTGCTTCTACCGGCTCATTTACAGCGTCCTACATTTTCTGTGTCAAACGTTTTAATTGTGTGCTGAATATGTCGATGGCTACTGTACTTTAAGAGGAGCCAAAGACACATTTCCACTCATCCATTTAATCTGTAGATTAACATGAATTCAAAAAGGTGACCCCACAGAGCCTGACCGTCTTACCAGAAGCTGCAGGCAACAATGGAACATTTGACAGAATCCGGTCAAATCCTTGTTGAAATGTCACAATTTAGTTCATTCAAAAGATGACCACCAATGTGATGCTATCGCTCAAGTTTCTGGCATGGAGTAATAAAAGAAGCATCCATCACAGGATTTAATGCACATCGTGTCAAGCACAGCCTGTGCATAATTCATGCATCTTGACTGTATAATTCATGTATGTTAAATTATCTATACAATTCATGGTGGTCCCCCTGTAGGGTTCCATTTCATGTATCATTCTTGTGCATGTGTAACTACGGTAGTTGTAGGAGATAGGAATTCTGCAGACAGGGATACCACTGCGCCTTATAAAGAATTGAGTTTCCCTGTGGTCAAGAAACAAAGAGAGAGTGAGACAACCACTGCTCGAAGCTGCAGCCTCGTGAAAGTCAAGAGAAGGCTTGGGCTTTGGGATTTATATGTGTCCATGTCTGTTTTTCACCCAGCAGCGTTGGCTCTGGGTGTGGCAAAATCAGTTTGTTGAATTTTGAATCATTTTGACAAGAGGATGAATATTGCAACTGTAACAGGGTCAGTTATTACAGTATATTTTTTTATTAAGGTACTGCAATTTATTGAAGACCTGATTTGGCTTTTTATTTTATAATTACACAAAATGTATGTTTTAAGTTTTTATTTTTATATTTTACCCTGACACGGCAGGTTAAGTTGTCATGTGGAACTTTCATGATTTTCACTTTTGGGGTGCCCACCCAGTATTTAAGAGTGTGTCTGCCCTCACCTCTCCCCTTCTGCTGTTGCATGTTGTGGGAGAGGTACGTGATGTGCGTTTGTGTGATTTCTGTATTGTTTAGCATTGTCATTATGCTAATATGGAGATTATCATGCTAAATTTGACAAGCTGTACATGTTTATTTTATAGAGGGCACGTTTCCTGTGTTTCACATGCTGATGGGAGTTTACTTTTACTTGCCTTGTGTCAGTAATAAACGGAGACTGCCTCCAAAAGATATCCAGCGTACAGCGAATTCTTCACAACGCAGACCGCAAAACTACACCGGTTACACAACGTTAGTCATGTAATATTTTTTATTTTATTATTATTCTTATTTCTAATTGCATTAGAAAATAAGAAAAATAATAATGCATCATGAAAATAGGTTTCAGTTCCATTTGAAGGCAGCAATAGACGAACTCAGTGCCTCCTAAATTTTGGACCATGCCTTTGGGCCTTAAGCCAAGGACAAAGTACCCTGATGGATGGCTGACCATAGCCCTCACTGGCCAGTACATGTCGCACCAGTGGCTCTTGTCGATCAATATTGAGAGTGCTTTTATTCATATTGATGATTATTCACTTGAAACAGAGACAAACTATTTCAGTTTCAGTATCATCTATTTTATTTCATAGTTGTGTGACATGTTAATTGAACTGTGGTCCAGGTGCTCGATTATCTTTGTATGTGAAGCCTTGCAGCTAATGTTCGTCCCCATCGTAAGCTGTGTCAGCACGTCCAGTGCTTGAATTTGAGGGAATTGGTGCTGGAAAGTCCTTGGAAATGTCTTAAATTTGATGTCAACCCTTCCTTTTGATGCAGCAACTACCTGTGAAGTAGCCATGAAGAGGAACGCTTACGAGAGTAATATCTATCGGAGCCAAGTTCCATTAATTAACTCAAGAGAGGAGAGTAAATAGGGTTGACTGTTTGGGGAGTGAATTAGAAGAAAAGTTATTGACTGGTGCAGAATGTGGACGACTAACGGGGTCATTCCAGTAATTACCAAACACAAACTACAGGACGGAGCAGCTGTAATCAATGTTTTTTTTATCCATTTCTCCCTAAACTGTCTGCATTCCTTACCTGCTGTGCAGGACCGCAAACCCAAGTCCCACTGAGGGAACGTAATTCACTTCTCAGCAGTATTACAGCAATATATATCATCAGTCATATAAGCGTTCACTGTCCCACTGTTGGGCAAATATTGATAAAGTTGCATCATTCAGGGGGAGAAAGAATGGGGCTCTTTGTCAAGCAGCGGATGGAATGATTTTACATTCTGCTGCCTTGTATTATGATGGATGATGAAACGCTGGCCTAAAAACCAAAAGTGAACAAACAGAACAAAACAGCAAACTCGGCTGGAATACCCAAAGGACAGTCACTGGAGAATGAAAGGGGAGATTGATATTCTATCAACAGTGTTTGTTTGTTTTGCTGTAAATCTATTGAGAATATGCCCACATATATTAATAGGAGGAAAACTCTATATGAGCTCTTTTTTCTTGAAGATGTCTGTCAGCAGTATTGCTCCCAAGAAAGCGCCTTCTGTGCATTTTGTTTATAGCAAGATGTAATATGTGTACCCTTTGTGTCCAGTCTGTGCCAGTGCAATACTACCATTATTACAGCACATCATACACTGTAAGTCACTCAAGTCTCTAATATTTACACTTGCAAGTTGGGAATCTTTTTTCCATCTCTAGGTAAATAAAAATTGTCTTTCAACAGTGTCCAATTTTATTTAACGTTTTTATACACAGATTTCTCACAAACGTAATTTTGCAAATAACCATGATGTGTCGTTAGAGATTAAGGATTGAACTGATAAATTGGCCTAAAGTCTGATTATGTTTTAAAGCTACGGTGTGTAATTTTACATAGTAGTTGCATGTTGCTGCTGAATATCCCTCACCTCACCTCAAGTGAGTTGGAGAACCTATTGGCGCGTTTCCACCGTCTCGCCACACCTCACCTCGCCTCGGCACGGCGCGGCACGGCGCGGTTAAATTGCGTTTCCATTAGCGATAGCACCTATTAGTTTCTTAAGTACCTGCTGAGGCTGAAGCGAGCTGAGGCGGTACTATGCGTGGCGTGATTGGTCAGAGTGTCGTCACAGGAGGAGACGTCCGACAGGAGAATCAAGCCGAACAATGCCGCACTATAGATCAGTTAAAAAGACTTAACAATCCTAAAAACGTGGCTTAATCTCCAACAATTAACAGGGACATGTCCAAAATCTCAATATTTAACAGAGGAGTCTGGTGTATTTAGCGAGAAGTACTGAACAGAATAGTTTTAATGAACTGATTCTAATGATTCAGTCACACTGAAAACAGCTACTTTACACGTTTCTAGTCACTCGTTTGTGTGTGTCGTGAAGTCACGACTGCAGTGATGACTCCGACCACGTTGATTAGGTACTATTTCTGTTGTGGAAAACCAACCTAAACCGTGGCACGGTGAGTCGAGGCGAGCTGGGACCATCGTGGAAAATCATACGGTCTTCAGTTAGCACCAAAAGCAGCTGAGTGCCTGTTTCCATAGAGCTGACCTGGCATCTGATATTTGGCTCATTCTGGCATAATGAGAAACTGTTCACACAAAACAAACTATAATTATAATTATTTTACATTCAATTTCTGCCAAAGGAAAATAAATGAATCTACGTTTTACACACTGGAACTTCAGCTATGTGTTTTGCACCACCCCCGACTATAATACAGCTGCAGCCATGGGTTAAAAGCCTAATGTTAGCAATCGCTATGTCCAAAAGGCATCAAGCAGAGGAGAAAACAAGCTGCCTAATGTTTTCACAGTCTGTTATTGTCACCTTGTCTCCTCTAATTCTCTGCTGCGGTGACTTTGCTGCTTGTCGAAGCAGACGCACTGTTGCAGAGACGTGGACATTTATCAAACAGTTTCACTCATAGATTTATTGTATACAACCTTATTCTCCACATGAGGACCCCGGGGCCACTGGAGCCAGTCCCAGCTGACGTATAGGGGGAAAGGCGGGGTCACAACCTGGACAGATCTCAGCATGTTTTTGGACCTATGCACACACGGGGAGAAAATAAGTTAACTGTTTGTGTATGTGCATGAACATGGTGTAACACTGGGTGAAAAGTCTATTTCCTTGTTTTCATCTTTTGGAAACTATCTGGCAACCGATACTTTCCAAAGTTTTGAGCTGCGATTGCAGCACAGTACACTGCAGCTTTACACATTATACATACAGCTGCTTTAAGATGGATGGTTGTACAGTATGTCTCACTGCACTGTTCTCTGGGTCTTCTCTGCAGAAGAAGTGAGATACAAGCATATAACACTGATGTTAATACTCATTTTCTGCTTTATGCAACTATTTCCTGTTTATCCCTTTGTTTTTTCTTTTTACCTTTCGGGACATTTTTTCAGAGAAATAACCTGAACCATCCACTACTACTTTTCTTATCCTTGTGATTGTTTAAAATCAAAAAATGTGATCACAACCACAGAAAGACACATGTTTGTGCGGCTATTCTTGTCAGGACCAGGCATTTGCATTGATCGCCGACGCAAAACCTTATCTTATCTATATAATGCATACTGCGTGTTTGCTTCATTAGGACCAGGTTTTGGGCTACTGGTCCTGACAAGGTCCTAAAGAGGTGACAAATATGAGTACACACACACACACACACACACACACACACACACATGAATCAATACAGCAGTCACCTGGCTACAACTGCCTGGGGAGAAAATGTCATCGTCATCCTCTCATTCTCCACCTTCTCAGTAGGGAGGCTGTGTGTGTGTGTGTGTGTGAACAAACACTCACACACTTCTATGCCCCCCCCCCTCCCCCCCTCCATGAGTGAAGAAGCAGCTGGAGTCCTACCACTGTTATCAGGCCTCCTGAGGGACAGAAGAAGGACACCAGAGAGCTGATTCATTCTACATGTGTTTAGATTTGACGGAGGAGGACACTTTTCCACCTGCAGTGGCAGCCTCTGCCCTGTGTGGGGCAGCAGAGATAGCAGCAGAGCCCTCTGCAGTTCCTGCATCACAGCAGCCAATCGACTGGTGCTGCCGAGGCACTGACACACATTCAAGTGTGCACACATGTACGAGCACACACTGAGACAAATCAGCGAGGCCAACAGGCTGGACGCAGATTTAGACTGGGCACACTTGATCGCCGTGTAGTCAAGCCTCCTCATTCCAAACTGACACAGATGGCAGTGGTTAATAAAGTAGCCGATGAGGACGGGGGAGGAAGGGGAGGAGGAGGAGGTGGTGACGGACTGGGAATTGTTATAAATCTTTGTCTTGAATGGAACAAAGAGATTTCATCCCACACAAACGGCACAGGCGAAGGCTGCATGTGATGACGGGGGGGAAAAAAAGCTGTACTGTATTTGTGTGGCTGATTGATAGCAATATTTTGCTTTGAATTGGAAATAGAGTTAAGGATGCATTGAAGCAAGAGAGTACGGGGATTAAACACTTAAAGCATAAATATGATTCTGTCCTTGAGCGGCGGAAAGTGACAGCATCCTCGTGTAATGGGTTGATCGGTCGCCGCTCCGTGAGATCAGTCATTTTTCAAGCACTCATCCCAGAATGAATGACTGTCCAGAGGTTTTTCATTTTCATTCCAGATCCATTCTTCTCGGCCCAAGCGTGACAAGTGACTGGCCACATGTACAGTCTGTCGCTTTGCCTTCTCTTGCCCCAACAGGTGGTGTGTAATGGTGTGTTTTGGTGCACGCGTACACAAGAATGTCAGGGCATGGAACCAAGAACACCTGCAGCCTTGACAGCCAACACTAAAATGATAAATATTAAACGGTAAATTGGATAAGCGAAATGTGCAGCATGCTGATTAACTAAACGGGGGCACATGTATTAACTGTGACTCAAGCAAGTCTGGTGCTTAAATAAATATATATATATATATATGAATATATAAATAATATACACATATGTATAAATAAATATAAATAATAAAAATATGCACCGGTCTGTATTTATATAGCGCTTTTCTAGTCTTGATGACCACTCAAAGCTGCTTTACACTACAGTTTTGCCATTCAACCATTCACTCTCAAGTCTCGCTCATTTTCCCGCTTTTTCTTCACTGTCGTAAAAACTCACCGTACAAGTGTCTGACAATGGTTTTCTCTGTTTATTTTCACTGGCTCTGCCATGATGAAGGTCTAGAATAACGCTATCACTGACTTGATTTTATATGTGTGTGTAGTGCCGTGAAGCACTTCATGTGTCTTACGAGACCTTTTTTTATCTATTACTTTTTCCTATTTACCTCCATCCTATATGTGTCCCTGCCTCCGGCAGCCTCACATGCTGACTAATGGTTTATGTGTTTGTGCGATTTCAGGCGGCGCTCAGGGAGGTGAGAGCAAGAAGGCTGGAAGAGAGCACGGACAACTCAAATACCCACGTGTCCGTGTGTGTGAATCCCACAGCATTGCTCAATAACGAGGGGCTGATTAATCACCAGTGTTCAGAGGGCATCTCGCTGTCCTGCGTCGTACTACAGAGGCTTGACCAAGCCAACATGTGACATATATGGGTAAACACGCATGTCCTCTATACCATTCTTTTCCCCTTGCTCCTTCATTACCCCTCATTAACTCTGGATTTTTGAACTTTACAACCTCCACTTTGTTTTCACAGGAAATGTTTAAACTTGTAACAAATCAGTTACAACGGTGGTTCAGCGGTTGAGCGAGTCGTCTTTCAACTGGTAGGAGGTTTGATTTCCGGCTCCGCTCGTCTACATGCCGATGTGTCCTTGGGTGAGACACTTAACCCCACATTGCTCTGGGTGGCGTCGTCGGCAGAGTGTGAATGGGTATGAAAGGTGCCGCACATCAATGTGCATGGTTGTGAAGGGGTGAAGTGGTCATCAAGACATGAAAAGCGTTATATAAATACAGACCATTTACTGTCCTTGTACCAGTGTAAGTGTGGGGACTCAATTCAATGAACAAAAGCTACAGTAGGGGGCGATGTGCCCACTCTCACATTATTATTATTATTAAACATTTTCTAGTTGACCTCTTATGTCACAGGACAAAAACAACTTTAGCCGGAGGCTAGTTGTTACCATGTCCAACACCATTCCATTAACTTGTAAATATTTCATTCTTTAACGTGACAGAGCATAAATTCAAAGCCCAAAAAATGCACCAGTCTGGATTTCTCCATATTCTGCTCTCCATTGTCCTCCTGTGCACCAGCTTCAATTATTTCCAGGTCAAAGCCTGGAGGCCAGAACTGTGGAACATGTGCAGAGCACATCAGGACCAGCTGTGTTAATCCAGTTTTCAGTCAGATTAACATGCTTTCAAATCTGATTTACATGTTTTGAACATCATGTAAAAATACTGAGTGCAACAGTAACTTTGCCTTTTTTTTCTGTGAAGTGTCCAGGAAGCAGCTGACCTCAGGCCATTTAAAGCTGGATTTAAAATGTAAATAAATGTCTGTTATATCATGTAATGTTGATAAAATCAGCACCATGTGAGCGTCTATGTTTCTCAGTATTGTGGTGTTGTGTTGTGTTGTGTTGTGTTGTGTCGCCTACCAACCATTCCACATTGTGCAAAGGAAGTGATTCATTTCAGAACAACAGCTACATAGCACTATTAAAGCAAGATGGCTGCCTATGGTTGAAATATGGCTGAAAATACCAGCAGGGTCCAGGAAAAAAAACACAGAAGTGGATAATTTTTCCTGGGCATTCAGCATTTTGACAGGATCAATACTTATTGCAACCAGATAGCAGAGGAGTGGTTTCCAAAGACTGGGTTGAGACCCAAAAATGGGTCATGGAAGATGTTTTTTGGGTCCCCAAAAAAACATTCTCATTGAGATTGTTGTGATTTGAGTCACGATTGTTTGCCTTGTTTAAAAAGTCGATTCCTTAATAGAAAGTTTGGGAAACACTGATGTAGAAGTTGCATTGTATTGGTAATTACGTAGAATTCCTCATGGGGGCGATACAACTTTGCCACTAGAGCTTTATGTTTATGAATTTTTCTTTGTGTTCCATCTATTTTTAAATGTTAACGACAGCACAAGTGACAGGAGTCTCGAAGCACCTGTGCTAAACGGCGACAGCCTGAAAACATGAAAACATCCTGTTGGTTTGTTGTTGAGTGTATGTTTCCCAGATGGTTTCTGTATTTGTTTTTTTGTGTGACTGTCTAATATGACTGTATACAAGCATGTGAAGAGAGAGAGTTCTTTTGGAAAATGAACATTAAGGTTCTTCATACTGGGCCAAAATTCAATACAATAGAGAATTGCTAAATGTTGGAGGGAGAGCAAATCATGCTCATGCTTCTTTCTCCAGTGCTGAACATCTTTCGGAAGTTCTGGATAAAATTAAAATGTTTTTGTGATTATTTAAAAGTGACTAATACAGACAATCAATATACTTTTTGGGTGTAACTCCATCAGAAATGACAAAGAAAATCGACAAATATTCTATTTAATGATAGTTACATTACAACACATCCATTAATGCTTGGAAATTAATACTTGAAATGAAAGAAATGGAAGGAATTACTTAGAAACAAAGAGGAGGAATTTAAGAAAATAGTTGGATGGAGAAGAACAATAAAACCAGTTGATGGGTTCCGTCTTATTTTTGGTGTAAAATAATGTTTCAAAATGTTTATCTGGTAGTAAAATGTATGTTTTTTGTTCAAATGTATAAATATATTCGAATGAATTACATTTAATTAAACTTATCCTCTGTAACAGGGCCTGCCCGAGCCTTCTTTGGGCCCTAAGGAAAATGGGATTTTATCATGCCAATGATTACACGACGCTTCTGGGGGAACGTGTTGCAGTGGCATGCACAGATATTTGGAAGGGCAGGGGCGAAAATGAAAAGGGCACCTAGTGCGCACACCACCACTAGTACGCTTAAGGCATGTCTGAAATGCTGACGGGGGCCAAAGGCAGCAGCCTGACCCTGGGGACTGAATTTCACGTGGACCTCTATATGGACCTCCACACATTATTGTTTAATTTCTATCACAGAGATTGGCATTTTTTTTTATACAGCACTGAATATCATTTCCTCTAAAGACACCCTTTGGGATATTGTCATGTAGGGGCAGCAGGGAACTTCATAACAGCACCCTTTTTAATTGGAAGGGCACCCACAGGAAATGAAGTTGCAAGGGCATCATTTTCCATCTTATAGGGCACTGCATCACTTTTCTCCTCAAGAAAGCCACTCCCTTAGAAACAATACATTTTTAACGTTATATTTTGCTTTCGAGGCCACATATGAATGACAGCCAGTAGGGAACCTCCTCATATTTTTATTTTAGCGCGTGACTCAAGAAGGCACTTTAGCGCCGTGATTGTCCCATCCCTGTTCACGCCACTGCTGCGTTGCTCGTGTTATCAAAACTTGCATCATCCTAATGTCAGACTTGCATGTTCTTACCCTTTATAGTGGCTTTAATCTTAAATGATAGCAACATCAGAAGAATGGTCTTTCACTTCAAAATGGCACAATTATAAGAGGTATACTGATGTCAGCCTACTAAATGGTAACACAATGAAACAGCAGATAATTCATTTATTTTTACCATGAATAATTCTATGCATGATATTATTTAGCCCAGTGGTTCTCAACCTTTTTATGTGAGGAAATATTAAGCTCTTGAAGTAACACCATTATCACCATGTTAAAACACAGTGGTGTAAATAGCTACAGACAGATTTATTCCTAATAAGATCATCTTCCTCTTCCTCACATAATCATACTTCACACACTGGTATAGTGAAATTAGAGTCACTTTATTTCTCGCTTTTTTGTAATTTGTTTCCTTTTTCTACGCACTGGAGTACCACCAGAGGAAGCTTGTGTACCACCGCTGGTGCAAGTACCATAGTTTGAAAACCCTGGATCTCACCTTTTGGGTTTTTTTTTAATAATGCAACCCCCAAAAAAAAAAAAACAACAAAAAAAAAAACAACAACAACAACAAGAGTTGAATGTAGAATACTTCTGGTGTGTTTATGGTGTGCTTATGCAAATATCCACAGCCTTAATGTGGTACATTGCAAACAAATGTTGGACATTGGAAAGTATGGAATAAAAAAATTAAATGAGTTATCATGACATAAAACCAATGATCTTAGACTAAACTAGAGTAGTCTAAAAATGGCAGACCCATCTGTGCGTAAAGAGAGAAAAAAAGAGTCAAGTATTAGTACTATGACACAACCTTCAGCACAACATCACGACAGAGAGTGTGATTTTAATCTAGAAACACTCTTATATTTGAAAATTAGGAGCTACAATAGACATAACAGACATTCATGTGTATGGATGATTAGTTTCTCACTGAAAGTTGTCATGTATCTGTGTGTTTAAATACTGTTAAACTATCTTACAAGAGACAAAGCGTGGATCATGAGACGGATGAAAGTTTAGACAGCGGCACAAATCAAACGACATCTTGCAAGTTTAATTAACAAATCTTTTGGGATTCTGGGAAAATGACATAATAAATGTTGAAAAGTTTTACTAATTAACATATTACAGTAACTGCTGCTGCTGCCTCACAGACACAAATCGGTGATTTACGGCTTTTTTTTCAAAGCTGTTGTTCTCAGTGGTTTTGACATATTTTTGATGAGACCATGCAGATTTGCACCAATTTTAGCACCAAGTCATATGTCCATAGTTATTTAAATAGATTTGACTATTATAAGTGGTGAAGTCGGTGTTTTACAAAATATCATGGAGTGATTTTGTAGAACTGAAATGTGCATTTCATAGATACGACAAACAACGCTCATATTTCAGTCACACCATTTAATGCTGCTTTTTTTTTAAACATTTATCTATTAATATATTAAATGTTCTATTTGTTTTTTCTACATTTTTAAACATCTCAGTGAATTTTGAGTGTCTATCACAGCATATTTTTCTTGTATTTAGGGGTATAAACCAGGTCAATTGGCGATAATGTGACACAATTTCATGGTGATGAACAAAGAATTAAACCTGAAAGTGATTTTTATATTTGAATATGTTAAGTGGTAAAGCACACCAGCTGACATCAATAATTTAGAGGTCCACTGGGTTAAATTTGTTGGCGAAATTATTTACTTTGAACATGAAATAATTATAGTTAGTTTTCACTGATTGTTTTTCATGATCCCAGAATTAGCCTTTTACATTTATTGCAGGAACTTTTTTGGACCACCATATTTTTACAGTAGCCCACAATGGACAATGCTAAGTGAAGGCTACACATGTTCTCCAGCACACTTGGAAGGGAAGGATGAGGTGAGGGATACATTTAACTGCTACATACTGTGCGACTTCACCGATAGATGGGGCTAAATTTGACACACTGAAGTGTCATGGCGACAAGAGGAAGCCTATTGAAACCCAATAAGCAGCAATAAGAAGGCACCTTCACTAGCATGAGAAGAAAAAACTTCATACATGTAGTTATCACATCGCACATCTGTCTTTTTTTTATCACTTTTTAATGGATAGATGATTGAGTTTGGGCTGTCTGCCTCAGCCGTTATCCAATTAGAAGTATCGGTCACTTATTAAAGCCACTGATAATTATATTTCATTTTCACGGCATGACACGTGTGTAGCACGGCGTTAATATACTGGTGGGAGAGAGAGAGAGGACATAGTAACACAATTCAAAGACAATCAATTTCATATACCACTGCTGATTTGTAATTTCAAGGAAATATTTATGCATTACAAAAGTACGTCTCTCTCCAGCCGTGAGTCCACGTGCGACACTGGCTCCCGTCGACTGATGCGAAATTACATTTTGTGTGTCGTAGGTTGAGGTAAGTGATGCTTGTACAACATGAGGCAGGGGGAGGTGAAAACACTGCAGGCGCTCAGTGTCCATGTTACGCTGGTGACTCCAACCCAGAGCAATCCATCATTTAGTTTGATATAGATCAGTGAAAAGGGACAGGGTTTTTTTTTTGTGTCATATGTGACTCCATTTTTATGGGATAGTGACAGAGAGAGTGCTGAATGCTGTCACGGCTGCTCCCTGACAAGCACACGCACACACACACACAGGGAGATGTGCACTGTCACAGGCAAGTGATCAAAAGGAAATTGCAGTGTGCTCTGGGAACCCTGATGGGACGAGGGTGACATTACACAAGGTGCTTAATTCAATGCGACACATTCATTTACACAAAGTAAACGGCTATTAATCACGTGTACACGGACCCTAAAATACCACATTATACACACGCACACACACCATGAGGAGCATGAGGTAAAACAGAACATGCACATGTAATGTAGGTTTAGGGAAGTCCCACCCTCTTAGAATCAAATAATTACTGGAATAGAATATCGATGGATGGATGGATGGATGGATGGATATTTACTTGTTTTTCTTTGCCTCAGATTATTCATCAGCAACTGCAACTTGTTGGGCTTCATATTTGGAAAGGACCTCTCTTTGCTCTGTAGCCACGTTGCCAGGGTACTGTGCCAATCTCAGCTGACATAGGGCGATAGGCGGGGTCACACCCTGGACAGTTCGCCAGTCCATCGCGGGGCCACATAGAGCGAGACGAACAACCGTTCACTCTCTGACTCACACCTACGACAATTTAGAGTGTCCAATTTACCCAATTCCCATATTGCATGTTTTTGGACTGTGGGCCTACGCAGAAAGGCCCTTGTTCTGACCGGGGCTCTACACCGCTACACAAGTAAATATAAACTATTCAAATAAATTAAACAGCAGCATATACGAGAGCACCATTCTTTTATCAGTGATCCTGGTCAACATACGACAGACACTTTTATTTCCACTAACTGCACAAATTCAAAGCTGTATAATTTGTGAATATAAACAGACATCTATTACATTTAAACTCAACTCAACTCCAGATTACCAGAGGCTGAATAATAACATGAAAAACAACAACAACAAAAAAGTTACGCACTTGTACACAGCTTTCATTTTCCACCAGAATGCCTCCCCATTTTACTCTCA
The DNA here is from genome assembly GCF_019176455.1 of Solea senegalensis. Classification (NCBI taxonomy): domain Eukaryota; kingdom Metazoa; phylum Chordata; class Actinopteri; order Pleuronectiformes; family Soleidae; genus Solea; species Solea senegalensis. The sequence continues at coordinate 21,834,628 of NC_058030.1, forward strand.
GCTAATATGTTGTGAAACTTCGCTTTTTCCAATGCAAATATGAATCAAAGGCCATGAGCTCCTGGGCAGGTGATGCTGAATATTCTTTTCTCTTTTCCTCTCTCTAGACTAAACGCAGCAATTACACATTCTCTTTCGTCTGTCATAAGCTAAACCTGGAGCCACGGGCTGTGTACGCATCTATCAGGGCAAGAATGTTAAATATCAGCAGAATTAAAAGGGAAGCGTTTGTTACAAAGCAGCCATTTGACATCTGATTTACAGCCACTCCATATTTCTCTCTTCTACAGATGGCCTCTGGCTCTCCAGCCTCGCAAATCCCACAGGAGCCAGAACATCTGTTAGTGTGGACTGTTTCATATGAAACACATAAATTCCCAGGCAATGACAAGCTTCAGTTTGAGAGGGACAGGGAGACAGTGGATGATGACCGACAATGCAGAATCTGAAATGAGGGGTTTGCGTGTTAAAAAAAGGACTGAAAACAGAAAAGAGAGAGAGAGAGAGGAGTCCAGAGTACAGCATTAAAGTTAACTTACTACCTATAAGTATGTTCGTATAAGTGTATAATTGCTTTAAAATAAAAGTGTAGGTTTTTTGTGCCGCCATGTTTCTACAGCAGGCAAAAAAGGACAAATAGACAGTTTCAGTTAAGTTGAAACTTAATAAACAAACAAATAAGAAGGACATCATTTGTGGTTTCAGAAGGCCGCAAAGACTCATTTTCACCATTGTCAAGGATGATGGTCCCGAATACATAAGAATAGGTTAGATAAATAAAACAGTGTCTCCTCTAGAGCCTGCTCGGGTTGGCCTGTTTGACAGATATTTAATAAATTCTTTGTCGATCTGTGCAAAAGTGTCACACCGTTCATAACGGTGTACAATCGTCGCGAACGTGCATTCTCGTGCATGTGCTCACACACGCAGTTGCTTTGTCGTGGTGTGAAGAACCACCTCGCCATAGCTGCAGTGCGTAACTTTTAAATATTAAAAGTCTACTGAATGTATGCCATTGTCACAGGAGTTCACACAATGCTGTGCTTAGCTCCCCGTGTCACCCATGCTGCACACAGGAAGTGATGAGTTTCATGTCGAGACAAAGGCAACAGCAATGTCGCGGTACTCAAGTGAGAGGACTTGACCCCACCGCTGTTCACACTCAGTCAGGTCTGATAGTATTGACTGACAGAGCCTGACACAGAGGAAGGACACAGCAAACATGTGTAACATTGTTTAATTAAATCACCGAAACTTATGCAGAGCAACCTCTAACCCTTATATATAGTTTGTGTTCCATTCATTAAAATTGAATGTGTGAGCTTCTTGGTTATCACAACAATTAAACGAGGCAACACAGACGTCGAGCAGGTGACCACTGCCCCGGTTTCACCAAAGCAGAATGAAGAGATCCAGGATATGAGAGAGAAACCCAGCGTATCCATGCCAGGAGAAGGAGGTGTCAAGACAGTGATTCTGAAAAGACCAGCAGGTCAATCTTTTGGTGGCGAAAAACCAAACGTAAAGCAGCTTTTCTATACATTCTATACATAGTTTTTTGATTTGGCTGACTTGCTCCGCCGAGGCAAAAGTCATTAGATGCCATTAGTAGATAGCGATCACGCCTAGGAAACTAGAACAAGCATGTTTGTTGACCGAATACGTCATCTGGATCATTGGTTTGATTGGTTGCAGGTCTATCCAATTGCCTCTTTAGGAGGCGTGACGGTTGGTCACGCCTCCTGCAAGTGGGAGGTGACTACACCTTTCCAGACACATACTCAATCTGAGAGGAGATGGGATATTAACCCTGTGATGGATTGGCGACCCTGCCTTTTTCCCTGTGTCAGCCGAAATTAGTGACCGTGGACCTCACCTGGACGATGAATGAATGAATGAATGACTAAAACTAACACACGCAGAAGGCCACGTTAGAACATGTCAAACCTGGAGGCAGATGTACTACAGCAGTAGATGACCACCCCTGACACGTTGTTGGTCGTCACGTGTACCTAATTAAGTGGCCGTGAGTGTATTAAAATATTGTTCTCACGACTTGACTGAGAAACTAAGCTTACGACGAAAACATCAGTCACAGAACAAAGATACGAATGAGCCGCCAGCAGAACGTCTTCCAACTCTTCCCTCAAATGTCCTCATTATGAGCGTAAAAAGGTCGGTGTAATCAACAATGTATTCACTCTCAATTAAAATGGAATTATTTTTAAAGGCTTGAAGAATATACAGGATTTGTACACACACACACACAGCCATCACTTCTCCTTTGCTGTCTTTCTAACTCACTCTATTTCTCTGCCCTAATCCCCTGTTCAGACTGAGGTGATTTAGTCTGTTACTGTCAGCAGTTTGAAACGGCAGACTCGTATCCATTCATTGCATTGTGTTGTACAATTACAATGACAAATGCTTGAGCGATTTTCCTGGCGGTGTTTCATTAAAAAGAAGAAGAAAAAAAAAAGCCACTGGGGGAAAGAAATAGCTGGAGAATAAAACTGTGTTTTAACTCTACAGGGTCTTTCTCATAAATATTGTAATTGTCCAGTGATAGAAAGAGGAATGGCAGCCAGAGATATTTCCAGTTTCCTGGTTAGTGTAGAAAGCCTTAACTTGTCGACAAGCTGAGTCTGGGAGATAATAAGTGAATATCAAAACAGCATCTCCATCATTATGCAGCTCCATAAAGGGATGACAGTGCAGTATAAAACATGCAGATTTTGCAGACAGAGCTCCATGAGGAGAATGATAATTCTGTGCTGGTTTGTGCCACACTGAATTTGAAAGCCTTCTGTGAAGAACAGTGATGGGTTGCTGAGATTTTCTTTTGCAATATTTCTGTAAAAGTCAGTTTTCGGGACGAGCTGTAACCATGTATCACCAGTAGGATGCGCCAAAGCAGTCTACTGGTGCTTCACACCAATGTATTTACTTAGATAAAAAATACTCTGCTTGTAACTGTGAGTGCTATATTGATTTTCCACAAAAAAGTATGGTTTACAAATTAAAATGACCTTATTAAAAACTCAAATATCAGTTTGAGTTTGAAAAACCACCTTTCCAAAACCAACTGACTCATTTAATTTCACATAAATGAGATTGTTTCCAAAACTTTACCCATTTGTTTTAAGTAGTGGGTAATTACAGATATTATTTATTTATTTAAATTTGTGCATGATTTGACCATTTTTACTGCCATTTCTGTAAATTACAGTCTGTAACATGCTTTTACCTAGTGTAAAACCTAATATTATTAAACCAGACATTTTAAAAAGATATGTGTTTGATTAATGAATCAATATAATTGTATTCATGTACTACTTGAGGTACCATGCAGTCTTTGGTCCGAGCATAACTCTTTCAATCCTATAGCTTTTTCTAAACTGTTCTTCTCGCGCTACATCACTGCTCAGCATTTTAAGACATAGAATATTCTAAATCTACATTTTTATTACAGATTACCCTAACCCATCTCAATCGACTATAGCCCAAATGTCTGTGATTGATTGATTATTTTACAAGTGTCATGCACCACAACGTGACCACATGGAGACAAAATACAGCACAAAATGATTAAATGTGCAGGTAAATAAATACCAAAACACAGAGAAAATACTCTCCCTGTTGAAATGCCTCACTTTACATTCAAAACCTAATCTAAGTCTTCTGCAGTCGATTTCTGAAACAACTTAAATCTGGATTCCTGATATGGACAATAAAACAGAAAGTGAAATAAACTTTCTACCTCCCGCAGCACACGCAAAAAAAAGCCACAGTCTATCTTTGATGGGAAATTAGTGGATTAGTGGATTTTCCTTTTAAAATGAAGTGATCAACACAGGGGAAACAAGCTGTTTCCCAAATTCCACTTAGAATAGAAAATAAAAAATGTCAAAAAAGACCTCCAACTGAGGATCTTTCTGTATGGAGTTTGCGTGCTCTCCTCTAAAGTGACCGAAAGTGTGAGAGTGAATAGTTGTCCGTCTTTGTGTGTTGGCCCTGTGATGGACTGGCGACCTATTCAGGGTGTACACCGCCTTTCACTCTGTGCCAGCTGGGATTGGCTCCAGCTCTCCATGACCTTCATGTGGAGGTCAGAGCGGTATACAGTCAGTCATTATCACCAGAGGGTCGCGGGGGGTGCTGTGCCAATCTCAGCTACATCGGGCGATAGGCGGGGTACACCCTGGACAGTTCGCCAGTCCATCGCAGGGCCACACACAGCTAGAGACAAACAACCATTCACTCTCACACTCACTCCTATGGTCAATTTAGAGTGTCCAATTTACCTAATCCCCACACTGCATGTTTTTGGACTGTGGGAGGAAGCCGGAGAACCCGGAGAGAACCCACGCACACACGGGGAGAACATGCAAACTCCATGCAGAAAGGCCCTTGTTCCAACCGGGGCTCGAACCCGGGTCATCTCGCTGCAAGGCGAGAGTGCTAACCACTACAGCACCGTGTGTCCCCAGAGCGGTATACAATGAATGAATAAATGAAAGTCAGAAAAATGAACCATTATCTGTGCACAGTTTAATCACGCTACGGCCATAGTCCGACTAAGACAGGCAATAGGACAACTTGCAGAGTCAAAAATCTATTTATTGGCCGTGTATGTCTGATTCCGCCTCCCTAGGTGGCGCTGTATCTCTTGATAAGCTAGTGTGTATTGAATCTGTTTCCTTTTGACCTTCACGTCACAGGAAATTAAACGATGAACAGTGAGATGCGTGGTGAGATGATCGGGCTGTGGTTCTGTATGTTTGGTACCTGCTGTACATGTTAATCGTGATAGAGATTAGATACTGCCAGTGCCAAGGCCCGGGAGGACATTTTGGTGCAAGCATAGAACCCCAAGTCTGACTCCAGTCTGACTAAGTGTACATATGCATGATTAATCGGACTATGAATCTCATTATCCAAGTATGTTGGTCTAAGACTAGTTTGACTTTAGCCGGACTAACGTGTTTACATGATATTAAGAAAACTGAATTATTTTAACTGTTAACTTGCATGTAAATGCACTGAGTGGCAGTAGCTCAAAACTACATTGCTGCTGCTCACTTGGGTTCAGTTGCCAGTAGCGTCGGCTAATGTGGTTTCTGTTTTTATTCCTATTACAGGTAAGGGTTCAGCTTCCAGGGTGAGAAAAAGTGAGTCACTGCGTGAGTGTTTTTGTGTGCGCTCGCCTACATGTGTGAGTGTGTTGGCGCTGGCAGCGAATGTTATCTCTGAGAGAAATTAAATGGTGAAGTGTGTTGCAGGGTAATCCTAAAGATAACACAGAGTGGCAGCCAGCAGGGATCTGCTCGGCTTCTCATCACCTTTAAATCATTTTTTTTTTATGGCTGTTACCCAGCGGGCTGCAGGTGATCACGAGTGCAGTAACACAAGAAGCTCACACAGAGAAAAGAACAACTGCAACAAGACTGTGGTTTCAGGCAGTCATGATTATTTAAATACTATGATTGTGATGCAGAACATTGAGATGGAAGGCTACAGCCCAGTACTGTAACATGGTTAATTAAAATGTCAGTTGGTGGTTTACTGTGGGTTTAGTTGATTAGCAAGGTCGGCGGCTTCAGACAAGCCAGGTCTGCTCAACTAAACAACACAGTTTTGCAAAACTGCAGTCTTGGAAGTGCAACCTCACACACACACACACACACGCAGAGGTACAGAGACATTTATAAAAACACAACCAGACAAGTGTGTGGACAGACAGGCTGACGGATTCATAAATACGGTAGGAGAATGGCAGAAACATCACTTTTCATGCTAATTAGCTGTCTGATCAAGTGGCACAGACAAATATAGGTGGGCAGGCTATACTGCTGGCTTGCTTGTCGCAATTAAAAAATATGCAGAGCACTGTAATACGGTTTTAAACAATAAAGAATGGTTTGTGTCTTGCAGAAATGCTGATACCTTGTGTTCCCAGAACTGTTTCAACAACTTGAACAAAGTCATTTAAGGACAGGTTTTTCTTTATCTATTCATTATTTATGGCTTGTCCTGTGAGGGTCACATCTGGGAGAGCGGGAGCCAATGCTAAAGCCTATCAGCTCCATACAACTGTTTTCCTCAGAACAGCAGTTTCTTTGTTTACCTGTCTGTGGCATGGCCCATTTTACAGGTGGAAGAAGAACACAGCACGAGTAAAGCGTGATGGCACTTGAAGGCAGTCTGGACAAGTTATGCTACAGTAAAAAACTTGAGATGGCTCTGTTTCTGTCTCTCTCTCTGTAATTATACGGGACTTGGCAGGGTCAGGGGAGTAAAACGAGGTCAAATCAAACCTGCAGTGTTGTGGTAATTACTCAGAAGGCCACCGGGGGTGATAGAGGTTCCCCACAGGAACTTTAAGGTTCACAAAAGATTAAAGGAAAGTAACAAAATCCTCAGACCAGCTCCTATATTTTAATTACTTTTATTGGATCTGAAACCAATTATGTTGCCTTTGGACTACATCTTTTGGCAGGTGCATTAAAGGTGCTGTCCATATTGTTTTTTTTAAAAAAAACACCTTTATTCACTTAAATATTTTTCATTTCAACTTCCAAGTTGTCTAGGGAAAATAAATGAAGCAAAACCCAGCATCAGCTGAAGGACACGACTCCCCATCAGGAGAAACACGGGTTAAGTGTCTTGCCCAAGGACACATCGGCATGTAGCGGAGTCTGGAATCAGACCCACAACCTTCTACCACTGAGCTACTGTTGCCCATTGTAAGTTACATTTTAGTGTGTGTTTGACACTGAGCGATGTAGTCATGTGCACATTCAGGTCTGTGTGGCGCGTCACCGATGGGAGGGGCCAGGAGTTGACCGTTAAATCTTTTCTTACTAGATTATCCTGAATTGTGGACAGCACCTTTAATCCCCAGGAATGTTCTCGCCCTCTGTACAAAGCTGAAAAACCACACCACATATCATATAAACCTGCACATGAACAGATCGAGCTCACTTAAAAACCTCAAGGGCCACCTGCAGCCATTGCTACTCGCTTTATTGTCTGTATCATCACCAATGATTCAGTTCCAGCTCAGTGCATAAGTTCCCTCAAGTGTTACAAAACAAATGACCTAATGTCGTAGACCATTAAGTTGATCCTTGGACGCTACATGGTCCCCCCCAACATGTTTATGTTCAGGATTTTATTAAAGCATTAAGCTGAGCTGTTCTGGCCACTTATTGATCCTGGTCGTTGCAGCAAATGAAGCTGAATGAAGCTACGGTTGTTACATTTTCATACTTCCTGCTTTCATGTGCTCTCAAACATGAGCTCTGCTGCCATCAACTGTCCATCACCTGATCACCTGAAGCGGTTGTTTTCAGTGTAACTGAATCATTACAATCAGTTCATTAAAATGATTTGTTCAGTACTTCCTCCATGACTGATGCCGCTCGTGATCAGCAGTGCTGTCGCTAAATACGCCAGACTCCTCTGGTAAATATTGAGATTTTAAACATTTCCTTGAGAATTGTTGGAGATTAACCCACGTTTTTTGGGACTGTTAAGTCTTTTTAACTGATCTACAGTTCGGCATTTTTCGGCTTGATTCTTGTGTCGGACGTCTCTTCCTGTGTCGTCAATCTGACCAATCAGTGGCCGGCTGTCTGACGACGTCACGCATAGTATCGCCTCAGCTCGCTTGGAACCTCGCCAGAGCAGGTTCTAAAAAAAAGTACCAGGTACCAGAAACGCAAAATAACCGTGCCGTGCCGAGGCGAGGAGAATCGAGCCATTTGATACCGCTCCCCTCATCTTGTCTAATCTCCACAGACTCTTTAAAGACTATCAGCACGTTATTCTATTCCATCTGTGACAAATTCATTTTCATTCACTTCTCTCTCCTAATTGAACTGGTAAATTAATATGAAAAGCCAAATCACCTTTTTTCAAATTAAATGAATTAGTAAGCTAAACTGCTAGTAAGATTACACCACCAGCATTTTAAATGAAATGCACACTGTTTGTGAGCAGCACAACTCAAAATGTAACAGATGGAATCTGATCAAATGTATTGATGATACAGTTTATGGCCCAATAAAGAAATGGTGATGATATGGATACAGAGCACCACTCGAGAGCATTGACACTGTTGGGGAGCTGTGTGGCTTTGGCGGAGGTTTGTACTCTGTTTTCTCAAGTTCTATGGTTATCAAACTGTGGTATGTGTACCACCAGTGGTACACAAGCTTTCTCTGGGGGTACACCAAGGTATGTGATCAGAGTGGAGCTGAGGAAGTTTGAATGGAGTGTGAGGAAAATGAGACAAATCACACAAAAATATGTAAACAATTTATTATTAATAATACTGATAATAATAATAATAATAATGAGAATAATAATAATTTGAGTCATCATCATCTCTGTATTTTAACGCTGGCGATAATGATATTACTTCGAGACCTCAGGTGGTACTCAGTTTAAAATGTTTGAGAACCACTGATCTAGTTCAATATTAGATTCTGTGAGTAAGTGATTTTGCTCATTTTTCCAGAATAACTTTCAATATCTGGCTGTTACTTATTTACTGCATGTTAAAATAGAGTATTGACTAGTCTCAAAGTCCAATTAAATTTATACATTTTAATTGTTGGTTTTGACTTGCAACTTCTCAGCTTTCAGAAACCGTTGGAATTGTTTCCAATAGTGTAATCACAAGAAACTTAATTGTCATTGTCCAACTCGCATTAACGAAATTTAAAAGTGTCCACATTCAGTGCTGGAATTACGTATAAAAGAAAAAGTAAAAAATAAAATGTAAAAAAAATATAAAAGTGAAATGTAAAAATAAAATGTAGAAGAAATATAAATATAAAACGCGATACACTCTGTATTAAAGGGTCAAGTTGTTGAATTAAATCACATTTAACCGCCCAAGATCTGTAAACTGCATTAAATGCATTAAAACATGCATTAAAACATCACCATGACGTTAAAGGAATACTCACATAATGATATGAACAGGTTTTGTCTGTATACCTTCCATTAGAAACATGACTTCCTGTCCCTGAGTGGAGGAGGGGGTCATTTTTAGCTGTATCATAGAAATGTAAAATGTAGGACACATTAAATATTGAAATCCTTCTTGGGAGGTCCTCATTATCAACATATGTTGCTCTCATCTGTGCATCGCTCTCACTTCCTCTACTTCTGCTGCTCCCTCTGCTACTATTCCTCCCACTTGTGGTGTCAAAGTTCTTTGCATTTTCATTCAGACTCACATCATTCATCAGTTTCTTCACTCACTCATTCAGATTCATTCAGATGGACTGTGAAAAGTAGGTCGCTCACCTTGAAAAAGAAGTCTCTTGCTCTAACAAAGTGTTTTGTTTACACTGGTGGCATTATTCCCCAGAGATCTATTTGGCACCATTAAGCATTTGGCCTGTTCAGCGATTCCAGCTCTTCATTGCTGTATCTGCCGCTAATTACCTTGTATTCATGCAAGAAATCATTTTTTAATGTAATATGCTTGATGGGTCAAAATATTAAAAACCCCATAGGCAGATTAGGAACCCAATGATATTAATACAGGCTGACAACAAATTCATCGTATTTCTCTTAATTCCTTTTCATCCGCATCAGCTTTTCTTTGTCCTATCTTCTTTTTAAGTCTGGTTTGTTATTTTCAGGTTGCTTTTCAGGGTGAAATATGTCTCCTGACTGCTTCACGACACTGAATCACCCACTTGGGAAATGAAAAAGAGATGAGAGATAGAGAGGGAGAGATAGAGAGGGAGAGATGGCCCATAAAGGTAAACTGGGCAAATGTCCAGGCCTTTTAAGTCTTCCTTTATGAGGAAATAGCTTTGTTAGATAAACAGGTGTGCTGATGTAGAATGCCAATATGAAACACATCAGCTGGGGGATTTATAGAGTGACTGTTGTTTGACCTTCAGGATCAATCTGACTTAAGCCTGTCCCACTTAGTTTCATTAGGCTGTAATTGGCGTAATGGTCAGCAGAAATGATGAAACACAGAAAAGTTTCTCTCTAATGGCGCATTTCCACCGTATACTCGCCACGGCACGGTTTAAGTAGCGTACCTGCTTAGACGAGGTTCCAAGTGTGCTAAGTAGGTTCTATGCGATGATTGGTCAGACTGCCGGCCGCTGAGTCCCGTCACAGGAAGAGACCTCCCACACACAAATCAAGCCGAACAGCGCCGAACTGTAGATCACTTAAAACTACTTAAAAATCCTAACAACGTGGGTTAATCTCCAACAACTACCTCTATGTTTAACAGGAGTCTTTTAAAGTGGGGTGGTGTATTTAGGGACAGCGCCGCTGACCACTGCCACTGTCAGTCAGTCATCATCTACCGCTTTATCCTCCACCAGAGGGTCGCGGGGGGTGCTGTGCCAATCTCAGCTACATCGGGCGATAGGCGGGGTACACCCTGGACAGTTCGCCAGTCCATCGCAGGGCCACACACAACTAGAGACAAACAACCATTCACTCTCACACTCACTCCTATGGTCAATATAGAGTGTCCAATTTACCTAATCCCCACACTGCATGTTTTTGGACTGTGGGAGGAAGCCGGAGAACTCGGAGAGAACCAACCGGGGCTCGAACCCGGGTCTTCTCGCTGCAAGGTGAGAGTGCTAACCACTACACCACCGTGTAGCCCCACTGCCACTGTAGTCTGTGGAATAGGAGGCTGTACTCTGGAGACGTGTGGACAGAAATCACGCCGAACAGTGCTGAATTGTAGATAAATTAACTACTTAAAAATCCTAAAAACGTGGGTTAATCTCCAACTACAGAAGTGTGAAGTCACTAGACACTAGTGTGCGTGTGTGTGTCGCGTATAAAACAAAGTCACCGCAGTTTCACTCAGCCGTGCAGTGATGACTCCGCCCACATTAAGTAGGTACTTTTTTGTAGTGGAGATGCAACCTAATCGTGCCGCGTCGAGTAGAGCCGGTGGAAATGCGCCATATAAGCAGTTTTCTTTGTGATGGCCCTGCTACTTTACTGTGAGAATCTTCAATTGGTGGAGTGAGGATTAAAAGTATGTTTTTTTTTTTGTCTGTTTCTTTTGGGACAAAAACTAAAATAAGTCATTTTCCTTCCTGGGCCACACATTTGAGTGTTCCTCTCAAGTGACTCTTATACGCATGTGTGTGTGTGTGTGATGACCATGACTGCATTTTGTTGATGATGCCGTCACTGCTGTTGGCATCTTGGACGCGTCCCAGGTCCTCTCCAGGCCAAAGTGAGGAGCAATATATCTTTCCTTTGTGTCAGGCACACACATCTTTGTAGCATCCTCCTCCCATTCTTTCTACTCTCCTGTGTGTGTGTGTGTGTGTGTGTGTGTGTGGCCTTGGTGGGCTGTCTTGGCTCTTGTAGGAACAGAGAGTGTGTAACTAAGCACATCCTGTCAGACAGTCATGCTGTCTTCTCCTGGTCCAGACCTCGTCTTCCCTTCATGCTCCGTTTGCCTGTTACTCTCAGGAGACGGGCCGCTCTGAACGGGAAACCCTGCAGCGAAAGCACCGACCGCCTCTGAAATCTCTGCAACATCCGACAACGTTTTACTACAAGCCGCGCCGGGCGACATGGAGGTAAAACATGTGATGTATGTAGACCGTAATGAGTATACAAGAATACGGCATGCTGTATTGTAAACACTCCCTTGTTAATCTGATCCATGTTGCATTCCTTTAGGTTTATGCGTACATGGAGATGGTCATCAATAAAGAAGATGACACTGTCATGTATACATTTCTGTCACAATTTAATTTCAAAGCTGTCCTTGTCCACATTTTCCTCTTTTTCGTGACTTTCAAGCATCCAACCAGGTCAGTGGGAGGGTCATTTTGCCTCCCCAGATAAGCCCCATAGGTTATCTTTAGATAAGAGCCTCTTTGTTGGTGTTTTTTTCCTCGTATAATGATCAATGTGGAATCATTTGCTGAGCTAATGATCCCTGAATATTAGGAACGTTACATTACCCAGAAAACAAAACCTAAAGGTCAGGGTTGCGGTTTAAGTAACTAACAATAACAACACCACAGTAACACATGATGCAGGCTGGTGGGTTTTCGAAAAGATGGCAATGGGAATAAAGCTCCCCACAGTCACCCATTAGTTTTATTCAATGGATAAATGTGGGCCCAAAAATACAGGTGAAGCATGTGTCACTGGACAAGAGGAAACAAAGGGGCACAAATTGGCTTTTTCAATCCAAATCAAAGTCCTTTCATCCTTTTTTGTGCGGCTTTATCTTCCACATGACGGTCATGTGCCGGGGGGAGCTGCAGACAATTCCGAGTGACTTCAGTGTGAAAGGTGAGGTCACAGAGGTCACACCATGGACAGGTCACCAGTCCATCTCAGGGCCAAAACACTCCGTCACTTACACCTGGGGTCAATTCCTAATTAACCTCTGCATGTTTTTGGTCTGTGAGAAGCAGAGACATAACCTCCACACACAGAGAGAACATGCAAACTCTATAGAAAAAGGACCTTGGTCAAACCAGCATCCAAACCGGTGACCTTCTTGATGTGAGGCAACAATGATAGCCACTGCAACACCATGTAGCTCCTGATCAAAGTCTTACAATAACTATTGGCATGACTTGACACTGAGCTCTCTCAATGTCTGTGCTTTAGTGTATAATTGTGCTGCAATTGCATTTGAAATGTATATAGTTGGTTAAAAACAGTTCACTTACTTTGGTTCAATTACTAATTTATTCAGTTCCTGTATATTAGATGTAAGTATAGTAGTATTCCTAGTATATTTAGTTTTAATAGACTGTTCATTTCTATTTTGTGTTCTTGGTTGGGATTACGGTCGTTTTCACAGGTAGTAGTCCACAAGACAAGAGTTTGCTGTCACACTTTAGTGAAACAAACCAACCCTTTGAATAACGTATTCCCGTCCTCGCCTGAAGAATTACTGAAGGAGAAGACGAGACACAACGAACAAGAAAACACGCTCATCTATTGTTTTAATGCAGGACAAGAGCAAAACGTGGCGCTGCATCAAATCCTATTGTTCTACGTGAACGTACGACACATACAGTATACGCCGCAACAATGGACTTGGCCATTTCTCCCCGCCTATCATTCTACACACGTGTATGTTTTGGTTGTGTTTATCCACAATGTCCCGCGTTGTAGTCCTGAGTCCTGAGACCTACGCTCAGTTCTGTGCTCTCAAACTTGGCCTCAGAATCATGAATAAGAATGTGCTTCTCCAACAAACCACTGACTAAAGTCTGTTTTATCTCATATTTTTTGCTTTCACTGTTATGGCCAGACCGGTGAGCAATTTGTACGAGTCTGTCATTTAGCATGAAATGAGTGCAGGTGGGCATTTCAATAAAATGATACAAAACACATTTCATTCAGAAAAGGAAAAAACCTTATCAAGTCAACAGAAGGTGTTGACATTCACTGCATATATAACCTCCCAGCCACACTGATTACCCTCAGCTGTGGGAGAACACAGGTGAACCCAATAGCTCCTGATCAACAGAGCGACCTGTAAACTAGATTCTGGATCTGTGGCAAACGTTGGATCATGATAAAGGCATCAATTTCCTCTGTTCAATGACATTTCATTAGAATCAGAATTAGAATACTTTATTATTACCTGTGGGGGAATTGTGTGTGTGGTTTTTGCTCCTTTCAGAAATAAAACAACTCTCAGGTAAGAAAACAAGTAATATGAAGAAAACACAACATTAGAAACAAATAATATACTGTATATATTGACATGGAATATGAACATGACAAGAAATGCGGGATTAGTGAAAGATATGACCTTTCAAGTTAATATAAGTAAGAAATAAACATAATGTGAATGTGAGAATGTAATGTACATACAAACAGCTAAAGGAAACTAAATCAGCTCAACTCATGCTTTCAAACCCACAAGGTTCATACAGCTGACAACAAAGTTGGCCATGAGCTCAGATCTTTCATCAGATCCAAAAAACCTGCTAGGTCAGGGGTGTCAAACATACGGCCCGGGGGCCAGAACCGGCCCGCCAGAGGGTCCAATCCGGCCCACAGGATGAATTTGTTAAAATTTCACACTAATCTAAATGTAATGTCAAATGCTCCAGATACCCGTGACTAAATGTTTGTGCCTTTATAGATCCAGTGTGCTGTGTAAATAGTAAATTTAGGCATGATATTGTTGAAATTGCACTTATATTTCTCAAGAAATGTCATGTTTTGTAAAATTATCCTTCGTTAAATGTAAAACAAAGGAGTTGTTCATAGGTTATTATGCTATTATTTTGCTATTTTTACTGGTCCGGCCCCCTTGAGATCAAATTGTGCTGTATGTGGCCCCTGAACAAAAATGAGATTGACACCCGTGTGCTAGGTAATCTCAAGGATTTCCCCCGATCTGCTGATGCTCAATGATCCAAGTGTACGAGCACATCAGTGAGTTCAAAAGTTCAAAAACAAGCAGCTTGAAGGCAAGTTGACATGACCTGAGCTTCTGCAGTGAGGCACAGAGACGCTGCTATGAAGACATTCCAGCTTTGTCTGCACAATTCAGCACTATGAGAATTAGGAGGAAACATTTCGTGAAGTTCCTCAAGAGGGTTTTCAGCCAAGCCGGTGGGCAGAGACATCAGACTTTCCCCACTCCTCAGGAGAACCTGCAGAACTTTCAGAAATGACAAACCTCGGTCCATATTCCAACTGCTGTGCCGGTGTGTTCTATATAATGTATAGGAGCTGTTCTGTAATCGTATTTTACCATTTGGGATAGGAGTGAGTATTTCTTTTGCTTGCTCTATCTTTGCTCTCCCCAGGTAATGGCGGTCCAGATGAAGTGACAGGAGTGTCTTTTTCAGTTTTTCAGTTTGTGGTTGGTAGAAAGTTGGGGAGTCTTTTGTAAATACTGTATATTCTTACGTGCACTGTCACTTTACACTACAATTCGAATCAACTGTTCACTGCAACCTGCTCTGACGAGGTTCCAAAGCGAGCTGAGGCAATACTATGCATGACATCGTCAGAGTCCGACACAATCAAGCCGAACTGTAGATCAGTTAAAAAGACTTAACAATAATAAAAATGTGGGTTAATCTACAACAATTACCAGGGAAATGTCCAAAATCTCAACATTTAACAGTGGAGTCCGGTCATGGAGGAAGTACTGAACAGTTCGATTTAATGAACTGATTCTAATGATTCAGTTACACTGAAAACAACTGCTTTACAGGTCACTAGTCGCTCGTTTGTGTGTGACGCGTGTAAAACAAAGTCAAGGCAGTTTCATGCAGCCGTGCTGCGATGGCTCCACCCCCATTTTTTTTTTGTAGTGGACAACCAACGTAAACTGTGCCGAGTCGAGTCGAGTCGAGCTGGTACCGTAGGTGGAAAAGGGGCTTTATTTACATTTGAAAGTTACACACAAGCTGTTTTTTTTCATCAGTTAGGACTTCACAGGTTCTATTCGCTTGTATAGAGACAGTATGAAACAACAGCTGTATCAGTATTACTACTCTGCATTGAGGCTTCACTGTCAGACCCATTAATTCCAACATGTATCTTTCACTCATCATTAGCAGAATTACTCATTACCCGATGGTATAAGGGTCATAGAAGTTCATGTAAAAGTGGTTTCAACGTCACATTGAATAAATGTGACTAATGATGATGCTGTCACATAGACACATGAGCAAGGTCTTATGTTTGATTGGCTCCCCACAGGGAAATGAGCGTCCAGGGACAACTCGCTCACCAGCAGGGGCCAGCGTACTTGTTAACATCCCAGTAATGAGAGCATGTGTTCTGATTCTTAAGTACATGTCATATGAGCATCTAAACACTCACATCTGCATCTGCAGCCGTGTGTATATGCTATATTTGCGGGATGCTACAGGTGGAGCCAGGATGACGCGTTCACTTGGAAAACGCAGACAAAAATCACAGAGGAAGTTGAACAAATGTGATAAGGACCAAATTACATAAGCCATGTTTTCTCAATCCTGCTTCTGGAGCCACTTCCCTGCATATTTTAGATGCTATGCAGGGAATACTTCGACACACCTGTTTCAAATGCATGGCTCATTATCAGGCTTCTGCAGAGCTTGTGAACGAGCTGAGCATTTCAATGAGGTGTGCTGGGGCAGGGAAATGTCCAAAACATGCAGGACAGTGGGTCCAGAAGTCCATAAGTACAGTGTCCAGTTAATTGACTGTGAGTATGAGGGATGTGATGATGCCCTGCCTCTCGCCCTGTGTCAGCTGGGATTGGAGTGGCCCTGTTTAGAATAGAATAGAATAGAATAGCCTTTATTGTCGTTATTTTGTGGACAACGAAATTTGGGTGCCATTCCCTTGGTGCAAAATACAAATATATAAATAACAATTTTAAAAGAGAAAATAGAAATATTAACAATAAAATAAGAATAAGAAATGTTTACATTTTTCCAGAAAACCATGACTATGTATAAATTAACATGAGATAACCAAATATAGCAGCAAGACCGGTGTAAAAACAGAAAAAAGAAGGCACTTTAAAAGAGAGAAGTGATTGTCCTGTGTTTGTGTAAACAAACCTGGCCCTGGCCCTGTGACCCTCATGTGGAGGATACAGTTATATAAATCAATTATTGCAATGTTCTGTGTGCCCAAAAACAACTTCAAACTTCAATCACTAAATAATTCTGCAGTTCATGTATTGATGAGGACCAGAATGAGAATATTGAAGTCCCTACAGTGATTCCAGAATCGAATTTAAAATCCTTTTACTGTTTTTTTTTTGGACTTGGTTCTTCTTATCTTTCTGATTTACTATTAAGCTTTAATCAACCCTGGAGAACCCTATAAGGTCTGCTGGTAGTCGTCTTTTAATGATCAAAAAAGTTAGATCTATGAGGTGTGGTTCGCTCATTTAAGGCGCACAGTGTGTGGAATAGCCTTCTTAAAGGCATGCTTTTATTATTCTGTCATATTTTGATTTATAAAAAATGACAACCATGTTTCTATTCATTTTAATAGTATGTATTATAGCTTATGTCCATATTAGTGAAACATGTTGTAGCTTACCTTTGAGTGTATTTATATACAGATTATCATCATTATTAATACTATTATTATTATTGCCATAGTAAAAAAAGAACAAAGCTGGATATTACATTGCTAATTGTGCATGAGAAAGTGACTCTTGATCTAATCAGGATGCCTCTCCTACTTACTCGTGTGTGTGTGTGTGTGTGTGTGTGTGTGTGTGTGTGTGGAGATATTCTGGCCACATACACCTGGCAGGGAAACCCTAGACACATTCCAAATACGCTTGTGGGATTACAGGCTATATCCCATCTGGCACAGGAGTATCCTGGGATTCCCTAGAAGGAGTTAAAGGATTCCCATCTTATAAACCCAGATATGCAGGAACATATGGAAGAATGCCACGGGTGTATGGTTGCTCTCTCTCTGTCTTGCTTGCACACAATTTTGTTTCTGTGTGTGTGTGTGTGTGTGTTGTGTGGAGAATCCATGTAAAATACAGGCTATGTAAAGGGACAGTTCAAGTTTTTCTTTGTGTGTGGGGTATATGAGGAACCTTTGCAGAGTCACCATGCGGTAAACAAGCAGACAGGACAACAGAACATGATTCACACATTGTTTTGATGTGAAACGGAAAAGGAGAAAAAAAACAAGTAAAATAAATCATGCTATATTTTGACAGCCCTTTTCTGAAGCACAATTTGAATTCTTTTTCATACTTAAGCACAAGGTTTCAGAAGCTGTATTATACGCCAGATCAGTTGTTTGGGTTAAACTTTCAAAGTAGAAGTACTCCAAATATAGCACACAGTAAGTTTCGTTTTTCTATATTACATTTTCTTCTACTCCCCCGTTTCACTACACGGGCAGCTCACTGAAAGCTGTCTATGCTTTAGTAAGTACCATACACACCATGTTTACATGGGTTACATAAAAAGGCCTTTTTCATAAGTGCTTATTTGAGTTACTATCTGCGTAGAATCTCATTCATCTAGGTCATCATTATCCAACGCACACAGAGTCTGTAGCAAGTGGACTTGAAGTTCCTCTTGAATACGTGTCTGAAGAACTGAAGAAGCCTCTTGGACGAGAGGTGAAACATCTTCAAGAGAAAATTCAAGTCCACTTGCTACCGACTCCCTGTGTTTTGGCCAATCTCTGTAAACACTCGATGGTTGCGAGAGCCTAGCACCAACTATGCCACATTCAAAGTCAGTGAACTCACCATCCTTCCTCATTCTGATGCTCTGTTTGAACTTCAGCAGGTCTTCTTGACCAGCGTTTCATCAGCTTTTTATATAAGGAGCCCCTTTTTATTAAAGATGACCAAATAAAAAATATATACGTCGCGAAAAAAAGAACATTTGTGCCTCATTTCATTTGATTTATAAATGTACTATTTTTACTGCCTTTCCTGTAACACTCAATATTATTTTGCATAAAACCTGAAACATGCCACTTTAAATCTGTGTTCACTTTATGTACAGTTCTTATTTTTACACTTATTTTATGCATATATGTTATTTTAGTCTCTTTGTAATATTTATATTTTCTTATGTATATTTATACTTTTTTTACAAAAGCATCTCTTTTTACTTTTTACTTTATGCTGGTGTTTTTGAGTGGACAGCAAAGTAAGAATTTCATTGTACAGGGAAACGTGTTTCTTTACTGTGCATATGACAATAAACACTTTGAATCTTGAATCTTGAATTTGTTACTTCATAAATATGAATGAAATGGCTGGAAAAATGTATTTTTCCTCTTCTTTTGGCTTCTGTTTAGGGGCCGCCACAGCGGATCATCTGCCGCCATCTTAGTGCTGATTACAGTGAACCACATATTTGATTTGATGCCCCTCTTGACGCAACCCTCCCAATGTATCCGGGCTTGGGTCCAGCACTAGATGTACACTAGACGTGGACCCCCAGTGGTTGGGTTTACATGAAGCACATCAATTTCTCATCTTGTTGTGACACAGACATGCCCAGAAAAATCCAATGTGTGTCATAGTGGATGCAAGGCTGTGCTTCTCTTTTGAAAATAATGCATGTGTTCACAAAAAGATGCTGCAAATGAATGGAAATGAGTTGCTGCCATGTTCGCGTTAACGTATCAACCTAATAAAATGGCTAATGAGTGCACACCGTCCCTCTTTTTCTTGGGTTTATGGCGCATTTCCTCTTCACCGTAACCTTAGCGTCGCTATTGTAACTGCACTGCTCGTGTTAAGATGATGTGGTGGAGTTTTTCCCTTAACTCATCCGTTACAGTCTGGTTGTCTGTGCTGTCTTTCTTCCAGCAGCAAAGCAAACAAGCCTCAATCATGCAGCAAAGTGAAAGTCAATATATTCGCGAAATGGATCTGAGTGAGCTGCCTAAGGCCCATAAAAATAATGGAGTGTGTAAGATTATTCCAGGCACCCCAAATAGAAACAGGCCTAAGGGGGGAAATATCTGGCATAAGACAACTCCACTCATCTGTGCACAGCAGGGGAGTGCAGGAGAAAGAGGGTGCGATATGAACATTTACCTGTGCCAGGAGACCCGCAGCCAAATTTAGAATATTACAAAGTTCCCCTTTATTGTTATTCTCCTTTCTGATAGAAGCTCCCCTCATGTTATATGGATGTAAGCGCATTGTGCGCTTGTGTGTATTAATATATTGTCTTTCTGTTTCCCCAGCGAACCACTGCTCACACAGCTCTCTCTATTTGCATGCATTTTTTTCCTGCAAACAAAAAGGTTTCAGTACTTTTCCCCGGAGATGGAAGAGATGCAGAGTGCGTACGATGTTAGGAAAGTAGCAGAATATCTAAAGCAGAATTTCTATAGTCTATGAGTTGAGTCCAACTCATGGAAGAAGACTTGTTTTTGTTTAAAATCCATGTGCTCCAGCTGAAATAGATGAATTGACAAATATTGCATGTGTGTGTGTGTGTGTGTGTGTGTGTGGGGTTAAAGGTCAAGTGACTTTTCGTGGCAGCTCGTCTCCAAAGATTCAGTGGAATCGAATGTGTTCACTGGCCTGACTGCTCTGTGGCCAAGGATGACATGAGTTGTCACAAAGGAAACACAAGGACACACTCTGTCTTCATCTGTCTTGTGTTTCTTTTGTGTGGACATGACGAAAACGCAGAGTCTGTGGTATATTTGGGCACTGATCGTATTCACAAACTGACACAATCCCAGAAAAGGAGATTTGAGTTCAGCGTGAATGCATCATGCCTCATCTCTTAAGTGAGCATGCGACGAAAACTAAGTGTTACAAAACAGAGAAGGCTTGTGCTACTTGTTTGGTGGATCATTTGCATTTGGGTGCATTAAAGGGTAACTAAACTAAACCCCCCAATGTCTGATTTTAAAAATGCCAGGAAGTGGGACAGCAAGGAAAGCTCAGCCTCCTCTAAAATGTCATAAAATAAATGGTCTTGTATGTACTGTTTACATATCATTACTGAGCGTGCACTGCAACTATATGACGAGTATGTTCAGAATCAGAGCAGAGCGTTTTCTACAAAAGGAATGTATAAATAACTGGGCCTGAAATGAGCTTCCACTGTTTCACAGACCAGCAACTGCCACTGAGGGAGAGTGGGGAGCAGCTGTAGAAAATTAACACTGCAGGTGCTCAGCATGAGAAAAGCGATGAAGTGACATCCCTGGCATTTATAATAGGGAGGAGGATTCTGGGACAATGAGCACCGTGTTGATTAGATCTGCTTATTTTCAACTATTAGTACCGTCTAACAAAAATAAACCGAAAAATGCTTGAGACAATTAGCGATTAGTGTCTCAGTTTCAAGTGCACTCAACATCTGACTGTGATACGTTTATTTTGTATTTTATGAACAAGGTGCAAACATCTTTCCATCTGAGGAACATTTCAAAATTTCAAAAAATATTGCAGGATCAAGCTCAGATCTGGAGATGATTACTCATGCTTTTGTTTCATCTAGACTGGATCACTGCAATTCTCTTTTTATGTGTTAAGGGCTCTTTAAATAGTCTGCAGATTGGTCAAAATACACTTTGGGTGGATCACTTTTCAGGACAGAATCTTCTGTCGGTGACTAAAACATTTAGTTGTGTGGCGGCTGCATTTGGTCCTATACAGCGTTGGGACGTTATAAAGCACGTCATGGCGTCGGCACGATGCGTATCGCCTGGAGCAACTGGCAAAAAATAATTGCATCATGTTCCTTGTGCCTGCACCTTCAGAAAGAACAAAGAGTTTATTAGAATATTAAAGGTCCAGTGTGCAAAATCTGCACATTGAATATATTACCCATGGATTTGCTTCTATAATCTATTCAAAATAAAGATTATCTGATTCTTATTACCTGAGAGAAAGCCCACCATTGATTAGGTTTGATCGGATTAGATTAGATTTATTGATCCCACACTCACATGGCACAGCAGCACAAAGGACAGGGGTAGACAACCAGACACGAATAGAATGAGCAATACAAAAAGTGTTAAAAATATTGACATATACATACAGTGTGCAACTCTCATGATAGAAAATACAAGTGGTGCTGCACAGGATTATTGCACAGGTGTATTGAAACAGATGAAGGTGATTACTTTTTTTGCAGGAGATTATAGGATTACAGACAGTATAACAGAGATTGACACAGTACTGTTGTTGAGTCTGATGGCAGTGAGGATGCAGGGCCGTCCTGGTTGCAGCAGTCTGCTGCTGAAAGAACTGCTGATATCTCCCACTGTGTTGTGTGTGTGTGGGTTCAGGCCCATCATGTTGTCCATGATGTTCTTCAGCGTTGTCAAAATCCTCCTTTTTCCTCCATTTCCTTGTTGTGGTCCAAGACAGAGCTGCCATCTTGTGCAGCCCTGTTTCTACAGTAGTCTTCTTCTTCTATTGACTTCTCCATTGAGGAGAGAAACAGCACATCATCTACCTCCATCTTGCTCTATCCCTTCAGTGATCCACATATTTGATCCCCCCCACACACACACACGGTGTTTGAGAAAGGGAGGGGTTTTTGGAGGTGTCCTTCCTGTGTTGCTCTTTGTCAGTAAATGATAATTTCTGTAACTTTTCTGCCCAGTCATCTTTACAGAAAATGTCAAAGTGAGTCATTGTGAGAATACAAATGGAAAATCTCTGGGTACTGACAGCGGGTAAATGGTTCCTGCCTCCATGCTCCGCCTCTCACCTGGATGTCCCTGGTATTTTGTCCGGCCCACACAATCTCCGGCTACATTCTTCATATCTGACTTGAAAAAAAACCAAAAAAAAAAACCGCCTGAAACCAAATTTTTTCATGTCTGAAAACAACAGAGAAAACACAAAGAGGAACTGAGGCTGACCTCGAAGGAAAGGTAGATGTCAAAACTGATGGTGTTTTATGTCGTCGGTTGTTGTGGAGGCGGAGTCAGCAGAAAGTAAGTCATCTCGGCCAGAGGACATTGATGGATTTGCATTTATTTCTAAATGCAAATCTTCCATCTTGACAGATGGAGTAACTTTCATATCGGTGTTGTTATTTTGCTCTGTTTCATTCCTTTCTCTCTTTTCTTCTCCATCAGTCTGTTTAATTCTTCTGTCACTCTTACAGGTCGTCCTTCTCTCACCTCACTTCAAAACACTTCGGCCACATGATCGTTATCTCACAATTTGGTGTCAAGTGCGCCTTCAGACGGTCTTGTGGCTCGCGTGAGAGGAAAGTGGGAGGGGCGAGTGGCTCTGTGAAGAACACAGAGATGGAGCAGTTTACCAACATATTGATCAACTGCCATTTCCAGCTCCTCCACTCAATTTTTATTTTGCAAAACCATGCTATGATGCCCTTGCACTGATCTGAGGCACGATTTTATGATTTGTCATTTTTCTTTTCTATGTCATTATTTTTCCCCCTCAGCTTTCACTACTGTGGCCTAATGAGTAACTCAGTCACAGCAACAACTCCATTCTACCTCCTTCCCCCTTTGTAACTCCCGGTGTTTTTCACATTCCACAACAAGAAGGAGGGATTGAGCAAGAGGAGAGAGAAAAAAACAAACCGGAGACTTCCTCTCACTCCGGGCGGCAGTAAGTGACGGGCACCCCCTCTGAGAGTCACAATGGTGTTGTCTGTCACTGCACCCTATCTGGCGCCAGCACTTTCCCTCTTTGCACTGCATAAGCTGCAAAAGTGTCTGTGCCATGTGTGACAGCCTGATCAGAATTCCCTCTGGAGTCTCACCAGCGCTGAATGGAATAAAGGCACCGCATTTAATTAGATACACATGCTAAATTTAGCACAATGAGTGTCTCTACATACCTGTTTACCTTGGCTAATATGCATGTTTTATGCATGGGATGGCTTTTCTGTTAGATTTCATTGTGGTGCAGTAATTGCTGTGAGCTGAATCATTTCGCTGATCGACTGTGTTTTCCGTCAACTATCTGTGTGACCTGGGAGAATACGGTTATTTCATTGGACTCAAATAAGAAAAAGAGGAAAACTGATCACAGTTATAACTCATCAATAATTGCAATTTGTTTTTTCGATTTACTCGCCCATAAAACGCTCACTTATCTCACCCCTTGAACACTTCCTGAACACTGTGGATGTCACCCACTCCAGAAATATACGAGAGTGGGCTGAAAGGTTCATAGGCTGACTAAGAAGGAGTCATGCCAGAGCAGTGAAACTTGGCATGCATATAAATTCAACCTTCGTCTTACTAACTGCATGATTCCCTTCCAGATGATTCCACATTTGACAGCTAATTGAGGACAATATTTGGCACTGTGGTGTCACCAAACAGCTGCAGAAAAAGAGTGCCTTCACATGGACGACTCGGTTGTTACTGTCACTGGACGTTGGTGTGAGATTCTTATCTGCAACTTAACATGTCAAAGGCAAACAAGACTATTGACTGAAGATTAGACTCAAACGTCAACTGTGAGGACTGTGTGTAAAAATGTGTGTCAGTCTAAGGCACGTTGACTTTGTTTTATCAAACTCTTATGGAATGAGTTTTAGCTTTTTGTCGTAACACATCAAACCTGTATTAGAGCACTTAGCAAACTCTATTTCAAGCGATTACTGGCAAGACAGTGAATTTGAGCTTATCCACTAAAATTACACGGTTGCACACATTTATATATTTATTCAAGTGCTGGCCCAGTGGTTCTGTTACTTCTCATGTGCTCTAAGGCTTGACGAGTGGAGACTTTATAATGTTTCTATTTCATGCATCGCTATGTGTGTCATGTCATGTCATGTCTGTAAAATGGATACCACTGTTTTTATTGCTGCAAAGCTATTCTACCTACAGGTAAAAATCAATCGATCGATCGATCAATCAATGCTTTACATTTACATACTGATCTCGAGCATCGTCAAAAAAACAGCCCACAGATCCCTGTCTCCTAAAACCAGAATAAGTGCGTATCGACCTTCACATCCCTTATCAGCCCTCTTCACCCCTCCTCCCCGACCCAATATGCACACACCTCCCCCCTGACCTCTCATCTAATCCTTAATTACCATGTCTAATTAGGCCTTGACAGCAGAGGTCAATCAACTAATTACAGCAAGACAGGATGAAAGGAAGACAGAACAGAGGAGCAGTCAGTCAAAGACCTCGCCGCCTTGATTAAGACCTCAACATCGCCGGCATCACTTTGAGCCGACTGCCCTAAATTGAAAAAAAACAAACAAACAAACAAACACACAGATACAGGCCTGTGAAAGATTCAGAAGCAGAAATCTGCCCTCGTCAATATCAGAATCAATTCCATTGGCCGAGAATGAGGAAACTGACTGTGGGTTTTCCATTTCTCTGTATTTAGATTAAAAAAACCAAAACAAATACTGAACAAGTGAGCTGCATGTTGGGTTCAATAAGAACAGTGCAGGTGTAGTAAACACAAGGTATTTCATTTAAGCAGCCTCTCAATCAAACAACAATGACAAATACCTAGTTTAATTATGTTGGGATGCAGCACATGCTCATGGAATTGTTTGTCTTGTTGTCTCCTTTGTTTCCTCTGTGAGTTTGTGCTTTACAAAGACAAAGCAAATGAATACACTCAGCAAAAGACAACACAGTGTCTTAGTCATACTACTGATTTTTTCCTCCTCACTCTGGGGCTATGCACACGAAAACAAGTCTAGGTGAAAACCACTCAAATATCTTATTGTATCTGTGTTTTATCCACATGGAAATGGCGTTTTGGGAGCCCTGAAATGCAAATGTTTGAAAATGGGGAATGGGAAAATCTCATAACGCCACCCAGGTGTTCTCTTGTAGACGACCAATACACTATTTTGGGAAAATGATGACATCACAAACACGCGGCTCTCTCTTGCACTTGCATTTGCTGTCGCTGCCTTTTCTTTTCTTTACTTTGTCGTACTACACTATATGTACACGATATGTACTACACTGCATAAAATGTACTACACTATATGCACTACAGCTTTTAGAGTCCTTCTGGGCGGTTTCATGTGAATGAAAACATTTCCTGAATTGTAACCTTCATCAAAATTTGTTCTGTTTCCGTGTGAACGGGGGCCTCAGACATCCCATAGACTTGCAGTTATAACAGAGACATTAAAGTGGATAGAAATGTGTATTTACACAGTTCTGGAAACGTTTTAGTCAAATTAAACACAACACAATATATATCATTGCTCTAGTTGTTTTTCAATAGCATATATATATATATACTGTATAGGCACTGCATGTATACACACACACATGCATGTCAGGCTGTCTCACGTGTACATGGACAGCAAAGGTTGTACTGCGTGACAGCAAGTTCCCCCTTCAGGCCTCTCACCCACAACTGTCACTTCCAGCCTCGTCTCTCATTGATCTACAGGTGGAGACTCAAGCTGGGGACAAGTCAGATCGATGTAGTGGCTGGATATGTGCTGTGTGTGTGTGTGTGTGTCAGGCGGGCTCTTTCCTTTGTCATTTTTTTTTATATGAACACAAATATTTCTGCACCCAGTCAATGTGTGCACATACTGTGTATTGTATATGCTGGAAAGTGTACATAGCATTGTGAGGGAGTGTTGCACGTTAGATTAAGACCTGGATCAATGCATGTTGAAGAATCTGGTATTTTATAGCCGCATCAATACTCGGATCAGTGTCTTAATCAGCAATGTGTATCTGGCCTGGAAACAGAGTCTCCAGGGAAATGCTCTTTGGAACGCCGTCACAGCTCTGAAGCAGGCAGCACACAAATCCTCCCTCGCCGTCCATTCACTGCTGTACAGTGAAGTAGCTACAGGATATGTGGCGTCAGTCATTGGACCAAAGCTGGCTGATAATTTGCTTCTCATAAATGATGCCTACATGATGTAGAATGTCATATAGAACGCATATATTTATAATGAATTAACGATTCCGTCTCCAGTGCAGCACTTTGCTCTCGCAGGCTTGTCAGTGAGGGAGCTTGTGGGAGTTTCATGAGCATATTATGGGCTGTGAAGCACAGAAGATCAAACGATAGGAAAGGGGAGCAAAGTGAAGGCTGTGGTTTTCTGCACTGTAGACTTTAATTCTAATGGACGGAGAGATTCTGAATGTTCATACAGTAACCCCACACACACACACACACACTGTACCAGTGGGAGCTTAGTTTTCAAAAAATTATCCCAGAGTGGGAAAACGTAAAAGCGCTGTCAGCGATGATGATGATGTCATACTCCTACCTCTCTCTTGCACTTACTGTCACTTGTCTTTGACTTCGTCATCTTCCTCTTCTTGTGCTTGGAGATTGTTTGGGTCTGTTTGCTTTATGATAACTTTTATTTTCTGTCCACAGTCGCCTTCTTCATTCTCTTCATACGTTTCAGTGATTGTATACATTGTTATTGATAGTTATATGAATAAAGCTTTATTTTTAAAACGTTGGCATGCTCAGCATCTTCTCTCTTTTGTCATTTCCTGAAACAATGCCGTGTTTACAGAAAAGCTTTTCAAAGGGCTGATTGATCAAGTGTTTTGTTTGATCCATGTCCAATTCCCTAAAACCAAACTATTGTTTGAGGATACATGTATACAAACACAGGTAGTTTATTCATTTTCAGCCAATAAACCCACCTAAATTTTACACACTGGACCTTTAAAAAAGACTCTTATTTCTGATGGATTATTATTATTATTTGACTTCTGCTTATTTGTTATCATAAGGATTTGAATTTAAGTAGTAGAAGTAATGTATGCTACATTTCATGCATGAAAAAAAAAATGATAAAAAAGTGTTTGTAGATTGATTGATTGGTTGATTTGACTGACTTATATTTATCTGTCAAAATGAAAGCGACTGGACTGGACTGGACCCTAATTTTCTCCTCCTCTTCCATCTTCTTCCTCTATACTTTCTGTTCCTGCAAGTGTAGACATGCATTAGAGGAGATTAATGGAAGGGAGCCATGTTACAAATCATCTGCAGTGCATTTCCCTATTCATCCTCCACCCCTCTGTTACTCCTCACCTCCTTAATTCCACCATGTCTCCATGTCTTTCTCACCCTCTCCCTCTCTCCCCCTGCCTCTTTCACACTTCTCCTCACTCATAAACAGCAGAGTGATCAGATTGCAGGCCAGCCTGAAAGAGCAAACCATTTATCCACCTCGGAATACTGGAAATCTGCCACAGGTGCAGTGGAGCACAATAACTCTTTCTCTTATGAACGCACAAGCTTCCATTTGTCTGTGTGTGTGTGTGTGTGTGTGTGTTTGAGCCAATGCCATCATTAGGATGCAGGTGAGATAAATACTGATGCTCTTCAACCTTTTGGTCGAGCCAAACTGTTTTCCTTATCAGCCACCTCCACCATTTTCATTTTGTTTCACCAGGAGCGGTTTGTTCATGGTCGTTGGTGAGAGTCCTGAATCTTAGAATTAAAATTAGTCATGGGGGGGGGTGATGCCTTGCTCAGGGGCTCTTTACCTGTCTGGGTTACCCCCAACTCACTGCTTACAAGCCCAACGTCTTTCATCTTGGTCATAGGCTGCTCTGAAGCACTGTCCAGATATTGAACCCTAAACTGCCCCTGACTGAGTGAATAATGTAGTCACAATAGAATAAGGACAAGGGGCTCTATGTGAATGTGTGAATGTAAGTGTAAACCATGTTGAGTGGTTAACGGTGTGTAATAGTGAGGAGGGTTTACTGACAGGAACTGAACATAGTCGTCATATGTATGTTTATATTAGTGTAGAGCAGTGGTTCTCAAAACACTGAGCTCTCTTAGGACATGTGAGCATTTAGCAGACGCTTTTATCCAAAGAGACTTACAAAAGAGTTAGAAGCTACAGAGCAGAAGTATTGGAAAGAACTCCACTAGATAGGAACAGTGGACTATCGAGAGTGAGTGGCGAGGTGGATCCAAGTGCAGGAGGAGATGCAGGGGAGGGGGTAAAAGGTAAGCCCCCCTGTTCTGGTAGTGCTCGGTGGATCATTCCACCAGCGTGGAACAACACATGATCACCAATGTTAAAATACAGCGCCGTAAATATGCCAAGCAAAATCAGCTATGGACTTTTCACAGGAGGCAGATTTATTCCAAATAAGATAATTAGCTCTATAATCGTTGCCAAATTAGATTAAGATTGAGCGAGAGATTAGGTGACTCTAATTTTTTTTTTTTTTTGGTATTTACTTCATTTTTCACGCACTTCCTCACCTTCCACTCGGATCACATACCCATGTATATACAGTATTTTCTGATTTTCCTCAAAATTACAGAAGGATCTATTTCCTGTCACTGTCTCTCTCTCACTGTCACCGTCAACAAACACCAACCACACTCTCCCAAATGTGAATCTCCTGGCTCCTCCCATGAGCACATCCAATCAAACAAATGATAAATGTATCTAGTAAAAGATAGGGGAGGGAACTGGGCATGTAACTGGAGGTACCCTATCCCCATTGCTTATTGTTAATTGGACACTCTTTATTGACCCCATGAGGGCATATACAGTGTATTGCTTGTGCTCTTTCCAAGCATGGATAGATGGATAAAGGGGAGACGCAGAAATAAGAAGAAGAAGAAGAAGAAGAAAAGCTGTATCTAGTAAAAGAGGAAGTCTTAGAAGTTAGTAACTCTTACACAGTGGACCTTTACAATAAGAAAAGTGCTCTAGGTTTTATCTCAGTTTGCATTCCTGCGCTTGTTACTGATTTAACTCCCCTCGCTTTCCTCCCACACTCTCTTTCTCTGTCCAAACCCAGCTCCACCTCCTGTCTTCGCTTTCCTGTGCCAGCGTACTGCTCATATTTGTTTGCTTAACAGATCTCCTCAGCAGAGGGATTTGTATTGGCTGTAATAAGCTTTGCTCTTGCCCACCTGTGTCAGCTGGTTCTCTTCTCCGTCTGCCTCCTGCCACGCACTGACTTTGTAATGCATTAACACACATTTCGGGCGCAGCCAGTTGGTGTTTGCTCTGTTGTGTGTGAGTGTGTATTCATATGTGCAGGGTGTGTGTCTTTGTTGTGTTATGTGTTTGCATGCGTGTGCATCACCGTCTCATTCTGACATTGTTATATTCATGACTGAGTTGGTTTCCATGAATTTCAATGTGCTGCACTCTGTAGCAGCTGGTGACAGTTTATAAGACTGCAGTGCTCTCTAACCTCCAGAGGCGAAGCGTTTACGCAGTTCCTCGCTAATCGGCTCAATGACTCTGCCTCGCTCTTGACCAGGACTCAGACATACATCTTTCAGTTTCAAAGAGTTTTCAAAACAACAAAGGAAAAACAAAATGATAAAACAAATTAAGAGAATAATAAAATGTCCAAAGGTCACACTGTACCAACTAATAAAAAGGCTAAACATTTATATTCTATCGCTTTATCCTCCACATGAGGGTTGTGGAGACTTGGAGCCAATCGTAGTTGACAGTGGGTAAATGGTGGGTCACACCTGGACAGGTGGCCAGTCCGTCACAGAGCCAACAAACTATTCACTCTCACATTCACACCGACGGTCAATCTTGAGTGTCCAGTTAACACCCTCTGCATGAGAATGCAGAGAAAACCCATGCACAGTCCACACAGAAAGGCCTTTGGTCAGACCTGGTCACAAACCTCTGAACCTTCTTGCCATGAAGCAACTGTGCTATCCACTGTGCCGTGTGACCCCTGGAGTAATGTACCTGTCAAAAATGTTGTTTTTTATGGTGGTGTAGTGGTTAGCACTCTCGCCTTGCAGCGAGAAGACCCGGGTTCAAGCCCTGGTTGGAACAAGGGCTTTTCTGCATGGAGTTTGCATGTTCTCCCCGTGTGTGCGTGGGTTCTCTCCGGGTTCTCCGGCTTCCTCCCACAATCTAAAAACATGCAATGTGGGGATTAGGTAAATTGGACACTCTAAATTGACCATAGAAGTGAATGTGAGAGTGAATGGTTATTTGTCTCTATCTGTGTGTGGCGCTGTGATGGACTGGCGAACCGTCCAGGGTGTACCCCGCCTATCGCCCGATGTAGCTGAGATTGGCACAGCACCCCCCGCGACCCTCTAGTGGAGGATAAAGTGGTATATGATTACTGACTGACTGACTTAATCCAAATGTATTAATGTAGCACTTTTTATACAAGGCAATAAAACTCAAAGTGCAGTAGATGTTCAGTAAATCTGTTCCATCTCATGCAGCCAGCAGGTCCATGTGGGCCCCATAAGGGTTTATTTCCAGGCAACCTACCCAGGTTAGTACCCACTAAGTGGACATGGACTTGAAGTGGACAAAGGGGATTGGGCCACCTCGGAAACTATGTACAAAGCCACGTGGGACCAATATAGTCATCCCATTCATAACCCTTATGGGGCCCACATGGACATATTGGCTGGTACTGATATATTAACCCATTTGTGGCGATACATTTGGAAAATCCTTGGTTTATAACTCTGTACATGAGTTGAATAGTTTTGAAGTCTACCAGATCCTTACATTTTAGTGCTAATGAGAGTGGGGTTGTTGGTGGTATCTAACGCTGAACTCTAGACGGGGGTACGTTGAACAGAAGGGTAAATTCAGCCATCCCTCGGAAACCATCACACTGATGAGCATGAACATTCTTCATCCATGAACGTGAAAAGTCGATCATAAGTTTCATAAAGATTGTGTTTAGACCAAAATAGATCATTTTAAATTTGTTTTATCTATCAGTTGGGGTATCCATGAGCTACAACATGAGGCAATAAACCTAGCATGAAAGTGCACCATTTAGCTGTGGGGGCTAATCAAGTCAATATGGTAGCTCTGGGCTAAGTTGAGGTGAGGGAGAGAAAGCGGGAGGGAAGGAGGGAGACAGCTCATGACCACTTGTTGTACATTGGTGATGTTTACACTCATTCAGGTTGTTTGTAGGGCACAGCACCCTCTAATATCTGCAAATAGTTACCAACACAACTCTCTTTCAACAAACTTTCTTTGATGTATGGACCGTCCACATGTGACAATTTGGTTTTGGAGTACCTTTAATACTCAACTAATTTCCAAGAGATTGAAAAAAAGAGCGCTTGATCGGGTTTGTGCTTCTGGACTTTGATCCAGCAGAGTTCAGCGGGTGGCTTTCTGTGGAACTGTGATTCCTGGGGTAAATCCAGCAGCAGTAAATCTTAAAAGGCAGTCTGGCTGATGAAAGGATATGATGAAATGAATGTGATCTGCCTTTAGTTGATGATCACATACTAAAAGGGACGACCTGATGCAACCGGTTTGCTCCTGAATGACTGCATGATTGACTGACAGGACATTCAGCCTCTTATCAACGGTGCACACTGACAGTGACGGACAGTCGGAGGCCATTTCACAGGAGGGGTGTGTCGACAGTTTTGTCTGGGAAATGACAGACTGACTGACTGTGTGCGTTCATATTTTATTGGACCAAAGTGTGAATGTTCCTCACATCAACTTGAAGGATTGTGTTGGCTTTGTGAAAGACAAAAATGAATCATCTAGAAACTACTGTACATTAAGATTGAGCTGTTTGCTATAAAAAATGACGAGGTGTCAAGTGTTAAAGTTGATCTGAACCGTGAGAGCCATCAGTCATCAGATGCTGTCTTTAAATGTCAACCAGTGACCTAAAACACAAAATGTATTTTCCATGTCCAGTAGAAAAGAAATTGTTTACTATTATTGTCAAATGTGTTCTCACAATACAGATTAAGCTGAATCACTGTTTAGATATAGTGCTCCCTATAGTGGCTTCACACAGGAAGTGGAACGTTTCAGAAGTGAATTGTACTGTTCAGCAGTTTGACGGGATAAATGCCTCTTGTCACCGCCTGCATCGCTCTGTTCATGAAGGCCAACAGTGACAGAATAATAACATCAACAACAGAAGAGCACAAGGGAAATATTTGTGATGTCATCAATGGATAGATTCTTACCAAATGTTCTGACAAATCTTACCAAACTGTGTTGGGAACAGAGGTGGTGCTCAGAAACAAGCGCATTTTGTCAATATTTTATAGCTTTGTAAATTTTTCATTTGTAAATGTTTTTTTTACTGAGACAATGTTTTTTTTACTGAAAATGTCAATAAAAGTTTATGTTTCCATCACTTTCATAAGTGGATAATTTAATATTTAACTGATCCTGCATCAGGTCAGTCTTTATCTCTGTCTCTACTCAGTTAAATGATCCTCCGCCTCCATCTTCTCAACATGTCTTTCACCACTAAAAGTTGATTTGGAGTCTGTCTGAATCTTTTGAGTTGTTTTTGGCCACTGCCTGAAGTTCTTCACAGGCTTAAACTGCCAAAAAACACTACAACAAATGGTGCATTTGGCCTTTTCTGATGTGGATTTCAACGTATCGCGATGACTAAACCTGTAAGGACGTTTAACTGTGCCAAAACAACAAGCAATGATGGCGTGTCTCGACCAGTTCGCCTCGCCTCGGCACAGTTAAGTTACATTTCCACTAGCATAGTACCTGGAACCAGGTACTTTTTTAGTACCCGCTCTGGTGAGGTTCCAAGCGAGCTGAGTAGGTCGCCAGGCTGCCGGACATTGATTGGTCAGAGTGCCGTCACAGGAAGAGCTGTCCGACACAACAATCAAGCTGAACAATGCCGAACTGTAGATCAGTTAAAAAGACTTCACAATCCTAAAATTACCAGGGAAATGTCTAAAATCTCAATATGTAACAGAGTCTGGTGTATTTAGCGACAGCTGATCGCGACCGGTGACCTGCATCACAATCCCTGCCGCTACGGTCATGGAGGAAGTACTGGCGAGGCGAGCCAGGACCATAGCTGGAGAAGGGCCATTAGATAACTGCTGCTGACCTGAACAGGCAAGTTCAAGGATGTAATGGCACAGTGTGCCGTACTCTCTGATGTGAGGTCAGCATGTGAGACTGTTGGCATGAGTGGCGTTAAAGGGGAATGTTGCTGTTTAGAGGCAGACCCAGAATTATGTAAGATTATGATATTACTGGCACCTATATATAACAGTGGGTCACATCTGTAGTGTGTGTTTTCATATACAGTTTGTATTTTAATGCCATTTGAATAAATAAGTCAGCAAGATGACATAAATACTAGTATGTTTGTATAGCATTCACATTTGATTGCACACAAGTTAAAGCTGCAATGTGTAACTTTCGGTCAGTGTTTGTTAATGGAAGCAATGTAACATTATTCGTATCATATCCTTTAAAAAATACTGGGTCATTTGGAAATAGCATGAGTTTTTTTTTGTTTTGAAAAGTTTGTTGTTACAATCACTCATGCAATCCAACCAAAATCGCAAAATTTATTTGCGTAATTTGAATAATTTAAAACTGAAAAAGGCCAAAATGAAGATGTTGTTACGTCATTTTCAACCCATGCATTCATTCTTGACAATAAGAATGAGAGCACGTCTTGATTAATCAAGTGTTTTTGTTTGTTTTCTGCTCAGGATCTAGAATTGAATCTTCACTCACTTCTGTGAAGACGAGTCGTCCGGGGTGTCGGAGATATGGACCATCACTGCTGTACTGAGCAGATGCTCAGAGGACATGGGGTTTTCATCCACTACACTACAAAAACAAGCTGTTTTCTGCAGAGCAGAGCACAGCTGCATATCTGCTGAGTCAGGGATAATAATAATAAACAAACAAATAAATAAATAAATAAATAAAAATGGCCTGATTGGGTGCGGGTGATTGGAACAATTAGCGAGCTGTTGACACAATTTTCACAAAGATGTACTTAAACGTTGCAGATACATGGTGCAATTATTGAAGACTGTGTGTTTGTTGTTATAAAACATGATCAACTGTGTTTCCAAGGGGCCCAATTTATTTGTATAAACTCACACATTCTCAGAAGGATCAAAAGCCTTCAGTCACTGTTTGTGCCTTTTGCCAATGTTTTCAGCACATCATGACATCAGAAGTTCATTCAGACCAATATTTGATCCATCTCTGCATTTGAAAGGGCAACAGAAGGCAGACAGACATCACTGCCCCGGGCTGATTGAGCATTCATTTGTTATTTAAATCCTGATGTTTCAACTTTAGTTGATTGTGTTCTTTCAATCTCTGCAAAGTTAAAGTCCTCCAGGGCTGCTGTTCTCCCAGTAATGTTCTCTGTGTGCTGATGGTGTGTTTGTGGACCCTCTTTGAGTGATTACCACATAGTGCAACAGTACAGGCTCTATTACCACAAGAAGAGAACTCTACAATGGAGAAAATAAAAAAAAAGGGCTACAACTTATTCACTATTTGATGACAAAGTGCAACAGAACTCACAGTATCACAGTTTTTACATTTTCATCCACTGGATCCAGAAGGCTTTGTGGATCTATATAGAACTGTACATGCTTATAGCTATTACGCGATACACACCTGGACTTGTTACATGGGATTTCCCAAGCTAAATTTAAATTGCTGCCAAATCTGAAATCTGGGAACATACGTGGGTGGTCACATACCCATCACAAGAACCAGATCACATTGGATTGATCTGTCAAAAACTGTAGCCAACAAGTTGCTAAAAAAAGCACAAACTTACTAACCATCACTGATGGAAACAGAACCTCTTTGGCAAAGGTAAACATTATAATCGTACAAAAACATAAATCATCATACATTCTTTTAATCATAAGGTATCACAATTCAAAAGTTTTAGGTCTTGCTCGCCACACAGATCGAGTATGGGTAAGATGGCAGAGTTTGATTTCAGTCTGTTTTTTAAAAAGTGCAAATGTTTAAACAGGCTGATGGAAACCCAGTTCAGGATGCAAATTCAAATTTACGCACACAGTTGGACGCACACGGCCCTAATTAGAACCACTTTGTCACTTTTAAATTTTTTTTTTTTTAAATGATCGCTCCCAGATGTCCACGCATTCAAACACACAAGCGCCACGGGAATCGCATACTGTGATTCGCCGGCTGTAGTCACAAGGTCAAGCCGGTGAATCAAACAGCCATCCCAGCAGACTCCACTTTCCTATGGGACATGAAAGGCTTGGGTGACAAGCTGCTGAGTCCCACAGTCCTCCAACCAACCCCAACCAGGACCTCTGCTGCGAGTCACGGCAGGAGACTTTCTCTGTGGGCTACAGAACCCCTCGGAGATCTGCACTCGGCAGCAGCAGAGGATCAAAGCCTCGTGCAAAAAATAGATCCGATTAATGAAGCCAAGCTGTTTTTACAACTCGGATATATGGTCACCGTGATGGTGACCAGTTTGGATAAATCTGCCTATCTGCAAATTTTGTTCTGGTAGAGCAATGCAACACATTTCTGTGTAATCTGATTACACTTAGTCGGACTAACATACCTGGATAATGTGATTTTATTGCACGATGACTCCTGCATGTGTACGCTTAGTCAGATTGGAGTTGTACTTGGTGTTCTGTGCATGCACCGACATTTCCTCCCTGGTCATTGACCCGAAAGCTTGTATACATATGCCGGCGGTGTCTTTCTTTGGACAACACGGCAACCACAAGAGCCATGCTCGATCTAATTTGTAACAACGATTAACATGTTTTTCTGTGACATAAAGGTCAACAACAAACTGATTCAATACTCACTAGCTTACAGAGAGATACAGCGCCACAAACAGAGGCGGAGTCAGATGTACATGGCCAATAAATCTCCTCGGTATGTATACTCGGACTCGGCAAGTTGTCCAATTGCCTGAGTGTTCACCTTACTTCTCTTCTCTTCATCAGTAGTAAGCTTGAGTTAATAGTGCATTCAATTTGTAATCAGAACCCCATACAAACACTGCTACTTTAACTTTAATAGCACTTCTGTCATATTTATATTCATTTTTGAACATAAACATGATACTAAACTGTGGGACATTTTATGACTTTTTTTTGTTTGGACCATTCTCTGTAAACCCCTGAAATGGTTGCGAGTGGAACTCCCAGTAGAGTTTAGCAGTTTCTGAATAAGTTTCTGAGTAGCTGCCATTCTATATTCAAAGTCACTTAAATCAACTTTTCACCGTTCGTTCTAATGCTCAGTTCGATCTTCAACAGGCCATGTTGACCATGTCGACATCCCCTAATGTACTGAGTTGCTTCCAGGTGATATCTGCATGAACAAGCAGTTGATTCCTGATACCTTATACCCAATAAAGTGACCAATGATTGTTATTTAATGTGTCCTGTGACATGTCTTGCATTCATTCAGGATTAGTCCTTATTTTCTACCATTGCTTACACTACTACTATGTTAGAACTACATATATCACATAGTACAGTCCATCATTTGATTGTCAAGGCATTGAACCAGGTGAAACGTACTGATAGCGGTACTACACGCAGCATGACAGGCAGAGGAAATGAAGCAGAACCATAGATCAGAGAGAGGAGGAGGAACTCTGAAGGACACATTTGTCAAGCACTCCTAAACCCACATGCATATAGATTAGAGGAAGTCTCATTAAAAATAATTATCCTTGAAACATATGGCTATTCCAGACCCTAACGAATACCTTTTGGCTCGCAGGGCTGGTAAATGAAGCTGACCACTGTAAATCAGCCACAGCAATAGCCTGAGGAAGATTAAGTTAGTATCTCTGCATCTGGACAAACTCGGATTTACACCTCAAAACAACACGGACGACATCAGTCAAGCAATGCATTAAACCTCGTGGTGGAACCCGGCCTTGTCTGTCAGAGTGGCTGTGCCTCTCTGGAAGGACCCGCTTTCAATTAAAACTTTCACTGTTGTCTCGGGGGCCCGTCAGATGTCGGGGTGACAAGAACGCCAACATTTCTGGCACATAACAGTGCAGTATATAACATCGTACTGTGCCCCATGAAGGGTTGAGAGATGATAGTTTGACTCCAACTTCTGTCTCGTTCCAGACACTGATTACTCTCTGCACAGTTAACTTGGAGCTTCAGCTAATTAGCATCAATGATAATTAGCAGAGTCGTTAAGAGCCTTATAATCAACTTTTCTCCTTCACTCATTTAACTCCCTGGGGCTGTCAGGTCTGTCTGTGTTGGTTCCTTCTCCTCAGCAGGCAACACACATTACACATGCTGTGTTACAGAGCTTATTTTTGTTAAAAGATGATGCTGAGTCAGTTTGAAATTAAAAAAAAACAGCACAATCCCCTGCATTCTGCAAAGCATGGATGATTGTTGTCTGTGGCGCACAACAGTGGACATTTTAGTGTATGTGTAAAGAGCTTACATTCATTCATTCATTCATATGAAAGCTGATATAAACTCTTCAGTAATAGTGTGTAATATGTGTCTTTAGTATGTCCCAAAAGAAAGAAAGAATCACCCATGTAACATCATGTTAATCGTCTGGTGCCTCCATCAGTTAGTTCAAATGTGTTCTTTTATCTGCGGTGTTTGAAGTACAGATTTACTTTAGTTACACAAACTTAACAAATGAGGCAGCGGTAGCAACTCCTCTATGTTCCCACAGGCTAAAAACACACATTTCCTCTATAACTGGGGGAGAGTAAGTGGTGATAACCTTCAGTTTCTTTAGCTGAGTGGCTAAAATCAGCTTTTTCCTTTCATCCCTGCTGGCAGCTATCAGTGAGAGCAGGTGTTTAGGTCCCAGGATGGTTCACTGACATTGCAGCACACACAGATAAGTGTACTTGGCAAAAGCAGTGTTGATAAGGTGTCAATAAATGACACAACCCCGCTTTTAAAAAAACAACTATCCCTTTAAAACCCAAATCTATTAATTGAATTAGTTTACTTCCTCTAGTTTCTGTCACTTCCTTTTCACTCTCTTTGCCTCCATCAACAGCACAGCTCATTTTTGTATTTGCTGCATACTTTGCACTGTTACTTTAATTGTTCCATTGCTCACCACTGCAGCGACCTGAGGGGGAAAAGGTGCTATTATGTTTCTGTTTCGGGTGTACCGAGGGAGCTACGTTGTCTTTGTGCTACAAATGAAGCCTTGTTTTTTCCAGGATATTTCATACTGTGTAGCAGACAGAATTACAAAGTGAAAGTGGAGGTTAAAGGCAAATCACCAAATGAATTTACTCCACAATGACACGATGAAGCAAAAAAGTTTGATCCATTGAGACACAACAGGGCCATCTAAATACTAATACAAAGGGTCAGGGTTTTTAATGACCCCCAACCATGACCCATTATGAAACCTGAAAGTGGGAAGCAAACTCAGACTGGCTGAATGATGCAACCCCCAATTGAACCGAGTCCCCAATCGTCCTGAGTCTAGTGGACTGCTAGGTGTAAAAATGGCCATAGCCTGCTCCACCAGAGCTAAATGTGCTGGAATAAAGAACACCACTCTGACCAGCAGGGAGAGGAGAGGGTATAAAGGGCAGTGACTTCTCTGGAAAGATTTTTGGTGCTGGTGGTGTATATAAACAAGCGCCCCTTTAGGAAAAAAACTATAAAATATAGATGGAATCTCTTTCTGTGTGTGTGTGAGAGAGAGAGAGAAGGACGGAGGAAGAGAGGAAAAAGTGGCTGAAACTATACAGAAAACGAGTCATTCATTCATTTATTTATAACCGTGACTCATTTGCCGTCTTTCAAACAACCCACCCAGCCCCAAAGCTGTGTTTTCTTTTAAGTCCACCTGAACCCGCTACTACACAAACAAATCCATTTATAAAATAAATCCAAACTGAATGGATATACTAAATCACAAATGAGGCACAAAGGTGAAGTAAATCAAAATGCACATTTCACAGTCTCAAGAATCTTCAAAGAGTTTCTTATACAGAAGCGTAGCTGGCAGAGGTATCAAAACATGACGTAAGTCTCGGGGTCAGAGGTCAAAATCAAGTCAGAGAATAGTGGACAAATGGCAGACAAGGAAAAGGAAAAGGGGGAGGATTGATACACACTACGTAGAGAGAGAGACACAGGTGAAGCTAATTAGGGCGGAGCAGGTAATCACAGGTGGGAAGGCAGACGAAGAGCAGGGAGGAGAGAAATGACCTGAAACAAGACAATACGTGGGCATCACAGCAAAACAGGAAGTGCCACAATAAAACACTTTAATCTCGAGGAGCTGGTCGTGACAGGATTAGGATGACCACGTCCTAACAGAGGGACAAGACAATGTGGGAGGTCCATTCCAGTGCACAGAGGTATATAGTGTACATTAATAATAAAATGTCTATTTTACTTAAAAATAAGCACATGATAGACAGTTTGTATGAAGTACTAGCTATTGGTGCTTTAGAAAAGCCATGGTTTATAAAATGTAGATCCAGTATTTTAGTATTTTTTTCAACAAAAAAAAAAAAAAAAGTATAACAACATACAAGTTAGAAGTAATAAGAAAGAAATAAGTGACTAAATAAGTATCTGTTAAAACTATGGCTTCAGCATTTGTTTGCAATTACTTATTACACAGTCTGCTGCTCTGTATGACTGGGAGTGCTGTAATACACCGAAAAAAAAACAAACAAAAAGAACTCAGAGAACTGCCTCCAGCTGGCTTCACGCAGTTATGCGTAGATTCCTCATTCTTTGTCGTAGTTTGTCATATTATTTTTCCCTCAAAAACTTGGTTGGGACCAGTGGCATCACGTCATAATAAATAACAGAACAGTAATGCACAATGAGACTGAAGCGAGCGATATAAAAAAATATATATTTATATTTTAATGCAGAGAACAGCCTTATTTTTGCCATATATAGATCACAGAATCATCTCACTTTAACAACACCGGACAATGAATGACGCGCTCGGCAGCAACCTAGGGGTGTCAAGATTCTCCAAATCCTTGATTCGATTAAATCTCTGATTGTAACGTCACATTTCGATTCAATTCAATCATTTTTTCTTACTCTTTTAGCACCTTTAGCATTTTTAGTCTAGGATACTAGACTAGGATACTATTAGTTAGCAGCAGCTTCAGGTTAGCAGGAGGAGCTAAAGTGCAGTTGTGCTACAACGGCTACAACCACCACACTGTTTTTTTTCCCATGTCTGCAGGACGTCACACTGGCGGTGTGGTTGAATCTCCGATTCCACTTTTGCTTTTTGAAGGTCGAGATTGTGACTTTGTATCAATCGATATTCGATTTGCAATCGAGA
This sequence comes from Solea senegalensis, assembly GCF_019176455.1. Classification (NCBI taxonomy): domain Eukaryota; kingdom Metazoa; phylum Chordata; class Actinopteri; order Pleuronectiformes; family Soleidae; genus Solea; species Solea senegalensis. The sequence continues at coordinate 21,875,157 of NC_058030.1, forward strand.
CCCACCACCATAATCCATAATCACTGATTCAGCTCTGATGTATAAGAGTTTGTTCTGGATGGCGGGCTGACATATTTAAGTGACCCTTTGAGCCTTTTGGTCAGCTCAGCCACAACCTGCCAGCAGCTTGATAATTGCAAGAAATGTCCCACTGTTTAGTTATAAATATTAATATAAATATTACCCAGTGTCGCTGACAGGATAGGCTGCAAGTAGCCAGTGTTCGTGTCACACTCACAAATGCGCTTCAGCATTTATCTCCAAAAGAGCACAGCTTTACGCACGTTCTTCACCAGCTGAGCATCGATGGTGCCGTGGTGTTTCCACTGCTCACTCCCTTCACCCACGCATCCTCTCAATATGCGGGATGCAAAATGCAGGACACCTGGTCACCCGAGACAGGATACAGTTTTAAAAACATGCTTGAATATGCATGCACCCACCAGCGACTTTACTAAGCAAACCCCTTCAACTGCATCTAATCAGCAATTAACTGTTAGAAAACTGTTGCTCCACTGGGAGTTTCACGCTCAACCATCTCTGCTGTTTACAGAAAACAGGTGTGAAAAAGAGAAAGTATCCAGTCAGTTATTTTGGGAGAACATGCCTTGTTTGATGCCAGAGGTCAGAGGAGAAGAATGACCAGACAGGTTTGAGGTGAAACAGAAAGGCAACAGTCACTCAAATATCCACTCTTTACAGGGAAAACAGTCTCTGAACACACCACACTTTGAACCCAGCAGCAGAAGGTCACACTGGGTGCCACTCCTGCTTTGTAAAGCATCCTTTGTAACTGGTAAAACTGCCAGTGTGTGTATATTCTCGACAAAGGGCCCAGCTTTGCCTGCTGGTGGGTGGCATTAGATAGATCTTATTTAAGCAATTACTTTACAGGTGGTGGGTGTAGGTGAGAAGATGCTAAACCCCCTCTCAGGATGTCGTTTGTGTATGTGTTAATGTGCGTGTGTGTGTGTGTGTGTGTTTGTGTTTTGGCTACATGAGGCCTAATGTCTTGGCATGAAGTCATCCTCAACTAATCATCAAAACACTAACACCTACTCACGCGCCATGTGTGGAGAGTCACGGTGTTAATGCAGGCTGTTGTCACACCTGTTGCTCATGCTTCTGTGTGTTTGTGTTTCTGTGTGGGTGTGTGGTTGCCGAGTTGTGGATTCTAGTTCGCAACAAAACAACGCACAACAGAGCGAGGCTTAGCGGGCTATTACCAGGTCTGATGAACAGCCTGATGTAACACAGAGAAACCAGGTCAACATATGCATGTGTTTAATAACACTGTTAAACATAATGTAAGTGGACCATCGGTGCAACAACAGCCTCCAAGTGGGGATTTGTGTCCATCCCTTCATAAAATTGACAAAATAATTATACATTTTGTATTATGTGAGAATACCTTAACCTTATTTTTAGAAACAATACAACATTTTTTTCCTATTTCTAAGTTTCCTCTTCAGGAGAGTATTTTTTGCCCAATGTCAGTAGGGATTTGCTCCAGTTCCCCTTGCCTCAAAGGACAAGCAGCAGACTATATCTAATGGATGGATATCCTCCTATTAACCTGACTATGACTGTTTCATCAGTGCAGAACTGTTGCCTAGATACAGGCAGCTACTAGTCTGTTATTTAACTGACCTTCAAAAGGAAAGAAGAAAAAAAAAAAAAAACAGTGAAACAAAACTGTGATTCTAAGCTAATATCAGTGTACACAGACGTGAAACTGTAAAAACAATTAAGCTTGCTTAAGTGTCCGAGGCTACTTGCTGTGCTATATTAGGGTTATGTGGTGAGATTTCTGTGGCCGTCACTCAGCGGCCTGATGCAGCCAGACACAGCCGTCACCCCTGTCTGAACATGCCAGCCAAGGCCATTTGTTTGCATAAGGGACCTGCCAGCGAAGCCATGTTAGTGTGGCCACAGAATTACAAAATCACACACACACACACACACATTTACATTGTATTCACACACATACACAATGTGACTGTCTGTTAGGGCTACTGTTGGTAAAAGTGGACGTGGAGTGAGTATTCTAAAATCCATCTTAAAAACATACCTCATATGCTTATGATTAAGCTTGTTTAAATTTGAATTTACGCTGCACTATACTGTCTTTAAGTGTCTTATGCAGCACTATCATATTGTATGCTGTGTTTTAGTGTAACCTTTATTTTGTTATTATGTAACAATGAGCACATTGAGTTGTCTCTGTACAAATAAAGCTGCCTTGCCTTCCTTACCTTGCCGAAAAGAGACATTACCACAAACACATGGGATCCAAGAGGAACTTTTAGAACCACTAGAAAACACCTTGTTCCTACCGGAGATGCCAATGCAAACAGGAAAACAAAGCCCCCACAGGTTGAGTATATTCCTCTCAGTGGCTTGTTACTATATCACTCTTTGGTCTGCAAATGCCTAATAATAATGCATTTTCACTGCCACGAGGTTGTGGCTAATATGATATGAATAATATGAATAATATGACAGGAGGGTCAAGATGACAAGATGATTTTCTATTCTACCGCACTTTTGCCTTTCAAAAACATTGCTTTGTGATGCTGTTTTTAATGATATAAGTCGAGCATGTGTATATTTGTACACAAGTTGATTCTTTTTGAAATTTGGAGGCTATTTTGAGAGGGGGTAATGAAGGGCAGGCACGTACCAGCTCTTTTGCTTTGTGTGATGTGCCTTTTCGGTGACTACCGTGTGTAATGTTGTATGCATTTGTGCGGCTAAATAAACACAACTACTTCTACTGCTACAAAGGCCAGAGCCACACGAGGTGCATGTGCAGGGAATAGCGGCTGCATTACTGATCAGCTGCTATATTTTACTTTGAAAATGATCATAAAAATATACTTTTTAGAGCGCTTTTACTGTCAAATGGGCACATGACGCGTTGTGTATGTGACATGGGCGACAGACAGAGACAGTAAAATGAGAGATGATAACGATACATCGTTTTCACTGTCTATTTTGCCGTGAAATGCAGGCTGCTTAGAGTGCGGCTGCTATAATCAGTTCACATGTGCACGTCAATGAGAAGCAACACAGAGGCATTGCTCATGCATCCAGCATTGCCCCAAACTACGACAACGTAAAGCTACTCACACACTTTGTAATAGATGTAAATCAAATAATTGAACTGTTACGTGTATAATCAGACATATAAGACCCAGAATGCTGATGCTGACGCGCAACAAAAATCCCTGAAAAGCTTTATGGCTGACAATCAGACGCTTTGTTCTTCAAAGAATCGGAGTAAATGTTGACGAGGGCACGAACAGAGATCAGGAGGGCAGAGGAGATGAACCACGAGCACACAATGAAATGGTTGATGGTGTGACGAGCTGGGGTTTGTGTGCAATGGAGGCCTGGTGGAGATGATGAAATGATTGCACGCAGGTGTGCTGATCAGGAGGAGGGATGTTCCAGAGCGCCACGAGGGCGGCAGAGACATGGAGCCCTGATTAAGAAAACTGACAGGAGACAGAGAAAAAAAAAAACCAGGAAGGAACATCCTGATAATGCCAAACTGCCTCATTTTAGAAAAGTCAAAAATGCACCAGGTTAGAAAAGAAATCACCCAGACTGGAGGAGAGATTGTCAACTGACCTCGGAGAGTTATTACAACAACAACAACAACAATATAATAATAAAATATAACCAGCTGGAATCAGCTAAAAAACAGGATCACGTACAGCGGCGGACATTTGGTTTTGATTAACTGGTGTGAATGCAGGTGGGTTGGCTGGGAGCACCAGGGTTCTGAGCAGAACCAGAGCCCAAACAGGAGCCACACTGGTTCTATCTGGCATGAAAGCACTAACAGAGGATTAATTCTGATGACAGCTGGTATAGTTTCCAGATTGGCCCGTGGCCACCAGGTACACACTCAGCAGCCAAACCGGCAGTAGTATAATGACTATAACTATGGATTACCCGACAATCAATTAGTAAGGATTAGCAGATAAAGCTCTGTCTGGTTCTGATTGATGCCAACCAGAGGGATTAAATAATAATGCGGATAATATTTTATTTATATAGCACTTTTTTAAGCTTATGCACAAAGTGCTTTTCACATTCAAACGACGACAGAATAAAATCACAAGGAGGAAAAGCCACAAAAAAAAAGACACACGCACCCCCATGGCTAATGAAAATGAGACGATATCAAGCAGCACTGGGCTTATAATGAAACAGAAATAAGGTCAATGTTAATAAATGAATGAGCACATATAAAATATGCAGCTATGTAAGATACTCTCATATAGTACATAAATAAAATTGTTGGCATGAAAATGAACTCTTCGTTGAAATTTCTTTAAAAATCTTTACAATAAATAAAGAAGTTTATATTAAAGCCAATAAAATGAGTGCAATAACTCCAACATTAGGATCAAACCAAAAAAAACAATACAACGTGGTAAAAAAACAAAACATGTTTTGATGGGAATTATATATGAGACGATTGATAAGGTCAATAAGCAGCCAGCGTTTCATTAAGGACAAAGAAAGTCACCTGTCCAGCAAACGCCGGCTTTTTAAGAGCAAGGCAGCAGGGGAATCTGTTTCCACACTCCATAATAAACAGATTTCCCTGGTAAAACATGCAGATAAAAACAGAATAAGGATGATAACAACCAAGGTCAGACTGAGACAGATAGTGAATCACAGTCTTGGCACATGAATCCTTTGTGTGTGTGTGTGTGTGTGTGTGTGTGTTATTCTTACACTTATAAGTGGGCACAAACAACCATCAACATCAGTGTCTGAGGCGGAATGAAAAATTAATGGACAACACTATCACTGCTGCAATGCTGCGTTTGCTGGTGGGAGAGAGAAAAAAAGAGTTTGATATGAGGCCATTAGGCTTTTTTCACACACGAATGTTTAAAGAGAGACATTACAATCTCTTGGCGGCGTGAACGTCTGCAGCAGGAAGATGACACGTTCCTCTCATCTCTCATTCACTTAATGGGGTGAATTATTGCCGTCAATGCATGTGTGCCCTCCTGCAGCACATGCCATCACACACACACACACACATGCAAACACACACACGTGGAGACCTGCTTTGATTTTGTCAGGGAAATAAATCAAAATCACATGAAATCATGTCAAACGGGAGCATGTGTCCCACAACGGCGTGCGTCCACAATGCCAAGGACAGCGCCGAGTAGGAGGCGAGCCTTTACCAGATTACACTTAGGAATATTTCACACTATCCTGAATGCATTTATCTATCTATCTCAACTAAATATGCCCATTCAACCCTTTGCTATGAAATGGATGAAAGAATTGACCTTGACCACTTACTCTCTCTCCATCATTTACTTTGGCTGTAGTGTTGTGTGAAAATGACTCAAATGTCGAGCAGAGGAAAATAAATGAATACAGAAATAAATATGAAACTTCGGGAAAACAAACACGGTAAAGATTTGTCGCCACATGCTCTCACTCTCACACACACAGGGTGTCACCCATAGTCCCTAACATCTCTCGCCCACAGCCCTTCTGGGCTTGTCTCCATGGTAACAACAGCAGGGACAATGTCCTTGGCAGAGATGAAAGGATGGAAAAAGAGGGAAGAAGAGCACAAACTGCAGTACAGACACTTGTGGAACCCCTAAAAAATGATGATAATCTGGTGCATGTTTTCATTCATCTCTCAAGTTTTCCTCTCAATGAGTTGCGCGATGTGAACGAGTGACGTGAACAGAGTTCTTTTTTTCCTCGAGGGTTACCTTGACATTCGCCCGCTATATATTTATCTCATTACCTGTTTTCTTTTCAGCCGCGTTTCTCTGTGAGCAGCATAACTCAAAAAAAGTAAAGGACACATTTTGATTACACTCTCTATGTAGGTCGTAACCCGAGGAAGAGGCGATTACATTCAGGTGGTGATCTGGATGCGGATCTGGATTCAGGATTATTTTAAAAAACAGGGGAGTGCATTGACATTGGGGGAAAGTGAAGAGCCATGGTGGAGGATGTTTGTTCTCTGTGGATTCAGTGACTATACACAGTATCTACCTTCTCCATAGCACTTTGAACATCCGTTGAAAAGACCACTCTTTGCCTGAGTGTCCACTAAATCAAACGGGCTTTGTTGTTGCTTTGACAAATATCATTGTGGACAAATGTCATCATGCCCTTAAGATAAATAAATATCCGAATGAAACTCAGCCTCGCTCTTATACGCGATTAACATAAGAAAACATCAAAAAGCTCCACTCGTCGTTCCCAGAGGCAGAGTCACTGATATGAAAATGAAATTTCAATCCAGTATTAACTTACTCTGCCCTTTGAGGCACATTCCCCCATCAGGTGATATTACGCATGTACTTACAAATACTAGAAGCCACAGTTCCGTGGAAGCACTTCAGTGAAGGACTTCGATAAAAGCTGCTCCGACGACCTTTGTTGTCTCGTGTTACTGCAGTGAAGCTGTTTGTTTCCCTGTGACAAAAAATAATCTAATATAATATGGAAATGCTTCTCATACGCAGCCCAAACCCTTTTTGACACAGTTTATTCTGAATGAACTAATCAGCACATTTTCTTATTCCAGGAATCCGACCAGGAAGTAAAAATATAATGAATAGACACAAGGGGGCGACTCCACAAAATAACTTGGTTTAAATGAAAGTCTATGGGTCGATATACATTCAATGCAGACAAGTGGGATTTGTTTTTAATCACTACGTCTAGCTTTTCTTCAGTAGAATATGACAGTTTTTGTAAATTCTGTTCACAGGAAAACAGATGATGAAAGTATGGCACGTGATTGACAGCTCGTATCATCTGGAACCTGGTTCGCGGGTGACGTCTTTAAACTTCTGCTTACAAAATGTCAACATAGACCCAGTCAAATAAACAACTTTTTTTAACTTTCTTTAAGTAAGTAGTTTCCAATCAGTATTTGGCTACTTTTGATTCTCGGCTACAAAAAAGACCAGAATGTGGAAGCAAAGCGTCAAAGAAACCTTTTCCTCTTTGATTTGATTTGAAGACACCACCAAACTGTTGCTGTCTGTTCGGTTCACTTTGTTGAAAATAAACAACTTATTTAATTTATATTACATATATCATGTTGTTGTAGACGGTTGAATGAATTATATACTATAATTATTGATTATTCACAGCAGATAATTGGACATGAAATATTAGAACAAACACAGTCAAATAAACCGGCTTCAGCTTCTTAACACTTCTCTTTAATCCAAAAAAAGAATAATTATTCAATAATATGAAGAATCCTCCTATCTTATTTATTATTTTTTTGCTTTTGTGTTTGGTTTACAATTATCTTGTTTTTGTGTGGCTTTAATGAAGCTTTACAAAAAAAAAATGCGTCGGGCGCATGAGAAGGAGTCGCCGATTCGTGAATTACTTCAGATGCAGACGGTCTGATGTGCTTCAAGACTGCATATTTTAAAAGACATCCACATTTTGGAATAGAAATGATAGATGTGTCACGTTTTATCTCTTCACAGAGGTAAATCAAGTACCTGATTTTAAAAACATTACCTCATTCAGCTCAAGATTAAAAAAATGCAGCTAGATGAGTCACGCCAGTGAGTCTACACTCAGTAACAAGCTCCAGCACAAGAGCGTGTGAACACACTTTTGTGTTTGTCTGTTGTTGTGTGTCTTTTTGTGTGTGTGTGTGTGTGAGAGAGAGTGACAAGGAAGAGGAGATAGATTGAGAGAGACAGAAAGGAAAGGAGTAAAGAGAGTATTACTGCCCCGGGTGTAGACATTACCTGTCTTGATAGCAGATGGGGCAGATCAGATAGCAAGGTCTTTTTGGTGCATGGAGCTTCCAGCAGGGGCACAGCCTGTCACGCACACACACACACACACACACTGTGCAGGGCAGCAGTGGTGGGAGTTTGATGGTCCAATAGCTGACTTATTATATGAAGCTCACCTGCGACTCCCTGTTGTCAGCTTGTGAGAGGGGAGAGTGACAGCAGGGTGAGGATGAGGTGAGCATATCAATGCCCGGCACACAGCTCTGCAAAGAAGACACTGTGCTAAACTCTTTATGTTTTTATGAGAAGTGTAAACATTGTTGACGGTTCATTAAGAGAGTGGCGGCACCAAGAAGACTAATGGGAAACATTACAGGAGCGAGCGAAAACACAAGAAAATTATGGGCAGGAGGAGAAGACAGAAACTATTGTATGGAAACAAATCTGAGTCATTAGCAGGGTTTATTATGTTACTTATGAAAATAATTGTGCAAATGCAATAGCTTTGTAAATGTGAAAACCGTAATGTGAAGGAAGTTGATGAAACTACAGTAATATGAACTTGAAAATGTCGGGATTTGTATTTATTTGTTTTAAATGAGCCTGCTGTGTACTTCTTATACAACAGACACTATTGTCACAGTGTAGTAATGTTAATAGGCGGAAATATTTCAGAAGAAGAATACATTCAATTATATTTATTATACTATTAGACTATTTTTCTTTCAGGTTCTCCACAGCGGATGTGCATATTTGATTCCTGATGCAATTTAGGGTTCGGGGTTTAATTACAGTGGAACTGGAATAGGAAGAAGACTCAAGCAGTACACTCATAGGCCGTTTCTCAATATCCATACTTGTGTGCACTCCCGTACGTGTGAAAACGTCATCAGCCTCAGTCCAAGTTCTGTTCCAATTCTCAAGTAAGCGAACAGCGAGGACGGTTCTCAAACCCGGAAGTGTTCTCGCTCCGCCCATTTTTACCAAGTATGCATCGGAGGTGACTTAAGCGTACTTGGGATGGCCATGTATCCCAGAACATAGCAGCAGATAATACAAATATAAATCTGAAATACATATTTTGATCTGAAACACAGTTTTAACATCATTTTGAGGCGAAAAATGAGTTATTTAGAATTCAAACATGTGGTTTGTGTATTAGGATATGGCAAATTTAATGCTGTAATATATCTATTTCCACATTGTACTGTATATTGTAATAAAAATAAATGAATAAATGAAGTAAAATATTTAAAATGTGAAAAATAATGACAATATATATGCATTTATTAAAAGTATTTTATATGTTCATTCATCAACACTGTAGGTGGCGGTAATGAGGCTTAAGCACTTGGCGCCACCCACCATTCAGACAGTAGAACAAGGAAGTATTGAGTATTGAGAAATGGCCATATACTTCACAAGAAACCCAAGTACAGAACTCCTGGGAAGTCGTCATAGGGAATGACATTTCCATATGAACCACGCCCACCTCAAATTTCTCAAATTTCAAATAGTTGCCGGACACCACAAGAAACATCTCATTCTCATTCTTTTCTTGCAGCCCTGGGAGAGAGAACTGATTTCAGCCCTTAAAGCATTTGTCATTCACTGGTGAGATAACTCAACACAACACAAGCAGACAATCACCGATACAAAATGACAAGGTTGAAGACAGAATCTGAGAAAACAACAAGAGTTAACTGGCAGAGACGGACTACTGCAGGTGTGATTAATGGAACACAGGTGAGAGTAATCAGGGCAGGGCATGTCATCAAGCTGGTGGGAGTGACAGGAAGTCAACAGACCTGCACCAGTGGAGGAACGTGATGGCGCTTTTCTAACGTACTCAAACCAGTATGGACCCAAATGCACAAGACAAAGGGAGGAGGGCGTGTTTAAAGGAGAGTGAGCTGATTAACACCAGGTGCAGACAATCTGGGACATCAACGAGACTAGACAAGACAGATGAGGTGCAGACAGGAAGACAGAAAAACCCTTCACCAAAATAAAACCAGGAGTACACATAAACTAAAATTACTGACGCAGACTTAACACTTAACATGACAAAAGCTGCAATATTACTAAATAAAGATTGTTATATTACAAGGATGAAGTCATAATATTACACTTTTTTAAACTTATTTTAGTGACTAGGCCTTTATCCACATGATGTGATGGCTAATTCCATCTATGACGCACTGAATTGCAATGCCACACAGCTTCATTTTATTACAAGAATCAATATGCCATAAAGTTTTGGCTCTCTTCCGACGTCATGCCTGTCTGTCGGAGTTCCACTCCTTCTGGATTCAGAATGATAATTATCAATCTAATTATTTCTTGAGAGACGATAAAACCTCCGTGAATAGCCTGCAGATGGAACCACACTATTAGCCTTGCCGTCGACCACTACCAGCATAAAAGAGAAGGATATCTTCCAAGTCTGTGTGATTCTGTCACAGAATAGAAGAAAATAGTAGACTTTTCAAAGTCCTGATACTGATGCTAATGTGGTGCTGATGTGCCAACAGTTGGTGGATTTCCTAATTTGTGAAGCTCAAACCAAGTATATGCTCCACGTTCCTCACCTCGTCACAGGTTGCACCCAATCATCAGGGATTGGGCTTGAATCTATTAAGCTGACCCCGACTTTTATTCTCATAATATTATGACTTTAAACTTGAAAATATACCCTTTTTTCATCAGTATTACTCCGTCACAGTCTTAAATGCTAATAGTTATGGCACATTTTTAACATAAACCCTTTAACAATTAGCTAACATGTCTACTTTTATCCCTGGACTTTTATTCCTGGAATTATATCCACTTTGAAAAGCCCTGCCTCTTAATCCCCCCATTCACTTCATCACTTTTCTAAATCCCCTACTATCTCTGCATCTACCTTAGTTTCTCTTCTTTGTCTCTTTACTCTTTCACAATAAGGAGTCAGTGACAGGAATTCTTTGTGATTAGAGGCCTTTTGGTCCTTTTCTTTTGATGTCACCACACATAATGCATTAACTATGTCCTTGTCAGCATCCATTCCTCTCTTTAACGGTGTCTGAACCGAGTGAGGGAGACGATAAATAAAAAAATGTAAGTTAAAAAATACCATTAGCTCCCACACTTTCAAACCTTTTACCACTTCCATGCTTTTTTCCTCTCGTCTCTTAGATAGAGATGTATTGCATTACAATCACCACTGAATCATTCTGACAAATGTTTTCACATTTCACATTCATGTTAATTTTTATAAATGTCCTCAGCTGCAATCCATTTCTCTTTGAAATAGCATGGAACAGATTTCAGGAGCATCAGGGTTTTTCTTTTTCTTTTTCTTTTAATGGAGCTTCAAAGTATCTTCCTGGTAAGTGGGTTGCATGTGGCATGAGCGTGCGATAAACTCAGTCAACTTAACTCTTCAATAAACTATTCCAAATAAATGTGTGAGACCTCAGTGAAATGTCAAGGAGGGACATGACTAATTACATGCATACATGTCATTTTTCAGGCGGCACCACTATTGAACATATCACATGCACGCACACATGGAAGTGTGTGGCAGTGCGGTCATTGTCTCTCTCACACACATCAATCACATCACTCCCACTCAGTACCACCGCGACGTGGGCGGAGTCGTGGTTGTGAACTGTGACAGTGTTTCACACGTGACATCATCCATCCATTTTCTACCACTCTATCCTCCATGAGCGGGTCGCAGGTGGTGCTGTGCCAATCCCAGCCGACACAGAGCGAGAGGCGGGGTCACACCCCGAACAGCCCCAGCCCATCACAGGGCCACATATACATACAAACAACCATCCACTCTCACATTCACACCTATATGGTCAATTTAGAGCAGGGGTCTCAAACTCATGGCCCACGGGCCACATGTGGCCTGCCAGTCGATGTCCTGCGGCCCTAAACTTGTTTTGAAATAATTAAATTCAACCCAAACTTGTAATTCTAATGACAATTGTCTACTTGTATATTTTGATTTAATGTTTTAATTCTGTTTTTGTTATTTACAGATTCATTTTGCGTCATACATGAACTATATATCAAAACAAACACTTTTACTTTGAAATGTCATGCTAAATATTTGTAACTACAACATCATGATGGATTATCAAGGTCAGTCAGTCAGTCATCATCTAACGGCTTTATCCTCCACCAGAGGGTCACGGGGGGTGCTGTGCCAATCTCAGCTACATCGGGCGATAGGCGGGGTACACCCTGGACACACAGCTAGAGACAAACAACCATTCACGCTCACACTCACTCCTATGGTCAATTTAGAGTGTCCAATCCCCACATTGCATGTTTTTGGACTGTGGGAGGAAGCCGGAGAACCCGGAGAGAACCCACGCACACACGGGAGCTGCAAGGCAAGAGTGCTAACCACTAGACCACTGTGTGTCCCGGATTATCAAGGTATACTTTTAATTTCTAATCACTAAACTGTTCAAATTGTTGGACTTTTTTCACTTGACCTTGCCCCTCCTGACCAGACTAGAAGTTCACTGGCCCCCAGCTCTTTTGAGTTTGAGTGTCCAATTTACCTAATCCTCATATTGCATGTTTTTGGACTGTGGGATGAAACCAGTGAACCCCGGAGAAAACATGCAAACTCTATGCAGAAAGACGCTTGTTCCAACCGGGGCTTGAACCTAGGTCTTCTTGCTTCAAATACAAGAGCGCTAACCGGTTCACCAACCATGTGACCCATGGTACATTTGTGCAGGCACAGTTTCACAACACTGGAGAGGATGGGAAGCCGCTCACAATACGTTTCCTAAACACAGAGACAAGGAGCTGCATTTATAATCTCGTGTTACATTGTGTACTTTCACATACATACAGTAACTCCCTGTCACTGAAAAAATGAGAATGTACCAGTTGGTTCGATGTTTAAACAAAACAGACAGCGAGATAGAGATTTAAGGAAAACGTTAGTCTGCTCCGAGCAGCAGCAGCAGAGTCAGGGCAGCCGAGGATTACCACATGATGAGGAGACTTAAATCTTCTGTCAAAGTGTATGAGCTGCTTTATTGACTGGGTGGCACAACAGGCCAACAGTTTCATGCAAAATTCATCCTCATCATCAACGCCTTTATCCTCCATATGAGGAGTTTGTGGGGCTGCTGGTGCCAATCCCAGATGACATAGGGTGGATACAGGATATGAGACAAGACTTTTGGATGACATTTAGGTTTAGAAGCCAGGGTCGGACTGACCCTTCTCCCAACTTGGTGTGTTTTATCACAATGGTTGGTAGCCAGGAAACAGTTATGCAACATGTTTTTTCCAGGAATAAGGAGGAATTCCAAATAACACACACAAATATCCTTTCACACACACACACACACACTCATTGAGAGACGTGCATGGAAGTGTATAGAAGACTGCTCTCATTTCAGATCAGGAGAACATCCCTTCACACACAGGGAGAACATGCAAACGCCGCACTTCCATTGCTGTGAAGATACTGTGCTTGCCACATCACCACTGTGTGGCCCAACCACTTATTAGTAAATGTTTCCCTAACCTGACATTTTATGACTTAATATATTACATTTCTTACACATTGTGCCTATAATAGGTTCTTCATTGGGTCATGTCACACCCCGACACAAAATTTAATGGAAATCTGTTCAGTACTTTTTGAGTAATTCTGCTGACAGCAAGTGACACACCTTCTTCTCCTTGGCAGAGGTTGTCAGAGAGGAAATCAGGGACTTTAACGCATGACTGACGATGAACAAGACTTTGTCAGGTGACTACAGTGATTACATACCTGTTGCTAAGTTGCTTTATACTGGTCACAGTGATAAATAGCAAAAGCAAAAAGAGGAATTTATCTTTCTTGTATGTAACTGTTGAGAAAGACGTAATGTGAGGTGTGAACAGCAGTTATATTAAAACCAGATCTGAAAGGGTGTGGCTACAGACATTCACGACCACTGTCAAATTGGTTACCACCGTGATTAAGCCCGTCAGTATATAAAGTATAGCAGGGTATCATTTTTGTGTCAGTGGGAAGACAGCAGCAAACTTTAGGTTAAGGAATCCTTTCTGATTCTCTGAAACACGAGTGAGATTGTTTAGAATAAAAATTGTTTAGAATAAATAAAATGTATGTCTTCAGATTCAGGCTAGACACTGAAACTACAGTGGGAGGAGTCAGTTTTATTAAGGAATCATGCTGGTAGAATATCAATATCATTATCAACACATCTTTTTCTGTTTGAACAAATGAGTGTGAACATTCATTTATTAACGTGGCGCCGTAATGAAAACGTGGCCATGATGTGTGAAACAGGCCAAAGGTTTAGGTGAGTACACATACTTTTTTATGTCGGAGAGGTGTTCCGTCCACACGGAGGCAGCGTTTTAGGACAAAAAGAAATGATTTCCCTTTCTTTCCTCTGGTTCGGTTCATTCTGTATCTGTTTCTGTTATTGTATCAAATGTTATATGTTATATATCTAAGGTTTTTTTGCTGTTTCCATGTAGGTGTGGTCTAAGCCCGGAGATGTCGCGACATTAGCTGTATTTTGTCAACAGAAGTTACATACTGTAGCTTTAAAGCAACAGTCAGTACCGAGCAGTAATTAAAATAGATAAAAACAAACAAAACAGTGGCTTTCAGTGTGTTCATTTGAAAAAGCATCTGCAATTGAAACTGCCAATATTAATATACATGAAAGACCAAGCGAAACCTTTGTTAGTTTCCAGCCTAATAAAGGCTTTGAGAGTAGATTCTCCACTTTAGATCCAAATCGCTTTCTGTTTGCCTGAATAGCAAATATGAAACCCTGGTCCAAAGTGCTGTAAATACAAAATAAACGTAGAATAAATGAGAGAAAGAGTGAGCACAAGCATTATGATCATTATATTATATGTTGTATTTGTGTGTGTTACAAAAAGCTGATATTTGACGGAGTAAATCTGCTTTTCCATCTCCATATCAAGTGCATGAGCGTTGGCCATGAACTGAGGTGAACGTAGCGGTAATTATCTGTACTGAAGAGTGTATCGTGTCCCAGCAGCAGTCTGTTCCCTCCAGCTATCCTGCTTAGCGCTTAGAGAAGAATAAAACAGCTCAAGGTTAGCACGTGCCCCCGCTTTCAAGCATAAACCCCCTATTTAGAAACAGATGCTTGAGGGAAATTAGAAAACAGAGGGAGAGTTCACTGTTTGAGATTGCATCACCATCCTCCTGACAGCGTAATACACAATCAGCTTATCTTCTTCTCTCACGGCACTTAAAGTAAAGCTTTAAAATAATTCCACCTGTCCCATTATATGTGATTAGATCCAGGCCAAGTGCCAGTGTTTCTGGCAGATTATGGCCCGACTCTGTGGTCGTGGGGGCTTTACTGTAGGTCAATTTGTTGAGTAATTATAAATGTCAGCATCCTTATTGATTAAAACGGATTAAAATGGTCAAATAAGCCAAGATAATGGAACAAACCAAACTCCATTCATCTTCGCTTAGAGATTAGACTCTGGAGAGCCGTTCTACATGATTGCATCGCAGAGAACGTATCTGGCGTTGCTGTGCACGAAAGCTCCGAGGATTTCCTTTGCAATCCACACGACACATCCCATCTCCGCGACGAAGAAATTACAGTCCCAGTAATTACAGAACTCTAATTAAGCCAGAAGTGGCAGAGAATGGGAAAGGCACACTCCCATGACATTTCTACAGGAAGAAAAATGATATTCCATATTTAGCTGTGGTTTGGAGAAAAAAGTGGCAGGATAATGGATATGGTGGTTTGCAGAGGCAGAGGTCCTTGTGTTAGCATCCTCTGATAAATACTACACTTTATTTTGTGTGACCGCTGTAACCCATGAAGACAAATCATCTCTTAGAT
Source organism: Solea senegalensis (assembly GCF_019176455.1). Lineage (NCBI taxonomy): Eukaryota > Metazoa > Chordata > Actinopteri > Pleuronectiformes > Soleidae > Solea > Solea senegalensis. The sequence goes on from NC_058030.1 coordinate 21,890,824, forward strand.
CATAAAGGACCACTGCAGAGATATTAATCTGAGCTAAATACTGTGAAATTGTAAAGCTTTATCATAATGAAACTCCCGGCGCAGCTCAAATCATTTAAAATCCTTGCAAAATGTCCATCAACAAAACCATAGGAGTCAAAAACAATTGGTACAGCGTGGTGCAACGTGTCCTTGGCCGTTCCAGGTGGTGTTAATATTTGGTCACTGTCATTAATTTGCAGCGCTGGCAAAAAGTAAGGACACCACTTTTCTCCTGAGCAGGTGGTGTGCTGTAAAATTTGGGTTACTGTATTTTTAAACCCTCAAACTGTGACCCTGAAGAAAACCACACATGCATCTTTACCAGCAATTCCCAAAATTAAGAATTGTGTCGTGCAGTCCACTAAAACCTCAGATTATAAATAATTCATTTCGACAGAAAATAACATTTTAACTCTGAAAAGGCTGTGCATATTTATACTGTAAAATATAATTGTGCATTCCAATTAATGAATGGATGATCATTGTTTTAATATGTTTGCCTTGAAAAAGGTACATGCTTGTAAATTTATATCTATTCGTTGACTTTACTCCAGATTTAGTTGGAACAACAACAAGTTAAATTAGTTTCATTAAATCTTGAATATGTTGAGGGTTATTGGAAGCTCTAAACTGAACATTTCGAGAAAAGAAAAGAAAAAAACCTTTTCTCTTAATTTATTTTTACAAACTGAGCACCTGCAATATTTCCACAGCCCATCAGGGGGACATGGCCCAGGCTTTAAGAATCCATATTATACATGTGCAGAGCCACAGCTAATGAATGGGCCCTTGTTTTTGCTTCCTCTGATTTTCTTGCTTAATGTATAATATACATTATTTATTTGCAAGCACATATCATCACTAGGATTTACTCTGTAAATGAAAGCATACGAAGAATAAACTATTCAGTGAGTACAAAGGGGGAGAATTGTTATTCCTCATATGCATACTGCAGATAGACTCATAACTATAATAAAATCATTTAATCATCACAGGACATCGTCTTTGTAATACTGGTGATAACATGCATGCACTAAAGCAGGTGCCATGGCACACACACACACACACACACACAGCAAAAACTCACACTTGGTCGACGTTCAAGGATAAAAATATGTGTTTTTTTAAGTATGTCTTAAAACAAACAATAACAACTTAAAAGGAATCTGTTTAGTGTATTGGGAGCCTGAATGGGAGAGATGCATTCATGCCCGTGAGCTGCTGTTAAAAGGCGCGCAACAGCTGAAGGTGAGCAATGGAAGCCTGCGGCTAAGCCCAACACAAAGAGCATTCACAAGTCAGGCTTTGCCTCACAAGGAGACACAAGGTGAACACAAAGCATGCACTCCACAAATGAGTTCAAGCACATAAATATGTTGTGTGTCTGTTCACCTGCAGTCTCTAAACCTCCGTCAGTGTGACGGAAGGCAACTCTGTGAAAGTGCGACAGCTTTCCAAAAATGTTGGGTTAAATATATGGCTTTTTGGTGCATCCTCTGCAAACAGAGTGTGTGAGTGATTGTGTTGATCAGATGAGCCTTCCAGTGATCTGACAGATCTGATAAATGATCGTCTTTGGTCAGGGAGCTGTAATCAACAGGAGCTGACTGGCAGATGAGAAAACACAGCGAGCCTCCTGAATGGTGACAGTGTCAGCCCACACGCATTTTTGTGTCGTGTTGAAAGCTTCTTTGTCGTCCAATTTTGAGACATTTTTGTTTCGAAGAATGGCTCGATTTAAAAAAAAAATAAAGACTCAATGGATAATTGAAGTTTGTGTTTGTACTTGCCAGAGCACAAAAATTCGCCTTCACACTGTGAGTAACAGCTTCAAACATCGTTGCAGTGCTTTGTTGCTCACCTTTGAATATGCACCTGCTGCACGTGCGATGGACGGGTCCAACTGAGGATTGGCTGAAGAGATTTGCCTGTACAAGCAGCTACAGACTATGATGATGGTCTCTTGAACTGATGTTTTATTGCAACCTAATACAAGCAAAAACAATGCAAACAATTAAAACTCTTATCAGCATGTTTTTATTGCAACTTTTAACCCTTTTTCCATGTTTAATTAAATATCACCATAACTTTAACCTTATAAATTAACTGTTTAAATTTCACAAACCCTTTAAAATACCCCTTTTAACTAAATCACATAAAAAGTATCATTGAAATAAATGTGCTAAACATGACTTACATTACATACAACAGTGTCATCTAGTGGGCGAAAAAGCTATCATTTACAAATAGAATAAACTCTGTGAAAAGTATATTAACACACAATAAACTCACTTAACTCAATAAACTCTACAAACCTTGTTCCCTCATTGACCGGGTGCTGATGAACCTTAAGCTAAATAAAACAAACAAACCAACTAATCCTGACCGAACAAGTGCTTTTCTCCGTAATCGTCTGAATAGTTGTTTTTCGACGGTTTCATCCGCTTTACGTTACTTATTTCCGGTTTCCACATTAGCATATTTCAAATTAAAAGCATGAGAACTATTATTTCAAAATAAAATGACACATTGACAACAAGGTCATTTACAGACTACATGGTTCTGAATTCTTGGATAAGTTTTACGGATAAAAAGCAATTTAAGAAAGAGAACGAAATCCAAACACACTTTGAGGCACAGAGACTTCACAAATGTATGAAACATCACCCTCACAAGGGTTGTATTCGTGTCCTCAGCAGATTTGTCCATGACTTCCATGGCAAACTCAAACCATGTTTGCCCACATGGGTAACATGTGTGGCCCATGTAACTGAAACCATAGGGTTACTTAGTACCCAAGTAGGCTGGAAAGGGTATTAAGTGGGCAAACACAGACCTACATGGAAAACAGTGGCAAACCCACTTGGGACCCATATTCTCAGCCTGAATAGAACCCTGATGGGGACTGTTTTATTATTTTAATAAAGCCCATTAGATGTGTGTGGAAATAAAACTCAAATGTGCAAATAAAAGAAGAAGGTTACAAGGTTATTTGGAAATCTGGTTCTTATACTTGAGGAGACATTATTTCATCCATTGCGTACAAACACAGTAGAAATGAGCAGATATGATATTCTGTATTGAACTGATGCAATATGGGTCAAAACCACTGGACTGAAAATTGACAAAAGAAAATCTATGACTGTTTGAATGAATGGTACCTAACACACACTTTATTCAAAGAAGTGGTGTTAAGTATAAACAAGGCAACAACTGAGGAAAAAAATCATCATGATCATCAGGTTTTTTCACATTTTTTTTAAAATCGTTATCCATATTCAATATGGAGCTTTTCCTGCAACTTGATGAAAACTGCTGAGAAATGTCTGATGTCACTGAAAGAGGGAACATTGCGGGTCTGTAAAACAATCAATTCTACAGACCCATATTGATTTGATCATATAGCATCTCTGAGTGTATTGGATTCCGACCACCTGGTCCTAAGCACCTTGGACAAATTGGTAAATGAATTAAGTTAATTAAAACTACAATAACCAAGTTATATGATGACAATATTTACTTAATTCAGTCACTCAGTCATTATTTATTTTTTACCACTCGTGGCATATCAAGTGTGGTTTGTGTGTTTGGTAAAGAGAAACACGGCACACGGGTGATATGTGTGATTTGAAACAATACGACCCATCACGCTAAGACTATCTGCCATCATGAGGAAAGGAGGAGGAGGAAAAACGTTGCCTTGTCAGAGAAAATGTGCTTTTTAGTAACAATGGCATTCTTGGTACACAATCTATCTCTCTGGGCCCGGTGGGGAATGTGTTTGTCTCTTCCACTTGCTGGCAGGGGACAAAATCAATCATGACTTATTGCTGGACTCGCCTTTACAGTGTCTCTCACGTACATGTCCTCAGTCTACCTCGGCCATCGGAGGACAAACACGCCTGAAATAAAGGTGCACTGACTGATGTTTGACATGCCGTCGCTCTGCTCCTGTCCGTGGAACATTTGTGAATGAAGCGCCATCTGTCTTTTCACTGCACCACTCTTTTAAATGACTTCCCCTTTTGTTCTAAAATGTTATGAGCCATTGACAAAAAGAAAGAAAGAAAGTGCAGTGTCACTTCTAATTTGTGACATCTTTTGGATCTCTCTTTCTCATCCACTCATTTATCCTTGTTCCATCTGATACCTCTCTTCAGCCCAGTATTACTCTGCAGCTGACATCCTAATGAAGGTGAAATAATGCATGAGGCTGGTAGAGGGGGATCCTTTCCATGTCTCATTATACAATATTAAGAGACAAGAAGCAGGAAGGAAATATTCTCCCCATGTATCATTCACATTTTACTGATGTCCTTGTAACAGGATTTTTTTTTTTTTTACACACAAACCAATTACTGTTTCTTACATAACGTTTGGATTAGATCAGACTAGACAAGTTCCGGTACAAAGACGAGCTATATGCAGTATTCATATATATATATATATATATATACATATATATATATATACATATACATATATTCACCATTTGTGTTGCCTGCACTTGATGTATGAATTAATTATGTAACATCACATTATCCATGTATTATGCATCTATTCAGCCGGTAATTTTTCTCTGATGACTAACAGCTAATAGAAACAGATTGCCTTCACTCGACCTTGACATGCCTTTCACCCTCTCTCTCTCTCTCTCTCACAGACAGACACACACACACACACACACTGCTTCAACTGAATTTATTTCATGTTCACATTTTCTATTATACACAATTAGAGAACCCACTTTTGGGCAATCAAAATGGTCAGTGACTAATTATTAAATAACAAGTATTATTGTTATTAGTCACAGAAACAACGAGTATTCACATCTTTCACCTGCAATAGATTTCTTATTTTTCCTTACATTCCATTGTTATTTTAAAACTGATTTCAGAGTAAAGGGCATTAACACAATGCACTCTCTCTCTGTAATCTCTCTGATTTAATTGAGAGTTGCATACGGTCACCACCCCACGCAGAGGTTTCGAGTGAGTCCGGTGGAGGTGTTTACCCAGGGTGGAGGTGACCCATCAGCCACGTAACCCAGACTAGAGCCGGGTGGGAGAAATCTTAATCATTTCCACTGTGCACTTAAAATGACCTGAAAATTCAAGGGATTAGTCTGTGTTTTGTTTTGTTTAAATGTCCTGCTGGTTCTTTTTTGTGCACGTTTACTATACATATTAACTCTTAACTTACAAGTTCTTTCTTGCATTGTTACACAACTGTGTTCCTCAGCTTTCAATTTGATGGCGTCACTAATGCCCTATCTTGCAGAATGTAACAACATAATAATATCTTAAATAATACCTTTTCTCTCATCTCTCTCTGCTCTCTGTGAGTGAATCTGTGGCTGCACTCATCGGAGAAAACCCCCACTCCCCCATCTCTTGTCAGTAAATATCCAATCACGGTTAGTATGCAAATGACCAATGACGTCATAGCAACAGATGAGTCAGATTTCACAAGCAGGAGGACAGAACACAACCAAGTAGAGTTTGTTTGCAATTGGATAGCGCCTGACCACTTGTAACTACAATGTGTAAATACACTCGCGACACGTAGAGAATAGATTGTTATTCAATCTGGCAAACCACTTCCATAGGTGGTTGGAGACACATTGTGACCACATTGAACAGAAGTGTAAATGCAACCGTGTCTCCGATGCATCTCCAGTGCGTCTCTAATCCGCCCACAACAACTACGCGAGCAGAAATGTGTTGGAGGCTCCGAGCACAGCGCGCGCGTGAAAGCGGCGACAAAGCTGTGCAGTCTCTTCTGCTTTTGTCGCGTTTCCACTTACAAGTATTTTTAGTGTGAACTGAAGCAAACAGTCACAAATACAAATAGGTGGGAGAGAAAATAGAAACATATACAAAAATAAGTAATTCAAAAAGAAATGAATAAATAATAAAATATATAAAGCCATTAAGTAATTAGCTCCCTCTTTGTCCCACCCCGTCCCGCCCAAGAGTGGATCTGGCCTTAATGTAGTCTTGAAAGAAAACATCTTTGAAAAGCAAAGAGGAGTCCATACAATTGTGCAACTTCACCTTCCGTAAGGTGGCGCTCTTGACGTGGACACCGGACATACATGTTAATACCAGGTGTAAATGGTGAAAATGCATTCTAATGTGAGGTGTAAAGGGGGCCATAGAGGGTTTACTCACTCGTCATACTTGCAGTTCCTTTGTGACAATTGTCAGCTTGCTAACAGCTTCAGTTCACACTTGATGCTGCGTGATGCATTTGTTTTTCAGACCTTTTAAAAAGCCTCGTGCTGCTGCTGCTGCTGCTGCCTGTAGTGTTAACAGTAGCAGTGATGCTGCTTTAACTCATCAGGGACGGCAGCTCATCATAGTGCTTCTGCACCATCTCCAATCACTGACTCTCCTGTGCCCTCCTACACAGACACTGGCCAAATGCTGCCTGTTTTCTTGGCTGCCAGTGACTTGAATGCTAATACACCAATTATCAAAAGTGTAAATTTGCTATTAATGCAATCATTTAATACAACGCCACTGCTAATCAGAGGATGTTATTTTTAACTTATCTGGTTTAAACAAAATGGTTGCTCATCTGGTGTGTTGGCTCTGTGATGGGCGACCTTTGTAGGGTGCACCCCGCCTTTCACCCTTTGAAATCTGGGCGTGGCTCCAGCCCCCGCGACTCTCGTGTGGAGGATACAGCAGTAGACAATGAGTGAATATGTGGTTTTCACAACTGGAAGCACAAAAACTTGATTGAGACAAGGTGGTATTTATTCAATACATCTGTCTTGCAAAGTGCAGTGCCACAAAGCACAACATTAATGTGCAAATTAAATGTACATAAAAATAAATAAATAAATGCAAAAAATATACATTCCAGTTCTTAATAAGCATATGGAACTTTTTTTTATGTAAACAACAAAAGACAGTAAGAAGAAAAACTTTTTCTTTGCTTTACTTTTGCTGACAAACGTGTGCTCTTTGGACCATTCAGTATTAAATGAGGTCTGTCTTTTTCGGGATGTTAGCATTCACTTAACGAAATGAGTGACACAGCTAGCACATGGGAACAAGGGGGCGGCTTGTTCACATTTTAAACCAATGAGAACTCAGAGAATTGAGTGACACCACTTTTAGCCAATCATTTTTAACCAAAAGTCCTAAACCATTGGACGATATGCAGCGTTGCGTTCAGGTGTAACTCCAAAAAGGCGTCCGGCATGAGGCTTTTAAAGGCATTTAAATTCCGGACTGTCCGGCCTAAATCTGGACGTATGGCCACCCTAATGACGATAGAGATATTGAGGTATCTTTCTGATGCTGTCATACTTAGCCAGTGTTGTGATGGTGCCTCCATGATGAGTGAGGTGAACGGGGATGTACAAGCACTGCTCCAACAGATGCTTGCTAAATATATCCCCTGTTACAGGCACCAGTTGTGTACGCCGTGCAGGCTGAGCCGTGTATGAAAAGATTTATCGACCTCTCAAGTTTAACGCACGGCTTTTTTTCAGCACCACTACACGTCGGAGAAATACGATGTGCCTCGTCTCAAAAGGCTGCTTGAAATCCAATGGAACAGCCACTATGAAGTGACAAGGTGCATTGTTGACAATCAAGACCAGGTTCTTAATATTCAACCATAGGTGACAGAGATTAATGATGCGGTGCATCAGGTCTGCTGACTCAAATTAAGAGGCATCATTTCTTTAAGATAGAAAGAGAGAGTGCTTAGTGTCTAGAAACTGGACATGTGCATTGCTTGTGTCGTGGGTGCATCACTGGAGTCATTAAAAGACACGAGGATGAGTGTAAGGTAGAGTTATAGCAGGCACCTGCTTGGGATGATCCACACGACACCATGGTGACAGTGTGGCGCTCTCAAGTGTGGGCCATACAGACCATGATAATCCCAGCATCAAACCTCATCAGTCTCCCAAAAGATCCCGGCTCAACATCCTTGACAGGGTGATTTCAGAAATGGAAAATCGATTCTCTGAGAAGAATGATGACCTAATGAAAGCCACGTCTGGCCTTGCACCCACATCTCGTGCATTTCTGGTTCCCACCCTGCTGGAGCCTCTGGCTGTGCTTGCTGGCACCACTGCAGAGGATGGAAGTGTGGAAAAAAAAGGAAATTCTTGTGGCAAAAACCAATGTTGATCAAGAAATGTCCAAATGATTCAGACCTGTCCACTGTGCAAACACCTGCAGGAGTATATAAAGTGTATGTTATAGCCCTGGTGATTGGTCAGCATTATGTGAGAACTCCTTATCTACACTCTCAAGACTCTGGACTCCCTATAGATGCATGTTACACGAAAGAAGAGTTCTTTTGGGATCTTGGTTCATGAGAAATCTATTACAAATGACTGAGACGTAGACATTTTGCAAAGGTGCAATAAAATATTGTAGTTTATGTTGAAAGATTTCAAAACGCTTAATTAGTTTAAGTTAGGAGACTATAGTTTTGTTATTGGTTATGATGCAGAGTCTTACTGGGCTTGTAGGCTCATGCAAGGAAAAATAAATCTGAAAATATTATAAAAACCTCATCGTGGTTCGGGGGTTTGTGTACCTCAGTGACCATTTAGACCCATACCTGCATAAGCATAGTCTCTCTGGACAAGTTGAGGGGTAGAGATCTGACCACAGACACAATGTGAACAGCATTTTCCTTAGAGAGAACTTTGTTACAGACAAAAAAAAAGGTAATTTTAACAATTTAAACTTTCTTCTACTTTCGGCTTCTCTCTTTAGGGGTCGCCATAGCGGATCATCTGCCTCCATCTTGTCCTCTCCCTTGTGTCCTCTTCTGTTACACTAACTGTCCTCATGTCCTCCTTCACAACATCCATGAACCTTCTCTGGCAGCTCCATCTTCAACATCCTTTGTCCAATATAATCACTCTTCCTCCATTTCCAAACCGTTCAACCTCAGCTGTCCCTCACATATGCTCATTTCTAATCATGTCCATCCTGGACAATTCTGGGATTCTCAAGCTCTTTTTTTCACTTCAGCACTTTCAGAACAGTTTTTTTGTGGCATGAAATGAATTTTGCTGATAATCCTAAATGCTATTGAAATGATGTGACTGTCCCACTGGAATTAAAATAATAATAATAACAAGATTGAGATTGTCCGCCACGGAGAAAGTAAACGAGATGGACACTCTGACGTGAATAAAGGGTGATAAGAGTTCAAAAGAGTGACAGTCCAAGCAAAAATAAGGAGACAGGATGTGAGTCTGGGAATGTTGGGGCAGAGATGACAAGAGGCACTCGGTGTGTTCTTCTGAAGTGGTGCAGAAAGGGTTTAAGAGACAGGAGGTGACACAAAAAGCAATAGAAGTGAGAAATAAAGGTGAGGGAGGAGAGAGAGGGCAGGCGAGATACAGAGGATGTGAGAGATCCCGTTCTCTGAAAGTAATGAGAGGTGACAGTGTGAATTGCATTAATGCTAATTAATCCACGCTTGACCACATGCACTAACGAGAATACAGATACTAATGCTGGACCACACTTTAAGTAAGTAGGACAGGGACACAATTGCACATACAGTAGAGGAACTCACACGTGGCGCACAAAAAGACACGTGAGCGTGTGATGACTGCACATACACTGCGAATCACTCGTTCACCCAGGCTGTAACCGGTCTGCGTGTCACACAACACTCTAAACTTGTGTTGTCAAGCCTCCAGAATTGCTATTTGGATGGTGTCACGTTGACGTTCTGCCATGTCGTGCATGGGTTTACCCGAGCCAATCCCAGCTGACATGGAGCAAAAGGTGGCGCCGCCAGTCCATCGCAGGGCAAACACATACAGACACAAACAACCATTCACTGCGTCATTCACACCGTGGTCAATGGTGTGAATGACGCAGTGAACCTGAACAGCAAGAGTGGCCAGAGAGAACACACACTCACACAGAAATGCCCTCTGTTGAAATGGCAGCTGACCTTCTTCCTGTGAGGCAATAATGCTATCCAATGTTACGGCATGTACTCGATCCAATATTTTGAATTGCAGTACCCATTTTAAATACTATATCTTACACATAGACCATTTAAAGTAAGTAAATATAATCCTGACTTCCCTAAAGACACCAGTGGTCCAATATTTAACTGAGAGTGGGGTTAATTAGCAGAAACTGACTATTCGACACATGGAGATGTCATAGAAGTGTTTTAAAATTAAAATTTTGCTTAGCTTGAGAATAAGCATTTTATGTTAATTATACTTTTGGCCGGGATGCTGGAGTCATCCCTCCAGCATGTAAAGGCCACCATAGTTTCCTGACACTGGTGCTGGGGAAACGGAGGTGTGACAAGAAGTGTTCGATGTCACTAATTCTCATACACTGGACCTTTAAATGTGTATGGGAAAAGTGAATACTCAGAGGGACAGTTACAGAAAAGAAGTATGTCCACACTCTTCTCTAACAGGTTTTCCAATAATGTCTCCGCTGTTCCGATCCATTTGTGTAAAAGAAAAACAAACACTCTATTTTATTTGCGTGACCACAAGAGCTATCAGTCAATGCTGCTTTAGAGGACGGTCTTCCAGACGTGCTGTGAAATTGCATCATTTTGGTGCAGCAAAACTCCACAATAAGGCCATTAAATTAAACATTCGAGTCCGATCACATTTTCAGCATAACATAAATTAGTCTTTGGGAGTTTATGGACTGTCCTTGAAGCATTTTTCATGTTTTATATCCCATTTGTTTACCCCAGTATCGTGGACAAAATGTCAAGATGGGCTTGTTGTGTTGCACATCCTCATCAGCTTCAGGTAACATCATAAAAATGTCACTCCCTCTCTTTGTGCAATACACGGACTACTAAGTTTGCTCTAATTTAGGCTTTTATTCAAGGCCAGTGGGTTCCATGGCTCTTAATTGAATAATAGACCGTCTTGCCTAAAAAGGGCCATGCCCACAGAAAAATGCACACTGTCTGTGGCCTTTATTCTGGCATTTGGTGTGTCCAGAGAGCATGCTGAGAGCATGTCCCTGCAAACATGGCAGTAAATCTGCACTAAACGTCCTCCTGTCCTGTCCCCTCGCTCTCCCTGTTTGCCTGAACCCCGTTTTTCACGTGCGGCCTCGAGTATCTGCTTACTTTGTGTCAGAAGACAGACACAAACATGGCGCCCGCCGCTCTACCCACACGCCATCACCACCCGGCGACTCAAAAGAACTTGGAGTTGACTGTGAGTGACATTCAAGCCTGCTGCTCCAGAGGGCAACTCATTATAGAATGCTAAACACTGCCGTCTAAAGGGCCACGTAGTGTTAATGAGTGTTGGCGTAGGATGTGACACGTGTGTCCTGCCTCCGTGCTATAGCGCTAACATACAACTGTGACCTCGACGACAGGCGATGTTTCCACACACACAAACACCCTCCTCAATATCACCATTTTTCACTCACACTTTTTTTTTTATTGTGTGACACTCAGTATGACAAGACTTGTTTGCACACAATTCATTTTCTCTTTTTCTTTATCTGCTGCCTGTCAGGCATTCAGCTAAGACACGTATTCAGTCATTTCATTTGACCTAATATTGAAAACGTTCAATATTTATTTTTTAGTTTGACTGAAAACTTGATAATTGTCTTTTGAAATGACTTTAATTATTAAGTTCACTTTGAAACTTTAGCCCTGACATGTTTTCAATTATTTTAACGATATATATTTTATTTTAACGATATATATATATATAAACGATATGTATATATATATGTATATATATATATATATATATATATATATATATATATATATATATATATATATATATATATATATATATATATACATATATACATATATATATATATAATATATTATATTGGGGGAAAACAGTATTTAAACGACGTTGAGTTGTTGAGAGATTAAATAAAATCTTAATTCACTAAGTTTACATGCACAGCTTAGTCAAGCTGATTCAGGCAATCGGACAACTTGCCGAGTCAGAATATACATGCTGAGAAGAAATGTGATTTATTGACTGTGTACGTCTGCCTCTGCCTCCATAGGTGGTGCTGTATCTTTCTATAAGCCAGTGAATCAGTTCACTGTTGACCTTTCACATCACAGACAAACAAACAGTGAACAGTGATGAGATGGATCGTGCGGTGGTTCTGTATGTGAGTGGGTCTTCACTGCGTGATGCCATGGAGGTGTTTGTTCTTTTCCAGCAGCAGTGCTGCAGTTTAGATGTTGCCCTCTGACTCCAGGAAATAATCAGACTTATGTATGTATGTTAGTCCAACTAAGAAATGTTTGGTCTGACCAAAATCCACTGTTTAACATGTATGTTAATGCACTGACTGACTAATAAGTAGGCATGAAATACTCATGGTTTTTACAGTGTTTACGTACAGTATGTGACAAAGCTTGTTCTAGGAAAAAAGGTAGAAAGTGTGGAATGGTCAGCAGAACAAAGGTATGTTAGCTTCACATACTAATGTCATGTGTCTTAATATCTGGGCAAAAACCAAAGGCAACATAGAAACAATAATAACATAATGCAAGATCAAATATTTCGTTAGTCATGACATGGAAAGTAAAACATATAGAAAAATGTTGCTTTCCTATTCAGTGCCCATTTAAAAATATGAGAGGTAATGATAATGTGATACACACACTCAGCTGTTACTGACTCACTATCCCCTGGTTTCTTTTTCACCCCCTTGGCATATAACATGGGGAATTACACTCACAACCACATTATTAGGTACACATGTTACAGGTTTGATGAGATGCACTTAGTGAAAAGATGGTAATATGACTTACAGCTGCCTTTCTATCACGTGGAACCAGTCTGGCCATTCCCCTCTGACCTCTAGCAACAAGGTATTTTTGGCCAAAAATTGTGCTGCTGACACGATATTTTCTCTTTTTCAGACAATTCTCTTTAAACCCCAGAGATAGTTCTGTGGGAAAATCTCAGTAGATCAGCAGTTTCCAAAATACTCCAAGACCAGCAACAATTTCATGTTCAAAGTCACGTAAATCACCTTTCTTATTCGTCCTCATGTTCAGTTTGATCTTCAGCAGGACATTTTGCCCAGTGTTTTCCAAACCTGAATATAAATCATGTCAAGCTAATTTCTGCATAATATTACATTTCAGACTACATTTTGATCCTGTTTCTGTAAAACCAAAATATTGTTATGAATAGGTGAAACATTGTTTGATTAATGAATTACAACTTCATTACTTTTAAATTCACAAATGCTCTGTGTTTGGATCTCAGCGACATTTCTGCACTGCACACAGGAAACAATGGTGTAGATGAGGTGTCAAACTCATTTTTAGTTCAGGGGCCACATACAGCACAGTTTGATCTTAAGTGGGCTGGACCTGTCAAATAATAGTATATAAACAACAAGAACTCCAAATTCTTCTTGAGATAAATACCATTAAATGCTAAAATATTGTTGAAATTGCACTTACACATGTGCATTACGACTTACAGGCCACAGTAGATCTACAAAGGCACAAACATTTAGTCACAGGTATATGAGAAATATAACATTTCAACACATTTATCCTGCAGGCCGATGGTATTTAGTGCATAAAAACAGTAAAACAGTAAAAACAGTATGGCAGACTGAAGTGCTAATATAAAAAGCAGTGTTTATGGAATCCTAACTGGGGTTACTTGACTGGTTGCTCCCAGTTTCCGACTCGGAAAATGCAAATTCCGACGACAAGTTGAATGCACCACAATGAAATGACCCTTGACCAACGCTCCATCATTCAGGTCTCACAGTAACGCTGGTCAGAATCTGTTTTCAGATGAACGACGCCACAAACAAAATCATGTTACACTGCAGAAGCAGAATAATAGCATCAACAACTAAATTTACGCACTGCAGCTTTCAGTAAAAGACTGGAAAAAAGAAACCGCGGCCTAAAAATATCCCCAACAATCCATCTGAATGAATGAATGAGTGAATCCTCACTGGTCACCATGTTGCCATGTGATTGGCTGATTAGATATTTGTGGCAACAAGGAGTTAAACTGTTAAGTGGCTTGTGAGTTCATGGTGATGGCTAAGTCTGTCCATCTGTCTCTCTGTAATTACATATCTGGAGCAGAACTCGAAAACCATTTGAACTTTTCTTTTTGCATGAAATTTCACAAGTATGTTAATCAAGTCTATTGAAGTGGAGCCTTTTGATATTTTGGGTTTGCCGTGGGCGATTTGACATCTCTTGATGACTCGTGCAACTCTCTCCACAGCTATCATCCCCCTTTCAGTCTGCATGCATGTAGTGTATATTGAGAACGCCACCTCATGTCACTCATATCTGTGGGCTGTCAACAGAGATGGCTGCTCTCCGTGTCAGCCTGCTCATTTACTCACACTGCTGCGAGTGCGTAGTGGGAGACGCTTTTTTCGGAACGACAGATTGTTCTCGATAACATTTTAAATGTTCTAGACCCTCATCCCCCCCACAATGTGACTTCATACAAACTCACCCAGTAAATTCCATGAGATCCCAGCCGGCATGTCCATAAGGTTACATTTGAGCTGACAATATGGGCCCCAAACAGGTTTGTCCATGGTTTCCATGGGGGCCCCATCTGTGTTTGCCCACACAATATTTCTGTTACTGAAACCATATGTGACCTTTGCCCACTTCCAGCCCATGCCCACTTAGTACCAACTTAGTACCCAGCTCGTGTGGAAATGGAATTAAAGTGGGTCCACCATGGAAACCACAGGACATACCCACTTGGAACCCATATTGTCAGCCAGAATAGAACCCTTATGGGGCCCATGTGGACATGTCTTCCTCTCTGGACTGTGCAATACCATTTCATCACACCACATTCAGGAAGTTAGCATTCTAATAGGTGCTAATAAGTATAACACCCTGCGTGACAACATGAGGGGCTGCAGCTCTTTTTGAACTTAAAAACAACCTGCTGAAGACCTGGGGTTTCCTCCTACTTAAAACTAACTTAAAAAAAAGCCAAGAAGTGGGCGGAGCATTGAGTGAGGGAGAGGAGGAGGGAGGGAGGGAGAGTGGGAAGCAGTGCAATGGCAATCAGTGTGGCAAGTCTCTCAATCACGCTCCAAGTGCTGGAGAAATTCAAGTGACAAAGTGACACCGCCTGTGTTTATAAAGAGGGGGAGGAGTCTAGGACAATAAATCTCATGCTGGTTGGACAATAGGGTGACAGCTTGTACCAGTGACGCAAGAGTGGACTAAGGAAGGCAACATGTATAATTTTAATACTTTACATTAAAGTGTGAAGATCTGCTTCTGGATCAGGGAATAACATTAACTAGATACACATATACACTTTAAGAATGAGCACCACTTATCTCCTGTGCAGTATATTATATTGTTTGTGATTTAGATGTGTATCTATGTTATCTTGTGATGCTCTTTCATGGTTTTCTCTTCTCTGTTTTAATTCACTATCAGTTGCAATGTTCAATGTTGTCATTTTTCCATTGTTTTTTTCCTGTAAAGATTGCCTCAGGGCATGAAACACACTGCAAACAGTCGGATGAAAGTCTGATTTTGACACTTGATGGCCCTATAAAGAATTGATTTTATTTTTCCAACAAGCATAAATCTATGATGTGTTTTCTGTTTTATGTGTGCGTATTATTTTTTACTGGACTCTGAGCTGTCCTTGCGTTGTTCTGACCTGCCAAGTGACTGCAGATGCAAATCAGCTCCAGACTTTTATCTTGTACAGTGCATCGTATGGTAACATTCATATTTTAACCGGACACCGCCCCTGTCCTTTTTAAAAAAAGGAGTAGATGCCGGATTGTAGATACAGATGCAGACAAATGCAGATAACCAGTCTCTTTTATGATTGTCTTGACATTTACTGCTGACCAAGGCACAAAAACTATAACTCACTCACTCACTCACTCACTGATTTATCTGAGAGACTTGAAATTGTGCACTAAATTCACTCTCTGCTGTTGGACACGATTTGCCTCTCTCCCTCTCTCTCTCTCTCCCTCACACACACACACACACACACACACACACACACACACACTTATTTGAATGCTCTCAGACGGACATGTATATCACCAAGAGTATTTTTAGACTGACTGCTGGCTAACGCTGAGGAAAAACCTCTCCATCTTCTCTCACTTCACCGCTGTCTTTGCTGTTTCTCTCCGTCTCCCACTCACTTCAACACTCAGAATCTCCAACCTCCTCATTTCTGTACAACATGTCCATCCCTCACCTAACGAGTCATCAAAAATTTCACATTTGCAGCACAGATACATCCAGTGTGATACCGACTATAATGATGTTCTCCTTGCCTTGAGACAGCCTCTGATGAGTTTAGCTTATATTTAAATCATATAAACAGATGAAACACAGTGCACTCAATGTTCTTCCTGTAAAACACTTGCAACTCGGTTTTGTAGCTTATGTTAAGTAGACACTGCACACTTAAATTAAATTGGTTTTTTTTAAGTGTAATTTACATGTTTTCCCCGAAATACTGCATCCAGGTGATTCAAACCATTGTGGACTTTACCTGTGGGCCTCCTTGTGTTATTCATTCATTAACTTTTTACCGCTCTATCCTCCAAACCCAGCTGAAAAAGGGTGAAAAGCTGCCCTACGATGGACTGGCAACCTGCCCATCATAGGGAAGCCTTTATACAGAGACAATCAACCATTCACTCTCAAGCTCACACCTACTGTTAATTTAGAGTTTCCAATTATGCATGTTATTTTGGTATACGCGGTGAGAACTCATACAACACTCCACACAGAAAGGCCCTTGATCGAACAGCTGACCTTCTTGCTGTGAGGCAACAATGCTAGCCACTGCACCAGCATGTAGCCCACCTCATCGTGTGTCACAGTGTCAGTAAATATAAAAGAGTAAACACTCTAATGAAGGTGGAGGGTCCCTCACTTACAAATGGACATTTGTGAAGTGGCTCATTTTCAATTCAGATGAATGTAGAACGAGATTATGGAGGCTTTCAGTCACAGATGTTGCTGTTTGCCTAGAGACAGGGTAGTGTAGTGTCCTCACACAGAAAGACATTAGTTGATGGGCAATGGGGTATGAATTGCATAAGATCAATACATACAAAAAGTATCATCATTATATAATATATTTTAAGTTATACTATATTATTATATACTGTAGCCTTTCTACCTTTCTAGACTGGGGCTGATGCCAACAGCTTCAACTGCTTGGGACCACCAACGTCTTCCACAACCCCAACACCTGTACTTCAGGAAAATCTGGAGGGAAAGTTTGCTCCACCTCCAAAGAGCCTTAACCCTTTAACACCGAAGCCTCAAAATGTCCAATATTTTAAGCATAAAAGGGCCAGAAAAGGTCCTGTGGGTAAGTGCTTTCGCCCATATTTCCAGAATAACTTTCAATATCTGACAGTTATTTACAGTTTACTGCATGCTAACACAGAATTGCTAAATAAAAAAGCTGAAAAGGGGCATACGCCACCTAGCATAGTGGAGGCCGTCATATTCCCTGTGAATGTGTGTACACTGGAACAAGGACAGAAGCCCACTTATATGATGAAGCTTGAATTGTGCATGGAAACATATTTTAACTTATAACTTTTTTTAGTCTTTTAAAACATAATGCAGAAATGTAACTTCGCTTGTAACCGGAGGGTTGCTGGGTTCAAATCCCTGCAGGTCAAGGGCTGGGTTAACCCTGAACAAGGTACCCAATCCCCATTGCTTAATTTTTATTTGCAGCTTGCATCCAGTGAACTCCGAGTGGTAGTCCCAAGCCTGGATAAAATGGCAGGGTTGTGTCAGGAAGGGCATCTGGCATAAAAAATCTTTCGCTATCATTCGCTATGGCGACCCCTAGAGAGGGAGAACCAAAAGAAAGAAAGAAAAAAGATGCCGTGGGCAGTGTGAGGCGCAGAGCTGCGGGTAAAGTTACACTTATAGGAGAATGTGATTGGTTTCAAATTCTGACAAACTTTGACTTGTAGTGGAAAAGCAAAACACCATTAATATTGGCACTTCCATCCAAGTGAGCCATAACAATGATCCAAACTCAACAATACAAGGTCTATGACATTGAAACAAATTTCACCCACTGCTTTTAGTGTATGTACATCTGGGGATTCAACTGCTGCAATATTGGAAAAAAAAGTATAGTTTTTTTAAAAAGCATATTCCATAAACAATTTTATGGTGATACTCCACACAGGGTGTTTTCTTTTTTTATGCAGTTTTACCAAAGCCAAGCTTCTCTGTGAAGTACATTTCACCTTCAAAAGGACAGTTTTTGAGTGGAACATTAAAAGAGAATCATTTACTAAAAGTGAACTGTGAAGGTTAATTAATGGGTCCCTTTTTAAGGGTAGCAGTGACTGGAGTAAAAAGGAGACACTGCTAAACTACAGCATGAGACACAGAAATTATGTTTAATGAGTATATCCAATTTAATGAGTAACTTTTCCAAGATATTAATCTGTGGCAGAGATGTGAAGGAAAGGCCGATGTTAAAAATGCTGTTTCTTTCTGCACCAAGTAATTGCAAAATCAGAGTGGGTCCTTTTTCCTTTTTGGCAATTATAGTGCTTTTATCATTAATTTAAAAGCCCGACTCCGGTTTGAGCCAAATATTCAAACTAAGCAGAAGATTATTAATAGGATCATTTTCATTCTCACTGAATTGATGGTGGTGGTGGCTACAGCAACAGCTGTGGTTAAATTGGGCCAACACCAGTAGTTGTGCTTCAGTGACAAGTGTTCACATTGTAATTCAGGTGATGTTGAACAACAAACTATCAAACCCCACAATAATAAAGTCAAATTCTTTGGTCGGATTTTTCATGAGTGTGATATGAAGCAGTTTGTTTTGTTGCCCCCCGGTTGAGTCTCCTGTGACCATGGGAGATTGGATCGGGATTTCCCCGCCCAGTATTCGTACACGCCACAGTTATGTCTGTTCATGAGAAGAAAATTGGGTTTTTAACCAGTCTGACATCGCAGATGTGTCTGATGTTGACATGTTTGTGTGTGTGCAAGATAGAGGGGGGGAGAGAGAGAGAGAGAGAGAGAGAGAGAGAGAGAGAGAGAGTGAGAGATCTGTAAAAGGGATTAAGGGATTTAAAGCACTACACACGCTGCTGTAACATTAAATAGGATGTTAATCATTGGAAAAAAAAAGCAGCTACCAGTGTTGATGTGACATTATGGAGGATTTGGACTGAGTGGATGGTCACTAATCCATCCTGAGGACATAATGCCTCCTCCAAATGTGGTTTTTGGGTAGCCCATGGCCAAGTGGAAGGGAATTGGCTTGTAACTGGAGGATTATTGGTTGAAGTCCCAGAAAAACTCAAGGGCTGGGGTGCCCCTAAGCAAGGTATCCAGCTCCCATTGCTGCCCAAGTGCCACTCGCTGATCCTGCGATCCAGGTTGTGTGTGTTCACTACTACTGGTGTGTAAAAAGAATACAGTAAATGCAGAAGTCAAAGTCATTATCACTAATTGCTGTATGTGCAAATAGAACTTTATTCTGAATGTGAGGTCACCTTGGCCAAACTGGGCTTTGAACTGGTGACCTTCCTACTGTGATATGTATATATATATATATATAGAGTATAGATGAGAGAGAAAGAGCTGCAGAGAAAGAAAACTCAGTTAAGTGTCTAAAAACAACACTGACTCAGAGGAGAACACTGCAGGGAAAGCTATAGGTGAAAGAGCTTGGACTGACGCTTTGACAAGTTGGACATATACATATATGTAAGTATATATATATATATATATATATAAGAGTGGCATGCAATCAGCATGGTGGTAGTGAAACCAGAACAGGATATTTGAGGATATGCTCAGTAAAAGAAAAAAAACAAACATTTGCAATCTGCACAAAATCAGATCATTAATTTAGTTTAGTTTAGTTTAGTTTCCTCTCTGTCACTAAAGTTGACAACATACTGTAAATAAGGGTATAAAGCCTATGCTGTGGTCAAGATGCAGGAAACATGAAGACACAGCAGTCATCTGAAAGTGGATTGTTTGCACACTCTTCCTTATTCTTTTGGGAACCATTGAAACACAATGAAAGCCATTTGCTGTTTATTGATTCCCAGGTTTGGCTCAGTAGCTCTGGATGATGACAACGCACAAAGAATGGTCGTCTATTGCCCTTTAGGTTCCCCAGGGAGGAGGCTTTGTGTCAGACATAACATATTACACTTTTTTTTTTTTAAGTTATTGATTTGTAAAACCATTTTAACACATTATATAGCACCCTAAACAAGCCACAGACAAAACATCACATAAGCACAAATACTTATGTTGTTTCAGTATGAATACATTATCTATAGTTGGGCTAATGCCTGGCCCATACAAGAGGATTTTCAAATCTGAGTTGATAATAAAACAACATTTTTTTCAGGTTTTAATCCTGAGAAAGCACAGATTTGATGATCCAGTCAAGGGGCAGGACCACACATTTTTAATTTTAATGAACGTTTAATCAACGTTTGCTCTTATTGGTTATTGCGGGGTTCTGCTCATGCCACAATTGCTGTTCAGTCATAAATATCAAACATGTTTAAGATTTCAAGCCTAAAATCAGAAGGCACTGATGATTGTCGGAAGATTATTCAATCGCTCTTTGTTCCTCCCTCATTTCTTATTTTATACACAGGAATTTAAATTTCTTCAAAGACAACAACATAAATACTGATGGAATGCAAGACTTGCTTTATACTAGAACTCGTAGTTTGGGTGCAAACGGCCTCAGGTCACTAAAAATAGAGAGCTTGTCTATTGTTTACTGAAATGTATGAAATTTTAAGCTAAGACGGATGTTCCGCAGTCCTATGAGTCAGTGTTTTTGTACATTCAGTATAGCTGTGAATCTCCAATATATCTCAAATATAAAGGGAGGGCCGAATAATAAAATAAACTATATGTTAAAACACAACAATTCAGATTTCTAATTCAGATTAGTGTTATTTATTTATTCCTATCATTTTAATAGGCTCTTTGCACAGCAGTCATTTTGATATCTATAATGCCCATTCAAACTGGCATTTGAATGGGTGACCTTTCTGTGTGAGTTTGCACGTTACCCCCCCGTGTGCGTGACACTCTGAATGTGCGAGTGAATGGTTGTTCGTCTCTGTATGTTTGTCCTCCGATGGACTGACCCCCTCGTCTTATGTCTGCTGGGATTGGCTCCAGCACCCCCGTGACCCTCATGTGGTACACAATGAGTGAGTTAGTGAGTGCAGGAAAAGCAAAGGTGTTACTGATCATATTAACAATGGCTTTGTTCAGTATTGTGTAAGTCAGGGCAGTCTGACTGTGAACCAGCATGCACGCTGAAGAGGAGGAGGTGCTAAATGGAACTCAGCTATCATCACTTTGGTTATTTACACCTGTGATTTTCTTGTGGCGAAAATACATCACTTTTCATGGGAGTTCAGAAACAGTTCCGACACATCATTCATGTGGATTTTATAGATCAGCATGTTTGGTTGTCCAGAGCCTCGATAGAAACATGACATGACCTTTCATGGAGCTACACGCACTTCAGGCCACCAATCTCCTGTGCCAACCAATAGCCACTGTGCTATTTGGCTATTTGTGCTAAGTTAGGGCCTCATAACATACAAAGTACTAGTGATGGTGAGATGAAGCCTCATGAGGCATTGAACCATCAGTCATCATCTAACCGCTTTATCCTCCACCAGAGGGTCGCGGGGGGTGCTGTGCCAATCTCAGCTACATCGGGCGATAGGCGGGGTACACCCTGGACAGTTCGCCAGTCCATCGCAGGGCCACACACAACTAGAGACAAACAACCATTCACTCTCACACTCACTCCTACGGTCAATTTAGAGTGTCCAATTTACCTAATCCCCACATTGCATGTTTTTGGACTGTGGGAGGAAGCCGGAGAACCCGGAGAGAACCCACGCACACACGGGGAGAACATGCAAACTCCATGCAGAAAGGCCCTTGTTCCAACCGGGGCTCGAACCCGGGTCTTCTCGCTGCAAGGCGAGAGTGCTAACCACTACACCACCGTTTTGGCATTGAACCACTTGAGCCAATTGGTTCGAGAAAGGGTTCATTTCTCGAAGCTTCATGTGCACACGAAACCACCTACTGGCCAAGTGTATAATCACAGGCAGCTGTATCTGAACCACATAATGTGTGATGAATTAAATTTTTGTGTCTGTTAGAAATGACTATGAATTACAAAAAATTTATGACCAAATTATTTCTGTACATATGTGTTTAATACATTTTTTGAATGTATTCTGTGTGTGTAAATCTTCCCAAAATGATAATAATAATATCATAATATGGCAGGTTGTGCAATGTTTTTCTGAAAATGGCATGGGTGTAATCAGGCAGAGGACAGTGAAAGTGCTTGTGGAACTAGGAAAAGGGCACAGATTATGCTTGTGTAACTTGGACAATGATGAGCCTCGCTGGCTCCATCCTATATCACCTATCCTACTCTCCTCACTCTCCTAAATCTCTCTCTCTCCCTAAACTCTCCAAACTATATAAACGCTATCCAAACTCTAGTATCCAAACTCTAGTATCCAAACTCTCAACTGACCGCAACTCTCCTTCAAAAACCCACATTTTGAATGGAGCCTGAGGGGTCTATATAGCTCGCGCTAAATCTGAACCACTTCACGAAGCAATCACGTGGTACAGCCGGGCAACGAGGCTTCGGACGTCATCATTTTTGGCTCCTCCCCTAAATGAAGCAAGCCTCGATACGCGCATCGCGGAAACGCCCCCTCCCCTACTCGGCACACGCTTCGAAGCCTCGAAACGGAACGTCACATCACTACAAAGTACACAAACCCCTCCACAACCCACTTGCAATTAGCATATATCCAGTCAAACTGCTAAACATCCATTTTTTTCAGCAGTAGAATCCATCCGCCCAACATTTTGTAGGTGCCTCTTGGTGTTGTCAGCCATATTGCAAATGTTTGCAGCTGCTACTACTGAAGCAGCACCAATGCTTCTGCTTTGCCTTTGTCAGCTGTGATGTAAAAAACAAAGTACCTCCTGTGTGTAGTGCCAAATATTTTGTTTGCCATGTAAGGAAACTCACAGATTTTTGCCCCTCCCACTAGTTAAATGTGCATTTTATCAGGCAACACGTGGTTAATAATAAAAACAGCTGATCCGGGGTATCGATCAACCAAAATAATCGTTGCGTGGCCCTAGAGAGAGGCCATCAATAAACTTCTATTCAAAAAAAATAAAATACTTCTAGAGATTCATCTTTTGCGCCCACCATCTGTGATGAGTCTCCATTTATTCCTCTAAAATATGCAATGCTGTGGGTTTTTACCCCCTCATGCAGTGTCTGCATAAGCGATATGTGTTGTGTTTGCACTTGTGTCTCACTGTGACACGTTGCCCTGCTGCCTGTGTTCAGTGACTGAGCTTGTATATCTTGAACGGAGTGAGCTTAGCACAGCTGTCCCTGTCATGCATCATTCCTCTGGTCACATCCTCCCGTACTTTATCCATCTGCTCAAGGCCTGCACGTGCGTGTGCATATGGGAAAGCCTGCAATTGTAATCCTCATCCTGCTGCATCAGAACAGGTTCCCGCTGTCACATCAGCAATACCCGGAGGAAAAAGCTGAAGCTGCAAGTGTGTGTCTATGTTCATGTTACACTGACGGTTGAGTCGCAGGTTTGGAAAGTGACGGGCTGTGTTTTAAAGGGAGCGACAGCCAGAACGTCCCGGCACTGAGTTAAAAGCTGAGTAAACTGAATGGACGAACACGCACTCAAAAGATTCTTCAGAATATTTAATTTCAACACGAGGCAAACTGCGCTGACAGCTGGACACCGCTGAGAAATTGAGGATGAACTGTTGATGAAAAGAGTTTGGTTGAAAAGCAGAGCAAGAGAGGCTGTCAACGCTGCTCTGCAAATGAAAAACAAAAAAACACTGCATGTGCACTAAAGAAAGTACATGTGCACTGTAAGTTAAATGCCTTTACACAGTCTGGGTCTGAAACACAATTAACGCACATTATTGCTTTTGTTATTGTCCTCATACACAATTAATAACTGTCGCCTTGTGAAATGGGGGATAAGTCTCACAGAATTGTGTTCACCTCATTAAATTACACTCCATTAAAGGTGTGAAGGTGAGAAGCAGAGTAATTGAGGAACCGTTTAAGTCCATGTTTAACAAAAATGTAAACAATTACGTGTAGAACGGCAGAAGAAGCTCAAGCCTGAGCAAAGCGTATCAACAGTATGTTATTTTAATTCATTTGGAATGAATTGTGTTCAATTTAAAAGGGGGCTAGCAAGCGCAGACTCATTTTCCATCCTAACTATCTTTAACTGCTTGCTTGTTTTCACTCATACTTTGCTATGTTGTATATTTTGTTGTTGTTGCTGCTTTTCTTGCTGTATCGTAAAGTGACCTTGACTTTTTTGAATGGCACCTAACAAATAAAATGTGCTATCATATAACTATACTATTATTTTTCCATCCATTCATCCTGCTGAAGCCAATCCCATCTGACATTGGGTGAGAAGCAAGGTACAGTCGTGGGAAAGTCGCGATCATGGTCTACTGTTTAGCCCAGACTCATTTTCCCACATTAAACATGTTGTTTACAGTCCGACTGTTAGTATCTTATGATTCACTACCTTTAAGCTCCAGCGCACAACTTCTGCCGCCCCCCTGAGGAATTCAATGTGATTACCAAAACACTGCCAGTGTGTAATATCCATTGGCTAGAAATGTTTATCCCATCAAACTCCTGAATTTAAAGGTATATTTTTTTTTGCTGTAGAATCTAATTCTGAAACTCTTCACTGGCGTTTCTTGGCACTTTCAATCATACTCCAAATATTTTCAGCTGTCATGAGGATCATGTGGAGCTGAAAGGCTTAAATCTGCAGTGTGAAGCTTTTGGTGATTTTTTTTTTTTTTTTGGCCTCTATTTGATCTTCAGGCTCTGTCAAGCAATGCTGTCAGACCTGACTGGGGGAGCGCTTGTGTGTATACAGCAGCAGTGCAGGGATGGATCAGGACAAGAAGTGTTTATCCCGTAAAACTGCTAAATTAAATTAATTAATTACATGTTAATACCAGACGTAAATGCATGTAGTGTAGCGCTAGCCAATCACAGAAAACACATTGTAAAGGTGTAAAGGGGGCCAATGGCTCCAATGATACAAATCCTGCATATTTCCACTTTAAGACTAACTTTATTAGACATGTTAGATATTTTTTGGAATGTACTGTCATTTCAACACCAAGCAGCTGATGATGTTTAGTAGTTCACACGGTTAAAGCACAGGTGCATAGTGGCTTTTCAGATTTTATTTTGTTCGAAGCCAAACCAACATTTTAAGCTTTAATAAGAATTAAAACACTACACCAAGTATTGATTCAAAGTCACACATACTTACTTGTGCTTTACGCTTCCTTAACAACCACACTCACTTCCTGGGTAAGGCTGCAGACTGGAGGAAATTGACCTTTTGATTAGAGGATAGCCCGTCTACCCACTAACCCACAGCCACTCTGTGTTACACAAGCAGTTACAAGCTCTGTCTAACCACTTTCTGTTGCTCCCTCTTCAACGGACAAGAGGAGTTCCGACACTGGTGTCTTTTTTTAGTCACATAGACATTTTATTTGCTGCAAGCGACAGTATATCCACACAATGCAATAAATGATCTTCTTTTAATTAAAAACCATGTCCATTCAAGATATTTTTAGTACCCGGCCCGCAGTATATTGAAATAGTCAGAGATGCAACAAAATGGGATCCCAAATCATTGTAAAATACAGTAATGTTGATAGCTCAAAGAAATGATGTGGCGCAGGAACCTCTACAGCATGATGTATCGTGTTTCTGTGAATAGGGGCTATTCAAAGAGCATTGGTACAAAACTGTTGCAGTTAAATTGAATATGCTGTGACATGGTTGTATATACAGTATTGCAATTGGAAGTATTTAAGTAGCCCTGTACCTTTTTGAAAAAGTATTTCCCTTGAGTATGTAGGTGCATTTGTACTGTGTAGTTCCAGTAACTATATGCCATATTTCCATTATAGTACAGTTCAGTTTGGTACAGTTTGGTATGAGATATGTAGCATGTATGTTCTGTTGCCCAATCAGCTGTCTGTCATGAGTGGAGCCAGTCTAGCTCCACCCGGACCAATATGTACCGTACCATACCAAATCAAACTGAACCCATTTACTCACTGAGAAGCAGGTTACAGTTCCAAAAACTAAATGGTTCCTGCAGGCTATTGCTAGGGTGAAAGGAAGGGAAGTTACCAAGGAAGCAGGACAATTAGCATGACAACACGTGACACCAACCCAGCTGGTAAACTCCAGTTCACAACAACAACGTCATTATAGTTTCTTATAGACATCAGCTTGAATTCAACACTGAAGCACACCCAGGTATACGTTCGCCTCTTCAAAAATGGCGACCACAAAATGAGAGGATTGTTGTGACCATTCAGAAAAGAAGCACTGGAAGCCATAAAGTCCATAAGTCCTCATGCTGGTTCCTGGTACTGGTTGTTTTATGAGTAAGTATTTGAGTTTCAGTTGATTGTGTTGTATTTTCATATTTCCGGTTTTACTTTGTAGTTTCTTCTCGGTGTGTCTTCTCCTGAGTTACTTCCTGTCATTGTCTGGTTTCCAGACGTTGTGACTGTCATGCACTGATGTGTTTCACCTGTGTTCAATTACCCCCGCCCCCGCCCCCCCGTATACTTAGTCTCTGTTTTCCCCAGTCTCTGTCTGGCAGCTGCAATAGAAAATCAGGACAAACAGTCAGAGACGATCTTTTAATGGGGGTTAACATGAGTTTATTGAATGTACAACAGCTAGGAATAAATGGTGTTGAACTAGAGGGAAATTAGGTTTCTGAGAAATTATAGCCACAGTCATTAGTTAAGGGAATAATGGAATTTTGCTAGGAAATCTGGAATAATGACATTAAGCTAAGATAGTATTTTTTCTAATCTGTCAGGTAAGGAATAAGACTTTTTTTGCTAAGGGTAAGGGATCAACCAATACAAGTTAAAAGAGCTATAATGAAACACTTAAAATAAGTGGATTTGCAAGTTTTTGTTTTTAAATCTTGTACTTAAAGTCATGATGGTGCACATTCTGGTACCATATTACATTGTAAATATTGTTTACCAGAGTGTATAAATGAAGTAACGCAAAACATGTAACACTATATCTTTATATTAATTTCTGTCCATATTCAATATGACTTCTCAAATTCGAGTACAACCTGTTACGGTAACCTACTGCGACTACTATTGCGGTTGGTTTCCTATGTGTTAGGATAGAATAAGGATTTCTTTTTCAAGGGGAGCGAGAATATCACATGGGCAGAGAAAGAGACAGTGTATGAATCATATGCACTGTATATAGCTCCAATTCTGCGGAATAGATAGTTTTCACTCTGCTTGACGTGTCCGTCATTACTCTACCAGCACATCCTTCCTTCCCTTCCTCCTTTCTCTTTCTTGCCTACTGCTTAGGAAGTACACTGACGTCACAGACAGACACAAAAGCCCACGCACACATCTGGACCATTGCAATTTGAAATGCACACACACACACACACACATACATAGAGAGAGAGATTTTCCCTTGTTCCTACTGCTCCCCGTGACCTGTGATGGGGCTGACACACTGTCTCATTTGATCAGCGTGAAACCATTGTCTGACATCTTTATTGGAGACGGGGGCTTCTGGGTGGGAGGTTGAGGGATACAATATATGAGCAGAGGTAGAACGGGAGAGAAGAGGGGAGGCAAGATGAGGGACGGTATCTGACCAAAAGAGTCCTCAAAGTCTTGAAGATTTCTCAATGAAGGAGGGAAGCTGTGAGAATGACTGAGGGGAGGCAGAGTGAGTAATAAAACTCAATTCAACTGGACATGTTTTCCCCTCAAAGGCATTTGATGATCACGTGTGCAGCTGTGATACACACACACACACACACACACACACACACACACACACACTTATTCTTCAAGCTCAAGGGTTTGATAGTTTTTTTCTCTCACCACCCCTGCTTGAGCTCAAATATTACATTACGGCCTTCAGCTGCTGCAAAAATCCAGTCACACACACACACACACACACACACACTCGCATTCTTGTATTGCACTCCAAGTGAGAACAATCTTAACCATAACCTGACACATAACCTAAACCTATTTATTACCCTAACATTAAAATCAAGTCCTCAAAAAGCCTTACAGTTGCAATGTCCTCACTTCCCATGGTCCTCACAAAGGTCTACATACAAGAACACACATAGGTTTGTGCAAGCTATTCTTGTCAGGAGACGTCATTAACTTCTATTCACTGGAAAATCTAACCAAACCCTGTTTACAGTGAAATCAATCCCTTACCCTAACCTTCACCTAAACACAATTGACATCTTGCCTATAGTGTTAACCAGTAACTCAGAAAAAGGTGCTACTCATTTAGGACGAGGACGAAGACGAGGACTGCTGGTCCTGACAAGGTCAGTATTTACACCAGAAAAGGTCCTAAAGAGGCAACAAATATAAGCACACATACAATTTGCAGTGCCTGCAACTATGAGTGTGTCTCCAGTACACGCCTGTGTTTATGTGTCTGTGTAGTTCAGTGTGTGAGCATTTGTGCAGGACACTATGGCCAATGTAGTGGAAAGGATGTCAAGAACACTTGGCTGTGATGTGTTACCGTGTTGACCAGGACCCAGCTGTGGTGGGGGATTTAACTGGTTGTCAGCATGTTAATTAGTGTTGTCATGATAATTTGAGCCCGCATGGCTGTTGCCACAGATTGAATAACGGGCCCGCGGTCTTTCAGGACACATCTGGAACCACTGATTGCCTTACAATTAGAATAAATAAAGGTAGCGCTGCCGTCAGACCTGTATCTCAGAAGACCACTCGTTCATGCTTAGCTATGTGGGTAGAATTTGCATACCATATCACATGTGTGCACGTGTTGGGTTCGAGCGTGCATATGAACCATACACACCGATTTATGGGGAGAGGCTGTGCACAGTTCAATGTGACGGTCTGCACTTCAAACAGCCTCCTATGGGTGAGTGTGTGTCAGCATATCAGGGATGTTTAAGAAAAAGTGTATTTTGTGATTAGACGGTTGCACTTTTTTTTTGGTTTTCATGTAAACTTACAGGTACATTATGTAAGAAATGTACAATATGTCATTAGAAATATACGGAAACATGTTACGCTGAGATACTGCTTCACTGACAACAACGGTACAGCCAATATGTTCACAATTTAAATTTCCATTTATGGCTAGTAAACTCTATACTTTGGTTTGCTGTCCTGGCCTGTTGCTCCACCCACCACCACTCACGCCATAACTCAGTTCTCTCTCTCTCTGCAGTGGAGATGTTATTGAAAATGTGTTGGCTGAAAGCTGAGAGGAAGCTGAAGACAGATGCCCAGTGATGCAATTTAATTATTTTTTTCCTGAGCAGGCAAATGATTCAACTTCAGCCATGGTTAGGGCTCTCGTGCACTCACTCACTCTATTGTTGCCTAACTATTTATATATAAATTGTATATGATAAATGGTCTGTATTTATATAGTCATGATGACCACTCAAAGCTGCTTTACACTACTGTTTTCCGATTCACTCACACATTCATATACAGTGTTCAGCACAATTTCTATTGTGTCATGCCCAAAGACACATCAGCATGTCGACTTGCGGCACCAGGAATTGAACCCACACCCTTCCAGCTGATGACTTGTAACACCAGATGTCTAATATATGGTAACATTTTGAATTTGGCTTCTCTCAAAGTTTGAGAGTGAGGACATGAGGACAGTTGTTGTAACAGAAAAGGGCACAAGGGAGAGGACATGATGAAGTCCTGTGGCGAGCCCTTAAGGGAGAAGCCCAAAAGTAGAAGAAGTCTATCCTAACTGAGAGATATCTGCAGGACCAGGGTCATATTCTAGAAGAGAGACCTTTCTGGTCCTACTCTGGTTGGTTTGCACATTTGAGCTGTGGTAGAAACTGTGGTGGGCACAAGATGGCGGCCTTTGTAAAAGCAAGGCCCTTTCCTTAAGTGTATACGAAATGCTGATGTAAAGATCATGTGATATTTTACACTTATATACACATACATTCATTCTGCATACTTATAGGAAGTATATTCAATTTCTGTCAATACAACTGACTACATGTTTTACATTCATTGAAGGCTATGATCCATGTCCAGGCAGAAATTAGAAATGCCAGACATGACCTTGAAAGAGACCTTGTTTATGTCCATGCATCTGGGACTCTCACATAATAAGGACCTGCATCTGTCCACAGACTTCAGACCAACGTTGCAATGGTTAACACATACATTTTCTACATTATTGAAATGAAACATTGTGCTGTTCCAAATTTTGCTAGTGGCCTTCTCACTTGTTGTTGGCCCAAATGCATAAACCCAAAACAGCACGGGTCATCTACTTGTCACATCAAAAGGTCACTTGTTTTCATGATGACTGACGACAAATATGACTCACTTTATTGCATCAAGCATCATAAAGACAACTTTGACGGTTTGCCCTTTTGAACTATAATAAAAAAAATCCCCTGTCCATTAACATAGTTTTTAATGCTAGCAATGCTAATGTATTACCTCTCTGTGAGACAAGTCTCATGTTTGACCCTTCACACACACACAGGTTCAGTGTCAAGACAAGACAAGGCCGTCTTGTCTTGACTTTACTCTTACACATGATGTTAAATGACCTAAAACCCATGTCAGTAGACCATGGATCCAAACCTACGTACACTGGTCTCCTGAGGTCCAGCTGGACATGGGATATGAGTGGAAGAACGGTGTGACCAAACCGAGCCTTGACCTCTGTGTTTCTTATCTTCAGATCATTGAAGCGTCTTTCATCATCCACTGTTAACAACTGCTATTTAGAAGTCCATCATATGCTGACAGTGGCTGCAATGCATAATACTGTATGTTTTATTTTTGCACTCCTGACATTAAAATAAAAGTTTAACTAATATGTTCACTTTCCTCCTGACTGCAGCCAATCTTTGAAGCAATTTTAAAGCCAAAGTTATACCAGTATTTTAATCCTTGAAAAAGCCTCCACTGACGTCAGCCGGCCTGTCAATCAGTCTATCCTGGGATAACCTGCACTTCAGATTTCCTTGCATTCAGGGACACTGCATTAAACAAAGTTGGCCTTGGTTTTCTTCATCATTACCCTCTCTCACCCTCTCTGATACATAAATATTACTTTACCATCCTTTACAATATTGTCTTCTGACATTTCTAGTCATTGTTTGATACCCCTACCATACCATACCTGGTTTTGTTTAGTTAAGAGTTAAATGACATTTAAGTTGAAATAATTATACTTAATGAAAAGAAGGTGCATTTTATATTTATCTCAGGGGCCAGATCAGCGCTACCTCTTTCTCTCACACCCTCCCCATTGCCAACCAAGTCTTCTTCATCTCATTTGATCATAATTCATTCCTTCATCAGTCTAATCAGGTCATCGGACACCATCACATCCAATGTTTGGACTTCAGGGATTTTCGTAGTTGCCGCTCAGAAGCAGAAGCCCTCAACTTTCATATCTGCCCCAATGTGTTCAAGCATCAAATATTATTAAACGTTTATATGTTTAATCATTTCTGTTTAATCTGTGATGATGAATACATTTCCTTTCATTAGTCTCTCTTGATTGGTCTACATGGTGGGCCCAGGCTTGGTAAGGGGTCTTGGGCTGAGCTGAACCAGGCCATGAATATTCGTAGGAAGCATTGTGTTTTCTTTCTTTCTTTATTAAAAATGATATTGGCTCTGTGCTGGCATTGCTAATGTGTTTTACGCAGTAGTTAGGGTTGAATTGCGCTTCATTTGCCTCAACATTACATACTAAGCTCACTGCTAATTCCTCAAATCCCAGAATAATAATAATGAAATAAATGTCCCTCTACCCACTTCTTGATCCAGACATTTTAGCTGTACTGTGCAAGTTTCTTGGCACTGCAGGTGGGATTAGCTGTCATGCTACAGCAGGCAGGTAAATAACTCCAGGACATCATGTCACACATTCTGGACTGGAGAGAAGAAAAGGGAGATTTTCTTAAATCCTCCACCAAGGGTTCGATGGTCCATTCACCCGTTTAATGAGGTCTGTTAGCCAAATGAGCAGTCCTTCAAGTGCAAGTATATACGTGTGTAAAAGTGTTAATATGATACTCTACACAAGTGCGCTTAGATGCATGCTAATTTATTTTGGCGTGCACACGCACAAGCACACTCGCCCATTTCCTCCAGAGCAATTCGTCACAATCACTCATGGAAAGCAATCGGCCTTAAAAACGTTATGCACCCATGAATATACAGCAAATGTATAACTTGTTAAATCTAGCCAAATGTCTGCAGCTATTCTCTAATGCAATGGAAATGTCATTAGTCGCTGCATTCTGGATGTACTGTGTGCATGCTTTCACATGGAGCTAATCAGCATTTATGCAGTCTGACATGTCTCAGAAAAAAAAAAGGATTTGCATCGAGATGTTTTACACATCTTGTGTTTGCACGGAGAAAATTGTGAACCTGTTTTAATCAGGTGCTAATAGTTGCTGCAGGCTTGTTGCAGAGAGCGTCCCACGGTGCTTCTGCAGAGTCTATTTGGGCCCTTAAGTGCCCACTGCTGCTTTAATACATGACAGAATTTTGAAAAGGGCAATATGAGTTTGGTTTTTAATTAATGTGGACCAACACACATGAGCTGATTGCAAATACTAATAATGCTTCACCGTGTGTATGTTTACCCTTGAGAGGGCACAAGAGAAAATGGACTGAGATTTTCTTTTTTTTTCTTTTTTTTAAAGATACAGTAATTCCACAACAAAGCTCTAAAGTGACTTTCAAGCTAAACTCAGTGGGTTTACCTAGGATTTTTGAACCCAGGTAGATTAGCAAAAACACGGCTATTAACACCATTGTTTGCTCTGCCCTGTGGTGTTTTTGTGTGTGTGTGTGTGTGTGTGTGTTTAATTCACCTTTGTGTCACCCAAGTGTGAAATGTCATGCCTTAAACATGCAGGAAACAAAATGGGCTGGAGGAAGAAAACAACAACAAAATGGAGCCCAGTGCCTATGTTACTGTTACTATTTTGACTTCTGTCCCTCCTTCAAACTCAAGAGCAAAACATTTTAAGGCAGGAATAATATGAAAGAAAATGTAGATTGAATTAAAAAAAAAATAAAAAATGGAGTGCTGTTCCAAGTTGTTAAAAGCAAGCTTCACAAAAACATTCATGGCTAAAGGCTATGCTTGTGGCAGAAAGATGAATGCACATTTTAGCATTGCACCAGCAATTACTGCCAAAAAAGAAGCAGACAAAGAAGAAATTTATGTGCATGAATATATTGCAGCTATAGTGGACTTGATCCAGATCACAGCTGTTGTTAACATTGGCTGATCTGAATATGAGGAAAGTGGAATAGAGGTCAAAGCTGGGTCTGGACACACTGTCTGACCTTCCACTCATATCCCCAGGCATTTCAGAGAAAAGACCTTCCCATGTCCAGCTGAACCTCAGGAGACCACTGTAGGTTTAGGATCCATGGTCTGGGCTGGATCCCAATCTACTGATATGGGAACCATTGTGTGCAACACCACAGTCAAGCCAAGATGACCCAACGGTGATGACAAGTGCATCTATTGCTACAAGGTCATACCATATGAGCCTGCGTGTGTTTATGAAGGGTCAGACATGAGACTCAGGAAAGGTACATTAAACACAATAAAAGCTATGTTAATGCACAGGGATTTTATATCGTATATTATATTTCAAAAGGGCAAATGTGTCATCATGAATCTTGATGCAATAAAGTGAGTTGTATTTGGAATATGACAAATAAAGTGAAATGAAATGTAGATAAAATAATATAAAAAATATACACATATATAGATATGTATATGTGTGTGTGCTTGTTTTAATTTGTTCCTTAATATATATATATATATATATATATATATACACACATATATATATAAATATATATACATACATATATATAAATATATATATACATACACATATAAATATATGTATATACATATATATATATATATACATACATATATAAATATATATACACATATACATATATATACATACATATATACTTACATATATATAAATATATATGTATATAGTCTTCACACACCCACACACAAAAAGTCATACATTGAAAGATTATGTAAGTGCTGCCTTAAACCAGTTATTTAAATGGCTGGAGCTTTCACACATTTCAGGAGGCAGCAGCAGCAGCAGGAGACTCTGTGACACAATGGCATATTCTGAGCAGGGCAGAAAAGTCTTTCACTGAAATGGACATGGAGCAACTTTTCAATTTGATTATATATGGAATATGTCAAATACTTACATTTTGCCTATTCATCATGTTAGACTCCAGTGACTGTGACTCTATGCAGCTCATTTCAAGCTTTTTGTCCACATTTTACACACACACACACACATCTATTTTTCTTCGGTCATTATCATATAACCAGATGCGAGTAAGACATAAAAGCAGATAAAGATGTATGTCAACAAACATGAATAATTTGTTTACTTTTCCGACAAACAAATGTAGGCACTTTATTTAAATGTGCCATTTCCGTCACTGTTGATCAATCCAAGGAGATAGCACACTTCTCTGTTTATGTTGTGTAATGGGTGTCACAATTCCTTTGAGGCTTAAATTAATGTATCATTTTGACATAGAACCACCAGATTCTTTATTCTGGAAAAACATCAGCAAACCATGCGATGTTTATTTTGCACATTGTGTGATTCAGTATTGCACACAAACACTGTTGTCAGCATTTCCCAGGTCAAACAGCTGTCAGATTAACAGTGATGCTGAATATGTTGAATACTTCCAAATATTATAATTGGTTTACCAGGGTGACAGCACTATATTGTTCTTGGCCTTATTCAAAGAGTTATTTTAAGACGCTTTGCCGTCCTGACTGACATTAATTAGGGAAAGACGTCATCCACCATTAAAACGTCACCACACAACAGCACAACAACACTTAATGTTTGTCAGTGAATGTGTGCTGGAGATTTTGTACGGGTTGGGGGCATTAGTGTAAGCAACCGACATTGTGTGTGAGTGTGCGTTTGTGCAGATGTTAGTGTTCCCTGCCTTGTATCGGTGTCTGCCTCTCGTCTCTTGTTTGGTCTCCATACGCAGCTGTGTGTGTGTGTGTGTGTGTGTGTTTGTGTGTTATTTCCTGTTGAGGTAAGCACTTTGTTGTGAGACACCAGCAGGAACGCTCACACCTACGCTGAGCCCTAATGAGGATTTTACTAAACCCACAGAGTCTAGTATATAACAATACTGGCCTCCATGGAAACCCTGACACTGCACTAATATCGTCTGTGTGTGCGTGTGTGTGTATGTATGTATGTGTGTGTGTGTCTGTTGCAAGCCAGAGTTATTGACACTTAAGGAGACAGAAGACGAAAAAAAGGAGGATGGTGTGAACAATGGGAGGGGATTGAAGGGGATGGAGCGGGAGAAGAAGTGGGACTGGTATGAGTGTAGATGCTAGATGGAGCCGGGTTTATTAATATCCATTTGGGGGACACTGTGCAGGGTCCGCACTAATGCTTCTCTTGGCATTGACACAGTTTGGCACCCTGTCTGAAAAAGACTCAGAAAGTGCTCTAAGACTGAAAGACCAAGCAAACTACCCAGACTGAGAGAGAGAGCGGCATAATTTCATAATTTACCTTCCTTTAGTGTTTAGTGGTTTACAAGGTGACTGATTTTACAAGCGTCTTAATGCATAAATATGGTGTTTAGCATCCTATTTCTTCAAGACCTTATGAAGTAACTAGCAAATAAAATTGCCGATCCCTTCTTTCATAACATTTTGAGTGTTTTTTTCAACTTAATCACAGTGTTTGCTTGGTCAAAACGGACATAGCCTGGTTTACACGAGGCTGCATCTCAATGTCACTTGAGATTGAGGATGGGTCTTGTCAACTCCCACTTCCATGAGGTCACAGATCAGAATGCCGTAGCTATGGGAAACGCGTCAACAGACGTGCTTGTTGTAGTTTTCTCGGAGCGATCTTGTAATGGCGTCTATGGAGCAAGTCACTTAAAATGGAAGCGACAGCTGAATCGGAAGATAGCTGCTCCTCAGCGGCCGCCATGTTGGATGTATACAAAAGTCAATTCCCGGTCGTCATCCTGTTGAGCCCACCTCTAGCGCGCATTTGTGATTGTTTCCCTTTTGTCAGACATTTGGCCAAAGCAGCGTCATTGCCAGACGTGTCTGCGGAGCGAAACCAAATCGCTGGCAGATTCAGTTCACCGATGTTCATCCAACAGATGAAGCACATTCCCATACACACATACAGCCACCCACACCTATCAACTATATTGCTACACTATATTGTTTCATAGTTAAAAATGTATAAACAAAATGAAGTGATCAGCAGTTAAACTATGCCGGTCACATTAGACCATGAGCACTGAAATAAGGCAGGGTTCAATGAACACTGGAGAAAGGTTAATGTTTTTTGACTAAACATTCCTGTACTTCATTACAAAATCGTGTATCTCAAGCAGAGAGACAATGAAACCACTGATAAACACTTCAGTGTTACAGTTAATGGCTTCGGTCTAGCAAGATGGAAACAGCGTGCTCAAATTAGTGTGGTTTGTCTTGTGAGTGAAGGCTTCAATTGTGCATAAGCTGAACAGTAATGGCATGGACTATAAGCCAGAGGCATGGTGAAGTTAAAGACTGCAATTTGTATGCAAGGAGAGGAGCATCTGGTCAGCCAATTACCATCTAATGGTTGCTCTTCATCCAGTGTTAACAGTCGTCTTATCTGCACCCTGTCCGTACAACACAAACACACACACAATAGAACCACTTTTAATGTTCCTACATTAAGTTACAGTCAAACAATGCTGACCTGGGGCTTTCATGCCTTTCCTTAAAATCAATCTTAATTGCCATTAAGGCAATTTTGGCATCTCCTCATATTTAAGAATATGAAGTGACAGAAACATTTCAGACACAAACAAGAAGAAGAAGAAGAAGAAGAAGGACTTTGATCTGCGATGGAAAGCTCTGAACTTCTGTGCTGAAGACCGCCCAAGAGCAGTGATCCAGAAGAATGAAGGGCAACTTCAATCTGTGTTGAACTTCCAACTGTGGACGACAGCATTGCTCGTCTTCAGCCTGCCCCACACTAGAGGATAATTGGCAAGATTTCCGTCCCGATCTGGCCCTGCTGACAATTGTAGGTAGGCTGATTTGTACATATTATCTGGTCAAATTATTCTGTAGTGTGAGGCGTTAACAGATGCGATTTTAAAATAATCGGACCCAGCAGAGTCTTAAACATGTTTGATATTGATGTACGACTGGACAGTGATTGGGGCGTGAGCAGAATCTCACAATAACCAGTGAGAGCGAGTTGACCGACTCTCCTCCCTGAAGCGTGTGGCCCTGTGTCTTCACTGGATCGTCTAGTCTGTGCTTTTCTCAGGATTACAAAGTCGTTGGTCTCCTATGTTTTTCAAATCAAGTTGGATTTGAAAATCCTCTCGTGTGGGGCAGGCTTTTGTGCGCAGCCTGCCAAAACGTCTTGGAAGAAGAAGAAGATGAAGAAGGGGTCTGTTGCAGTACAGTAAGCACTTCCTCCTTAAGACCTTTTATAACTCTGTGGTGGCACCAGCCATCATTTTGGAGTGATTTGCTTGGCAGCAGTTTATTCTCAACAGCAAACAGGAAGAGGCTGACGGACTGATAAGAAAAGCCAGCTCAGACCTGGGATGCCCCCCTGACCCAGTGGAGGTGGTGGGAGAAAGGAGAATGATAGCCAAGCTGTTATCTTTGATGGACAACCTGTCCCAGCCCCTGCAGGACACCAGTGACAGACTGCTGTTAGACTGTTTAACAACTGCTCTCAGTAGACCACATGGAACTCATCCTGTGTTGATCCAGTGTTGTGTAAGAGTAATATCCTCAGTGTTGACACTATGAATATTAAACAATAGCAATTCGATATACTACCAATGAGTATATTTGTACAAGTGCACAACTGCTTTAAAATAAAGCAAATTCAATTTCAGTAATAGTACATTTACATTGATAGAGTATAAAAGCACCAATGTCTATACTGTATATCTTCATTTATTTCATGTTTTTTTTTTTTTACAGGACCAGACACGGGTAGGGGATTTGGGGGTTTGCGTACCCCATATCACAATTCAGCCTGGATCCCCAACCCAGCCGTGGAACCACACCAAAACACCCCCGAGCACCACTGAAGTAGAGCTGGTCTTTGATTATGATTATCAGGTCAACAATCTGATTCCCCTGTGCATCACGATGCATTGCATGCTGAATTTTCTACATAATAATGCACATGGCTTTATTTTCATCAAGTGGTCTGATGAATATTAACTTAACTATTGATTTAAACAGCGTTCCATTCACCAAAAACAAAATCAATGCTTCTGCAGTTGGGCTGCAGCTTCTACCAGCTGAAAAAAATCCAAGCAGTGGTTTGAGATTCTAACAGTCACAACATTCACACCTACTGTCAATTCAAAGTGTCTAATTAACCTTCGCATGTTTACAGACAGTGAAACTCAGGCACACCCAGGAGAACATGCAAACTCCACATAGAGAAACCATTGATTGATCTGGGATTTGAACCAGTGACCCTCTGGTTGTGAGACAAAAGTGCTAACCAATACTCCACAGTATGAGATAATGTCATAGTAGTTATAGTACTATATGTTATAAATTAAAAAAATAATCATGTAATGTTTTAACTGACATTTAAATTAACATTTATTTAATTATTTTTTTTATTTGTACTAATATAATATCAAGTGTTGCTAACTATGTACGCAGAGCTATCATTATAAGGACTTGACATCCATTCATTTGGACAGCCTCACCAAAAGCATGGTACCTAACCTTAACCATAACCAGTTAATGCCAAACCCTGACCTTTACCTAACCTCAATTCAAATCTCAGCTCTAAACTTAACCAGTTCTGCCTCATGAGGATCAGGTTTTGGTCTCCATGAGGACTAACTGGTCCTGAGGTGGGGGCAGCCTTCTAACCCTCGGCGCCGTTTGCAAACGTCCATTTCAAGACAGCGTTGTGCAAAAATGTGAAAATCCTTCTCCCGCAGTTCGACCACACTTCATCACACATCTGACTGAGTGCTCTCACCACCCGCAGGGAACGAGGTTTGCATCGATTATGTGCTGTCGCTGCATCAATGCAGAATCGTCCGTACCTGCGTCACGGTGCATCTGAAGAACAATTCATTTCCACAACCCCCGACACAGGAGTGACATATTTATTTAAGTTAGATCACCCGGCAGGCAAAGTGAGGGGAAAGGTGGGACGGCGCACCTGAAACATGAGGTCCTCACATCATCTACCATTATGTTATGTAACTGGAGATTTTGAGTCACGGAGCTCCAAAGAAAACTGCCTAAATAAAGAACGCTCCACATGGGAGGAGTGGAAGAAGAGTGGAAAAAGGGAGGGATGGAGTGGGAGAAGATTGCTTGCAAACTAATGACTTATTCCTGAAGATCAAACACAACAGACTAAACAGATAATTCCCAGCCAGCGATACTTAACACTGCATAGACGGTCTCTCTTTTCCTCAGCTAATTCACAAGGGGGGTAATTAAAAGAAAGGCTATGAAAAACACTCAGAACACAGGCACACCGGTGCTCGCACGCACTCCTGCATTGTGGGAGGCCTGCCACACGTGGCTTTGAAAGCATGAGTTGTATCCCTTTGGCAGCTTATTGCCTGTGTAAAACGCATTTACAATGTCAATAAAAACCATTTCTAATCATTTGTCGAGTGCACAAATGTGCAGTGCCCTAGGTGCTGTGACTAACACATTTCCCTTGTCTCTTTCCTGATAAATCGTGCCGCCGTTTTTTTTTTTTCCTCCATACAAAAACGCATGGATGCATGTGAGAGGACAGACACGCACACAACACAGTGTCACACCATGAGAATCCATCTCTGGATACAAGACAGGTCATTGTGTATGTGCTGTAACATGTGTCGTGTTTTTTGTCAGAGGATGTGGCGCGAGGGCTTTATTGTTGATTTAAGCCATCAGAGGCTGACGGGGGTGTAACGGAGGTGGGAAAGCAAAGATAACAGCGATGGAGAAAATGAAAAAAAAAAGAACGTATTGATATTTTTTTCCCTCTCTCCACACACACCTACACGAGAGATCTCACCCAGACAAATCAAACAATCCACAAAGACACACAAACACACCTTTCAACACGCTTAGGAAGACACACACACACCTATTCAACAAGCCATGTGCACCACCGCTGCACCCAATGCCTGGTTATATCCATTCAGCACGAGGCGGCGCACGCCAGAATTGACCTCATCACCGCCGGTGTGTTGGGGTACAAAAGTTGTTGCGGCGCTACGTGACACACCTTTGAACTACGGATGCGTCCAAGTGAAAACTGGCTGAGCAGATTTTGGCTTCATAAAGCATTCGTCTTCTTCTGTTTGGAGATTGTTTGGTCTTTTTGCTTTATGATAACTTTTATTTTCTTTCCTTAGTCACCCTGAGTTTCTTCATGCTGTGTCTGTTTCTGTGATTGTATACGTTGTAATGCATACTTATTAGAATGAAGGGGGTTGTTTGTTGTGTTTTTGTGGAAAAAGACTTTTCTTCAAACAGCAAAAAAAATAAAAAATATTGCATAGGGAATGTTCTGTTTCCCAGAACCCAGCCACTGGTGGGCCACACCCAGCCTACACCTACTGCCGATTCTTAAGTCTGGACAAATGGGGCGGTGTGCCTCGGTAAGGGAATTGTAAAACCTTTGCCAAATCATGAATGCAGATCACCGATGTGTAACAGGAGAGTACAAAAGGGACAGGGCAAGGTGGAGGCAGATGATCCGCTGTGGCAAAAGGAGAAGAAGAAGAAGAAGAAGAGAAAGTTCTGTTTCCATGTGGAGAAAAGCCTTAACCTGGTCCACGTTATGTTCAGAATTTAGTTTCACCATTCGTGTGAGTCCTAGAGGCTCCATATGAAGCTGTGCACATACACAAGCACGCACTTTTTGCATCACATTGCATGTATGGATTAATCAAGGGTTTTTTTTCTTGCCCCAAATAAAAAGAATTGATCACGCTATATCACAACCCATTCACATTGTGTGTGTTTCCCTATGTCTGCTTTATTATGGGACCAAACATCAAATATCTTCATTATTGGAGGATTTTAGTTCACTTCTTCACTATAATGTGTAAGTTTGGTATATATTTGTGCAGCTTGAAAATACATGGAATGGAATGATAAATATTTGTCCATTTTGTGTGGAAATAATGAGTCATAATGCTCCTTTTTATGCAACCGCACAACGTTAGTGAGTCCGATGAAGAAAATCTGGCTTGACAAAGCAAGTTGATAACCATCTTTGTGGTACTTGTTATCCCTGGTTGTGGATTTAGGTTTTGTCGAGCCTGCCCAAGAAATAAAACCCTGACTGTGCTGAACATGCTTCGAAATACAACCCTCATCTCTCCAGAGCCAGAAGCTGTGTGTGTGTGTGTGTGTGTGTGTGTATGCACTGCATTTGTGGCGCATAGCATTTTTGTGAGTGTAATTTCTCTTGCTGTTTTGTGGCGAGGAGAGGAAGTGGTGAGAGACAGTGCCAGTCTCTCTCCTTATGGGGGGTCTTGTGTGTCTGAGACTAAAAGCTAAATAGAACTTCAACAGGGGGGCTAATGGGTGCTCAGTGACAGGTGTGTGTGTGTGTGTGTGTGTGTGTTCTATAACCTTTTCCAAAGCTGAAAACCGTTCATGGCTAAGTAACCGGAAAGCCACGGCACATTTACGACGTCATTCATTTCCACACTACCTGTTTTTTCAACACAGCATGCTGAGGTAAACTGCGGCACACACACACTCATTTGCATGAGTGTATGACCTATGCAGCTCACTCATCCCAGAAGGACCGAATGGTAGTGGATGTTAGAGTAATGCCATTTTAAACGCGGTGGGGAGAAAAGTGGCTCCCATCGAATTAGCCCTCCATTCACTCGCACTTAGCACTGTCACGGCCACGCTCCATCTCTTTGAGACGGATCACTATTCACTGCACAAACACACCTGCAGTGCCAGCGCGGCCCATATTTACACTTCACATACATATGAGACCATGAAAAGAAGTGAATATGTAAATCATTATCTTTGTTGTTGCTGCCATCGTGAATACTGCTCGCACAATTATCCCTAACATCATTATCCTTCCTACACCAGCATCGTAAATATGGAAATGGGAGAAGCATAATTATGGACGGGAGATTTCCTCATTGACTATTTAAATATGATGCATTGTGTTGTAAAACAAAAAGACAACACAATGTGGAGATTCCACCCTTCAAAACTGTGAACTGTGCATACGTACATACGTAGTGTGACACAACAGACAACAATGGAGGAGATCCAGCAGCTCTTTTGTTCCTGCTCGGTTTGTGGCTGTTTGTCTCAACAAGATGTCCAGATTTGTACGAGTATATAGACGTTGGGCATTTGTCTCGACTTCCATGGAACAGTTACACCGATCAAAGGGAATTTTGGGCAACCCGTGGCCAAGTGGAAAGGGAACTTGACTTATAACCAGAGGGTCGCCGGTTCAAATCCCCACCCGGCCAAATAGTGTGGCAGCCCACTGCTCCTAATTCTAGGATGGGTCAAAATGCAGAGGAATACTAACTAAATTTGCTATCGCCCAGTTCCACCCATACCCTTTTACTCTGGTACCCCAATAAACTGAATGGTTGGGGCTGGTTAGTTTGATCCCATACTTTACCAACATGGCATTTGATTGCACGGCAACTTACAACAGATTGACTGTCTCCTTTGTCAAAGCCAGAGCAGGTCTGCATCACCTGCATTGCTATTATGTAACGTCTAGTTTTGGGTTAATGCCACAAAAAGAACTACAAGATTCTACTTTACACAGAAACTGAATAGGGTTAAGAAGAGCGATAGAATAGGATGATGGACAAGGGAGAATACTGGTCCGGGTTTCAGTTGCTGGTGTTTGACCTTGTTCTGTTACTGTTAGACTAGTAAGTCTAAATCATTTCTTTATCTAAAGTGATTTATTTCTCTCATCGTCTCGTTCTGATTCAAACAATGTGCATTCAATGAGCAATCGCTAATTAAAGCACTATTGTCCTTTTGTTGTTTCTTCAGGAGGTTCATTTTCATTTGTAATATTGTGGAAAAAATATTTTTATCATATTGGTATAAAATGCATGTTACCAGTGCAATGCCGTTTACCAACTGTAGGGGGACCCCAAGAGCAATTTTAAACTCAACATTTTCCTCGTCTTTGAGATTTCTGAGGATTTTTAAGGTGGAGGATGACAGTGCCACCTTAAAACTCAACTTTTGTACAACCTTACATTTTCCTTTTCTGCGTCATTGTATAGTTTTCAGCGAGTTTGACCAATTATTGCAATTTTCCTTGTGCAATAGGTTTAAGGTGGCGTCACTAAATTGTCTTCCTCGTTCCTGCTTATGAAGATCCCACTGTTGCTGCTACACAGAGGGTTTTCCCAGCAGACACCACAGCCAGGCCGGGGTAGTTTTTAATGATTTTAATTTAAACTCAAACATGAAACCCAAGTGTCCTGCACTGTTTCCAAGCAGCGCTCTGCATTTGCAGCTCTCCATTCTGGTCCAGCCGCTAATGCCAAAACAAAGAGAGGTTGATTAGTCAATTCACCCCGGCTGAGCTAATCAACTCACCTCTGCCCTGTCTCTCCAAAACCA
Source organism: Solea senegalensis (assembly GCF_019176455.1). Lineage (NCBI taxonomy): Eukaryota > Metazoa > Chordata > Actinopteri > Pleuronectiformes > Soleidae > Solea > Solea senegalensis. Next base: position 21,934,808 of record NC_058030.1, read on the forward strand.
CGGCCACCTCCACAACCACATTTAGCAACAATGCATATGTAGTGTGCGTGAACAATGCAAACAAACAAAAAAAAAAGCAGCTGAGTTTTACTGTAAATACAGACATGAAGTGAGTCAAGAGCAGCTTCTGAGCCAGTGAGTCAGTGTAACACCTACACATGCACGCTGCAGCAATGACTATTTTTTGCAATTTTCATTTCCCCCCCCCACAGTTTCATCACAAATAAGAGCTCAAACTATTTGTTCCCTGTGTTTTACATACTGGCACCTGCAATGTTTACGGCTTGATCCGCCTGTGTAGAGCTTTACCTGCTCATAGCGATTACCATCTCACGTAGGCATGGCAGAATTCATCCTGAGATGTACACGTCTGAACTTGTTCAGTGTACAGAAGATGGAGATTTTTTTGAAAAAAAGCACTGAAAACCAAGTGTTCTTTCAGCATCTCCAGCATGTTTTCAGGTGTCCACCTCTCTGTTGGACCAGTGTTTCTTGCCTCAGGCTCTGAATGCCAGAACTGTAAGACCATGGGGGGAAAAAAGTTAAATGTACTTTTGCAGAAAAAGGTGGATTCTCTGGGGATTCTGCTTATAATATACATGCGTGATACATTTAATGAGCTTTTACAAATGCATTAGATATGTAAAACTAGGTTACACATAAAATGTACATCACTTAATATGAAAAATATGAAAAACTTTACATTTTAATGATACTGCACTGATACTGTGATTTAAATTGAATGCAGGTTACTTAGGGAAAATCTTTGACTGAATGTCTCAACAGGCTAAACCAAATTAACAGGCTTTGTGGGGTTACTGAAAGGGCTGAAAGAGGATTTTCGCAACACTATAAAATATGCATGCGGAGGGAGTAATCATCGCTCACATACACAACATGTCTATTCATTAATAGCTCATTTTATACCTTGTGATTTTTGTTGTGCCGTTAATGTTTATTGTCTGTAATTGTTGCAGCTATCATCATCACATGGTTGTCTTTCTCACAATGCACCGTGATGAACAATGCAGTGAACAATATAACAGCACAGCTCACAGCACCATGGGATCAAGCGATGTCCTTTTGTCAGCGAAGGGAACACTTCACTCGCTGTATTGACTACAGCTGTGCTGAATGAACTATAACAGCCTAGTTATTAAAATCAATAGCAATAACTACAATTCCTCTATTTCAGATTGGCTCTTGACTCAATCAATGGATATCAAATTACCCTGCCTCTAGAGCGCATAATCCCACCACACCAAAATAGAGCAGGCTTAGGTCCTGAATATAGATCAGAGTGCAGAGTGCGTATCATAATGAAGGTGCTCATGGAGAAATTACACAACAAAAGAGCTGCTCTCTGCAGAAATGCTCAGGCGCTCCATACAGTGTTTTTATTGCAGTGGCAACAAATGCGGTGTGGTGAAAAAAGACTGTAATAGCATGTGGGGGGCGGCACAGGAAGTGATTAATGTAACGTCAAGGCAGACTGAAAACTGCAAACGAGTTGGAGTATGTCCGAAAAAACAAAGAAGTGTCCACAAAAAGTGAATTCTACTGCTCCAAAAAACCTGTTAAACAATTTTGACAGTATAAATGTGTCCTGTTGTTTTTGGAACCTTCTATCATTGTGTGTGTGGATTTAATTACTGCCGTTAACATGACCAGTTACCATTTCAAATTAGCACAGACGCTGTTCACACATCATTTCCATGCCCAAGTGTTAAGGTTAACCCTTTAACACGTTTGCACACTTTGCATTACCGTAATTGCTCGACGGTTTGTGGTTTTTCGGAAAAAAGTGAGGAGAGAGTTGGAAAAACGCCGGTACATGAGTTTCCGTTTTTTCGGAAAAATTTAAATACTGTTCAAAGTTCAAATTTTACATGAAAAATCTGCTGTTCATGTACAACTACAAAGTTTTTCTTAAATAAATTCTATTTTAACATGCAGTAAATTGTAAATAACTGCCAGATATTGAAAGTTATTCTGAAAAATGGGCAAAAAGCACTTAACCACAGGACAATTCTGGCCCTTTTATGGTTAAAATAAGCACACACAAAAAAATTCAAGACGGACATATTACGGCCTAAAGGGTTAATAGCTTTGTACATTGTATATATTATTATATTCTTTTATTATATACTTTTTGGTGTTTTTATTACATTTTCCTTTAACTGTGTGTGCTGCTACACTGTAAAAAATCCCCTTTGTCACAATTAGTCCGTCAAACCTCTTAAACATAATCTTTTTTTTTAAGCCAGAGGAAAAAAATCCAACCACACTTAGTGAGTTAAATAGTTTGGCACGATTGTCTTAAGGTAGCGATATAACAATAAGTAGCATATCAAACAAGATAATGTATTATTTGTATTAATTGATTGTAAATTGTTAATTATTGCATTATACTGTATATTATAATATAATCAATATATTAATAAATATAATTTATTTTGGACCAATCTTGATTTTTAAACAACAAAAATAATGAACCATATTGTGTCTGTTTAGGTGAATTCGATTACAGGCTAGGTCCACTTTAGTCAAAAAAAACAAAAAAACAGAACAATAATGTTGTATTTAATAATTCAGTTGGGTCGTGGCAGAGTTTGTTTGGGTCCCAAATCAAATTTGTAGATTTTTTCCAAACTTTTAGTTAAGATGACTGTACTAAATACAACGTGCATACAATTAAGTTTTAATTAATTGCTTTATGGCTGTAAATTAGTCACTACATTATGAACAAATGTGCTCTTTTCATGATTTATATTGTGATTTGCTTCATAATTGTTTCCCATTTTTAAAAGGTCCCCATATAGAAAGCTTGGGAAACACTGCTGTAATACAGGATGATTCATAAATCCAACATTACTCATTACTGAACATTACTGACCATTCGGATCATAAAATGTCTAATGTGATACAAAGGATAAACGGAGGGAAAGAGCAAGAGAGAGAGAGAGGGAGTGAGAGAGAGCACACTCCATCCTGATGACTCAACGTCTTCAGGACGCTTGTAGTAAAAAGATACATGAAAGCTGATTGGTGCTGGATGAATAATTTGCACTTGCATTGCTGTGGTTTCAATCGGCTGTGGAATTCAACAATGAAGAGGAGTAATTAGTTTTTATGTATTGTTAAATCTTCTTTCTCCCTAAGAAGCAATTCCTTAAAAAGCACACACACACATACACAATTTGCGTCTTTTTTTAGTGAGCACGCAGAGTTAGGATTAAGAAAATGAGTTCCATTTTAATATTATTGTTGGCTGTAAATCACTGAGTCAGCCCCTGAAATGGAAAATCTGATGTGTTTGGGAAGTGGTACGTGCATGTGCCTGTGCACACGTGAGCCTTTAGATGCCCTCAGAGTCAGTGTGCTTGTAAATAAATGGCCAATTGGTATTGACTTCAATTTAGAAAATGCTGCCGTACACTTTTCTCTCAATGAGCCCTTTGGAGGGAAATCCACAACTGCTCTGCCAAAGGAAATGTATAACCCGTGGGGGTCGCAGGCTCCCGTTTAGGGTATTTACCGTTTCCACAAACATAAACAAACAGGAGAAAGGCCCTCGTGCACTCGTGATGACAAACGCTATGATCTGCGCTGAGAACACACTGCTCATGCTGTCGCTGTTGAAATACGCCAGTGACAGAGTGACTTAGTATGAGGACGGGTGACTGAAGGCTGGCCACAGGCAAATATGTCACAGCTAGTTTAGGCTTCACATCACGTCCCCATACATGGTTCGGTGTGGCTCGTATGAGTCAGCGGAAGCTGATGTTTGTGGTTTACAAGCAGAGGCGGAGTTGGCAGTGGCCCACACTTAAATGGATGAAAAGCAATGGGTAGAGATTGTGCCTTGACAGAGTCCATAAGTAAAACCTGAACTTAGACCCGGTGGGTCCAGAGAACTGATGGAGAGTGCCACATGGCTGGCCTTTCTACAGAAATACACTGCCCGGCCCCATAAAGAAAAAAAAAAGGCACTGAATGTTTTGCAGTATCACAATCGATGGATGTTTCAGTTGGTCAGTTCTAGGTTCAGCAACTTTATGAGCCCACAAATATGAGGTCAGCTGACTAACCGTACTGAATGACCACACAGCTTTTCTCGAATTAACACCGTCATTAACAAGCTGTCGTCACCTTTAAAGTGTCCATATGAGTGTTCATTCAATCCTTATTGATGCATAAACACTTGAATATTTGTTTTTGTTTACGTTTCGTGTGAAGTGTAACACTATGAGGGGCAAGGCACAAGCACGACCGCCACTTAACACGACTAAAGTACGACGGCTGCACACGGAATGCAGCTGAAAGTCATGAGAAGCGACAGCAAAAAGGTTTCAGATATGGACTCTACTGATAAAAACAAACTTGGACATTCAGGTGGGCTGCAGAATAATATTAAATCACAATTTCGGCTTCTCACAAAGGGATCACTCGATAGGGAAAATGCATGCTCCGACAATAGAATGCAACATAAACAGCTGCCTGACCAATTGCCTGCATGCATGTGTGAATCACAGCTGCTGCTGTTCCTGCACCACACAGCTCCAAGTTCCCTGGACACAGGATTAGGGTTAGAGCATACAAATCTAGCAGAAGATGGTCCTCGCTCTCTTTCCCTCCCTCTCTCTGTTTCTGTGTATGTGAGAATGAGGAGGAGGAGAGAGGCAGTAGGACATAGTGTTTTGGTAATTACTTAGGATTCCACAGGGAGCAATAGGAGCTCTGCACTGGAGCCTTAACTCTTTCGGAGAATCTGTTTTAACTTTTAATCTGACAAAAAATGTGGTTTGGCTTAAAAAGGCCTTTACTTTGACTATGCACCGCAGACATTTTATAAACACGTTTTACATAATACCAGAGTGTGTTAAAAATGCAACAAATAACAAAAAATAATACATTAAATCATCATAATTAGAGTCACCTTATATGTATCGCTCCATCTTAATCTAATTCCACTCTTGGGAATAAATCTGCCTCCTGTGAAAAGTCGGTAGCACGGTCTCTTTACACCACTGTATTTTAACGTTGGTGATAATGCTGTTACATTAAGAGCTCAATATTTTCTCAGGTGGTGCTTGGTATGAAATGTTTGAGAACTACTGTACGAGAAAACATATAAATGAGGCAATATGTCAGACAACTCGTCTTTTCGCCATCATAAAAGTGAAGATAGTGGAGAGATGTAGTGCCAAAACAGTCGGAGACAGGGTAATGGGAGATCATTTTACTGGATCCCCACAGATCCAGAAAGACAGAGGAGGTGAATCACTGCCATGAAAACATGCTCACAGCGAGCAGAAGAAGATGTAGAGCAGGGAACAACACAAACAACGGATTTCCGTGGTTAACTCTTGGTAAAACATGGACTCAGACTAGATTGACCAAGAGTTAGTCTGCACAGCAACGTAAAACAGCAATTACTATCTTTAGCTGGTAGACTTGAATGTTTGTCACAAAGCCAGATAGTGTACATTTGTTTCCCTTCAAGTTTCAGTATGGAGTAAGATACAGGGACGTTAAAAATGTCAGGATACTGGAATAATGTCCTCTCCACCCGTTTACAAACTTGATTTTAAATAAAATGATAAGGATCAGATATAGTCACTTCAATCTCAGTGGATTTAAAGTGTGCAGTGAACGCTGACCAGTTGAATCCAGCACTGTTCCTGTTTCCATTTTTGCTCCATCGCAGGCTGCCAACATGACAGGTCCATAGAAACGGAGTCACATGGCGTCCGGAGCTCTATTGGATGCTATTTTGCACTATGCACCTTACATTTATGACAACGTGTCAAGACACAAGCTACCATGGAAGGATGACGTCTGTGGATTGCACACAGAAGGACATGGAACATTCGAGTGCATAAAAATTCCTCAGAAATTGGTGTATTTTGGAAACAGAAAAAGTGTCCATGGGACATATTCCAACGTGACAATGCCAGGATACATGGGGCTCAAACTGTGAGATAATGGTTCAGGAAGCATGAATCATCATTTTCACACCACAGAGTCAAGACCTTAACTCCACTGAGAATCTTTGGGAATCTTTTATATCTCACTATATCATAACAAGCAATAATGCAAATATGGATTGAAATAATTGCATGAGGAGTAAACGTGCGGTCATAATCAAAGAGAAAAGTAAACATATCCGTGAGTGTGACTTTATTTTTGGCCGTGCAGTGTGGCACAGACTGGGTGTCTCAATAAGACCATTTCTCAATGGTCATATTCTGAGGCAGAAAGCCACTTCCTTCTCAATCTAGTGTCAGTAGGGGATGATGTCTCCCACTGAAATTTGAAGGTCCTTAGAAAACAGACTTGCACACACTCACTGCATCACTTCACGAGACATCAAACATTGACAAAGTCCCTTTTTAGTGCTGCCTGTTGGCACAGTAACTCCGGGCTAACAAAGTCACACGCTGGCAGAATTTTAATAACAGCAAGCCAATCACAGAGCTGCATGGGGGGAGAGTTATTTGCATATGAGAGGTGAGGGAGTCCGTGCAACACACTGCCTTCATACATCTTGAGCATCGTGGGATGTGGATCTATGTGCACGCTTCTGTGTTTGTCACATAAAAGGAGGTTGGCAGGAAAAAAGAAAAGTATTTTTTTTTTGCTTTTCGGCCATTAGAATAAAACGAAGAGACCAATATTTCTTGTGACGTTCAACAGGATGTTAAATCTTTTATGGCAAATGAATTTAATCCTCTGGGTTCAGGGCCGTGGTTCAGTGTGCAATGTTCAACTCCACACATAAGAGTATTTAAACCCATGTGGCTTTTGAAATCTCAACTCATCCCTTCCTGTGGGGGTTTGCATAATATAAAGCGCTCAAGCTGACAACAGAAAAAGCAGCTGTGGAAACTGTAGTGTTGCATTTTTAAAGGCCCAGTGTGTAAATTTATTTCCATTAGGCTTTGATAAAGGTAAACACTAATACTGATACACCTGATACACATTTGACCACCAGAATGAGCCTCTTATATTTAAACTTACCACACAAAGTAAGGATTATTCGTGTGTGGTCGATTATTTCTTTATTTCCTACATCGCTGGACATACGGAACGTCCAGATTCGGACACCAAACTTAATGTTTCCATACATGTGACCGTGCTGTTGTTGAGAAATGGGAGTTAAACAGCTGTTTACTCGCCCACCCCCAACTCATTTTAACGTAAAGCCATTCATGAATACAAAACAATGTTAAGTGCTGAGCTATGTTTATGTCCTTTTGTTAATTAAATGCACTATACTCAGATTAATGGGCATTGAACTTTGAAACTGTTTCCTTAAGTGAGCAAGCCTTTCTCAGGCTATTCTGTGGTTAATCAATGGAGTTAATTTTATGATTGGCATTTGAAGAAAAGCAGCACTAGTACAAATAACAAATACAAATGTGATAATGCAGTTATACCTTAAGTTACACCTTCTTTTATATTGTACTGAAAAATATAGAATTACAAAAAAGGCCCCTCAGTCACTTCAGCCATGGTGCCAGAACTTGGGGCTACACACTCCACACACATACAAATGAGGGTGTAATGAAGGTCATCAGTCAGCAAACAATGAGAGCTCTGTCCAGAAATGCACTCATTGCATGTAAAAAAGAAGGGGAAGAAAAAAAAAAGGATAGGCACGTTTATATTTTACCCTCACAGAATCAATCACAGCACTAATGGGATACACAAATATAATTAACTGGGTCTGAGCATCCAGACGTGAAAACCAAAATAGATAAATACTGCAACCTGTTGAAGGCTAATTTCCTAGGTGGCTTTATATATTTATTTCCCCCTGAAACACGCGGCTCTGATTAATAGTGTTTATTACCATAATCACTGTTATCAGTGTACCTCACATCCCTAACATCAACTAATACTTTTCTTAAACAAAGCGACTGTGCTGCAGAGTATTATATCCCCTATAATGATGATGGGCTTATTGAATGCAGTGAAACAAACATAAACATCCTGTGAACTGGGCACATGCTGTTACATGTTAAAGTCAAACCCACACACACACACACACACACACACACACACACATGGAGAACATGCAAAAGGTACATTTACACATTTACTATATCACAAACTTCTGGTCATCCTATTCACCCATCTAAAATGCACATATTCTGTTCAATTCAATATGGAGCCAGTCCCATTATTCACAGTCTCTCACATGTCCCTGAGTGACCGGTGTGGGATCAGTGTCCGACCTGCGATTAACTGGCTTTTGTTTGCAAATCACCAAATCAGCTGCTGCGTTCCGTTTTGAGACAAATCAATAAAATCCATTGAGCCGCATCGTTTCTATTAAGCGCTGTTGGTCAGACAAGTTGTGACTTCAGTGTGATGGATTTGTAAAGCCGAATTGTCAGCTGACTGTGTGTGTAACTGAAGATTAACAGTGGAAACACAACATGGACTCTCATTGACGGATGCACCAATTTGCATAAAAAAAATAAATAAATCCAAGAAAGGAATCTGTGTAGGCTTGTGCTTCACCTTTTGGAAAGCTCTCTTTTACTTACTAATAATACTTTAATATAATAATAATGATAATAATAATAATAATAATAATAATGTACTTTGATCATTTCTATTTCAAACACAGTTTTCATTGACCAAAGTGCTGTACAGAAGAAATAAAACAAGTTTAATGAAGTCAGGGGACAATTGTTTCCATAACCATGGAGCAGCAACAGCAAAGACTCCCCTTTTAGTTTAGTGTGTGATCGGTGCACAAAACCGAGGGATTTGTCTGTAGATCTGAGAGAACTGGGGATTGATTGTTTAAAGTAGTGAGGTCTGTGATATATAAGATGGGGCCTCTCCATTCAGGGCCTTGAAAACAATCAGTAAACAGTTGAAGTGTGCTCTGAAACAAACACGACGCCAATGCCAACAGGTAACAACTGGAGTAATTATGCTCTCGCTTCCTGGTACCAGTCAGCAGCCTTTCCGCTCCCATTGTGGAGCATCTGCAGGCATGATAGTGTGGACTGAGAGAGGCCATGGTATAAAGTGGTACACAAATCCAGGCGTGATGGTATAAATGTGTGGATGATTTTCTCTAGATCATGGTATGACAGAAAAGATTTGATTCTTATCGTAGCTGTTTTTAGCAGATTTTTGGCATGGAGAGAAGGCACACAGGCGCTCCAGCCTTTAACCCAGGGGTGTCAAACATACGGCCCGGGGGCCAGAACCGGCCCGCCAGAGGGTCCAATCCGGCCCACAGGATGAATTTGTTAAAATTTCACACTAATCTAAATGTAATGTCAAATGCTCCAGATACCCGTGACTAAATGTTTGTGCCTTTATAGATCCAGTGTGCTGTGTAAATAGTACATTTAGGCATGATATTGTTGAAATTGCACTTATATTTCTCAAGAAATTTCATGTTTTGTAAAATTATCCTTCATTAAATGTAAAACAAAGGAGTTGTTCATAGGTTATTATTCTATTATTTTGCTATTTTTACTGGTCCGGCCCCCTTGAGATCAAATTGTGCTGTATGTGGCCCCTGAACAAAAATGAGATTGACACCCCTGCTTTAACCTGTTAAGATTTGAACCAGTACCCCTCCTGTTATAAGCTATGTTCTGTTTTCACCAGGCCATGGGCTGAGCCTTGATGTCAGCTTTTCAACATTTCTTTTGGGTAAATATAATTGTTTTATATATTGTTGTCTGTGTGATTGTGGACAGCATAATGACATTTTTCTGGGTATGGAAATGCATGAAATAATTATATTTTCACAGTGATTCACTTACAGATCTGGTGAGTGTTGTTTTTTAAGCAATTGCTAACCTTGCAAGTGTCAATCACACATGAGTGCAACAAAACATGTTTAATGTCCAAATTATAAAGTCAGAAGGAAAACAATCAAATGTGTATATGTGCTGTATGTAACATATGAATATATCAGGTACACAAAAACATAATCTGTGTGAGAGATTTTTGACATTTTTTCAGTGATTTAAAAATGTGATGGAATTGCTATTGATATTGTGTATTGACATTGTGTAAAACCAAGTTGTTTTCTCCATTTTCTCTTTTCTCTGATTCCATGTGAAAAAGAAATCCAATAGCGGCATTTACACCAAGGGAACGTGGACTGATGGTTTTAAAAAAGAAAAACACGTAGAAAGACAAAGTGTATCAACATCATCAAAGTTATAAAAGTCAGAGCAGGAGCAAGAAATGTGCACAGTCATGTCTGTATGTAATTTAATATATATAATTCACATAGAATGTATACATTTTCCATTTTTATAACCTGTCTTCACTACAATGATTTAATGCCTCTGTGAAATCTAAAATTCTTTCAGCAATATTAAGCCTGTAGAGAAGAATGACTCACCTTAATTACAGTCTAATTATCAGTAAGTTCCATGAGGAGAGATTTATGTAAAGTGTCTCACTCCACAGCACGATCACACTGTGGACAGCTCCTGGTGCTGAACTTAAATCTAATAAACTCACCAGAGGAAGAGGCCACAATGGCTTTAGGAGATATTCTTTGCCACAAATGTTTACTTGGACTTGAGAACAATCTGATTACTGTTGCTCAAATGTCGAGGTCACTGTGACGCAACACCGAATGCCCCTAATGTTATACATTTGGTCATTTTTAATGGTATGTGATATGATATTCATAGGTTGTGTAGAGTGCTGTATGTTGGCAATATGACAGGTAATACTGGCTCAAAAGAAAACTTGTAAAACAAAAAAATGCTTGTAAAAAAAGCCCTCATGCAAAGATTGTGTGCAATAAGTGGAATATGTGTCATCCAGCAGCTGACTCAAACGATAAGAATATAAAGGTGCAGTGTGTAAAAATAACTGACAAATGATGGTGGTGACTGTATGAAGACTCCTCCACCAACTCCTCTCTTTCCCAAGCACAAAAGGATGCTGTTCTTTGTTTGCATTAAAGCTTCGACTTAAATAAATTAAAAATGCGCATGCTGGCTGTTTGTCATTCTGGGCTGCTGTAGAGACATGGAGGTGCAAGATGATAGCCTCTGTAGCAGCAAGCAAGGCCCTTGCCCAAATTAAGGCTCGTAAACACCAAACAAAGAGTATTGCAAGCAAGTATACACTCACAAAAATACATGTATCCTGATTAGTTCATTGGTAATAGTTGCCAAGTCTGACTATACAACTATAAGTGACTTTGGGCTTGTTTCTCTGTGAAGTCGCGGGTTACAGAGTTTTTAGGCTTGCTGCTAGATCATCATCATCAGATTTTTACTGTGATAAAGTACTTGGTACATCCATCCATCCATCTTCTACCACTTTATCCTCCACATGAGGGTCACACAACACTGCTCCTAAGTCTCCTAAATGTTACACACTGGACCTTTATGAGGAATAATGTTGAGAGCAATGGAAGAAATGGACCATGTTTACATGCCAAAGACATTGATATGTCAAAGGGACAGTTAAGGCAATATGGATTGTTCCTGGACTGATTTTTATTTTAATGTGTGTACAAGAAAGAACTGAAAATGTGTTGTTAAAAATATTGAAACCAGAGACACTTACAGTAGCGAAGCACAGCATATTTTTTTAATGAATGTATTGCCCATGCAAAAATATGCATGTTGGTATTTGGAGCGATAGCTTGACCTGCATAAATCCAGCTAACAACTATCCTGAGAGCATTTACTTTACAGTCAACACTGCACTTCTCATAACCCTTTTCTCTCCACTCCAGTACTATCTAGTGACGAAAGTGCAAAAAAGTGCAGGCACAGTTAAATTTCACATTTCACACTTAAAACCCTGGTACATGTGCACACTGCACATTATCCAGGTGCTAAAAGTGTCTTTGCCTCACTGGGCTGAATAACCCTAATTATACAGATGCTCAGCAGCATGGCTGACATTTACATTACAATTATATATTACATTATAGCCTGGAATCACAACTGGGGCTGAATATTTGGTTGAACAACTGTAATAATTGTGTTTTGTCTGATGAATATTGCAAATTTGATTTGGAAAATAATTGTTTTCAGTACATTTTCTGCTCTATATTCACTGTGGTGAAGAATTTAAAACATGAAAAAAAAATATTCTAATGTTGAGAATTTAAAGTTTTTTCTTGTTTAACCCATGAATGCACCTACAGATGTAGTGAATTTTGTAAACAATCAGAAATATGACCTTTTATACTATAATACAGTATGTGTGTGTGTGTGCTGATGCACTACTAAGGAACATAATTAAACATGTACATTTATATTCTGTTTTTGATAACACTTTATATACAAGGTAAATGGTCTGTATTTATACAGCAGTTTTCTAGTCTTGATGATCACTCAAAGTTGCTTTACACTACAGTTTTCGTCATTCACCCATTCACAGCACATAAGGGTATGTACAGTGCGTTTTTCTGTCACTCATCTTTCATACCCATTGACACACTGTCGGCACAGCCGTCAGGAGCAACGTGGGACACATCGGCACGTAGACTAGCAGAGCCGGGAATCGAACCCACAGACTTCGACTCACTCTACCACTGAGCCACTGTCGTGCCATGGTAATATAGTAATACAACTAATGCAATTACTTGACATATAGAGCATCAAAAATAGATAATACATGTAATTCCATTATTAAAATAATGGGGCCTTGCTTTAAACACTTTCTTACATTACATTTTCAATAAGTCAGAGGCTTTGCTAGTTGCTAGCACCATTGTTACACTGCAAATGTCACTATAAGGTTGTATGTTTGACCTTAGACCACAGGGTCACTTGGCAGCACCCAACTCCAAACCCCAGGATGAATTTGTGGTTTGTATTGAAAGATTATTACATTATTTGTCTGTGGACAAACACTAATGGCATAGAGCCACCTCCTCTCCTCCTCCCCTCAGACAAACCTGACAAAACCAAAGTAAATACTGTCTGTGCTTGTGATTCCACTCGCTCTGGTGTGGTTTTCTTTTTGAGTCGGTATCAGATCAGCCCACAGTGAGGGAATGGGTATATCCTGGTGTGAGTCAACTCTCCTCAGAGTTTGGGTCGATGGTGCTGACTGAGCCAGGACAGCTAATAAATCACCTCCTGCCGTCCTAAAATGGCGGGCTTGTGATTGGGGAGGGAAGGGAGCCGTGAGCGAGGGTTAATGAATACAGGCCACATCGATCTGCTTCCACCACCGCTTTCCTCTCTCTCTCTCACCATCCACTCCTCTGTTCTCAGGCCAAATGCTGCTCCAGCACTTTACTGACCTGCCACATGAGGCACAGGCCGAGTGGCGATGGATCCACGGGGGCCAGGAGACATCAAGTGGTGGCTAAGGCAGGGTAATGGCTAATGCTAGCAGCTAATTAGGTCTGTCAGGTCTAACTACAGGACGAAGAGAGGCTGGACGGGTGAAACAGTCACTAACAGTAACTAAGCAGTACATGTTGTTCTGCTTCCCCTGCGGCTGCTCAGCTGCCCAGCCGCTATTAGCATTTGCAGGAGAGAGAGGGAGCAATCGTGATTTGACCATGTTAGCGCTGGCTTCAGCAACTGGCAGTGATACTATTCGTCTCAATCTCTGGGAGTCTTGACCTTTATAGGCTCAATAGCATATGTGTTTGGCCCCATGACCATCGGGGGTCAGCTAGCATAGCCTGTCTTTTTAAACCCTGACTCACTTCAGGAAGGACAGCTGCTTATAGTCATTATGGTGCTTCCGACGTCAGCAGTAAGAGCGAGCGCTGGTGTCAGAAAAGGTAAAGTGGTATAATGTGTACAATTATGGGCCATCTGCTCTAAAAGCAACAGACCTGCAGTAAAGCCACAGCGTCACTCCGGGCTAATGCGGCAGCTCCAGACCCGTCTGATGCTTCTGTGGTGGTCACAGCCTGCACAGACTAATTGGGTCACTCACACTCACACACACACACACATATAAAGAAAGAGAGTTATCAGCACATAGATTTAAATTCCGGCTACATTCAATTCTTCCCCTTTTTACGCCTGACACAGCATTGTAGGGCAGGATGTCACTCGCTCAGTATTGACCTGACCTGTACTTCTTTATACGCCACACTGCTTTTGGGTCTGCAGATGTTTAGCCTGCTATTGCAGTGACTCACATTCAACCTCTCACTCAACCGGAATGTATTCCACGTTTTTGCATCTTTGAGAGGAAAGCTCACACTGTGCCCAAACAATTTCTCCTTCTAGGAAACATATTGGACTTTTTGACCGATATCCTATATGTCGATACATCGGGAGTGCTTGAGATGTTAACTAATATATACACGTTCTTTCCCTGTGCCCAACTCCAGAGGTAATTTTGTCTCTCTTGTAGTGAAATGACCATAATATTTGCATAATCTTCTTCATTGTGCAATTTAAATACACCTGAAAAAACGATAGTTGCAGAGTGTGGCAACATAGAAATCAAGGAGGTAGCAGCCTATTTAGCTCAATCTTGGCACATTCACCAATATCGGAATAAAAGAGTTTATAGCCAATATCGTATAAGTTTTTTAAAAGTTGTATGGTAATAACTACTGTATATTAACATCAATCCTATATAACTAGGACCTTGTATGGAATCCATGTTTTAGATGATTGAAACTGAAGGATGAATTTATTAACACAATACACAATACTCCCCAATAACCAGCAATTGCAAAAGCTGATTCCATGTGTGCAATTTATTTCATAAATCTTCATATTGATTTGAATTTAAGGTCCTGATGTTTCTTAGACTTTATACACAGTAGATGATCAAAATAATATTTAAATCATGTAAAATCACTGCTATTATGGCTATTCTAGCATAATAGTAGTTTAATCGAGAGAAACAAGTGACTGAATAAATAGATTTATTACAGACGGAACTGAATAATGTTCAGAACTAAAGCAGCAACTAGGAAACAGTCTATGAAAGTCCTGACACTGATAGTGAAGGTGGTTGAAGAAGGACAAATAATGGTGATCAGATTTGAAGAAGAAGACTTGGTGGCAATGGAGGGAGGGTGCACGTGACGGCAGGCCAAGAAAACCCGGGCAGAAAGAGAAACAAGACGCCAACGGGGTGATTGGATAATGAGGCAGGTGTGTTGCAGCTCTAATTGGGACAGACAAGACCAGACGATGAACAGCTGATTGCACCAATGACACACCAGAGATGACAACTTGAACCTTACTGATCTTATGCTAGAGCACACATGGAAAACATCAGGTCCGGGTGCCTGATCTGGCTCGGGATGTCCTCACGGGTTACCTCGAGTTGACGTGCTCGGCCGGAGTGACAGAACAATGTAGTGATATTAGCAGTTGTGATGAGAAACAGGAAAAGAAAGGTTGCCTCGGAATGTTGCATCTTTTAACATGAGTGCACTTCTAAAGAGTCTGATATGGTGAGATATGAAGAGACAACACTCATAACCATGTTGTGTAACCCTCACATTACTAGCATTTGGGGTTAGGGTTAGTCCCTTGGCTTGCTTCATTTATGTCGGTGTGACTCTCTGAAAAAAAGAAACATTGCCCACCATCGTGCTAAAGCTTACTTTTAACAAAACTTAACACAGCTTCAGAATTTATAGGCACGTCTGTGACACAAGGCTGCAGTTTCTCATTCAGTACTGCCATAACAATGATGTACATTTTTTTTGAATGAAAGCAAGCATATCTTCATCAAGGCCAAACTGACTTTTTATTATTATTATTATTATTATTATTATTATTATTGTTTAACATTGGGATCCATTTACAGCAGAAAATGAGACATGTGTTTTTGTTTAATCTCCATTTTGTACTAAGTCAATCCATGGCACATGCTCCATCCCAACAAGTTCCATTCGGCGTAATTCCACGGACAAATAAAGAGCATGAGTGAAAACCCAGCTGACAAAAGGTCATAAATGCTGCGGTGCACCAATAAAAGCATCACATCGTTATTCAGCAACTGCCGTTGTCTGTTATTATTTCATCTGGTGGGACCCAAATAGAAATGAGCTAAAGCAGTAAGTAATATATGACGTTTTCGAAAGACAACACAGATTTCTATTTTTAATTGATTGATGCTGTGGAATAACACACTATTACACCACACACCATTCCATTTCTTACAGGGTAATCCCATAAAACGGCGTGCGATTTATCACATGCTATATATTTATTTTCAGATGACTATAAATCCTCATCCCGCACCTTATTTCACATGTTTAATGGGAGAACAGGCCTGCGAAGATGTTGGCTGGTGGATTTTTGTAAACAAAAGAGCAGAAAGAGAGCGCAAGAGGGAGAAAGGCAGCTATAAAGACAGGGAGGAGGAAACATCAAATATTCAATGTGTTAACTGACCTTTTCCGTGCTCATGCCCTCTGTAATGGCATTAACACAGCAGTTACAACTATGGCCATCAATTATCCGACCGGTCCACGCCTGCAACACCTTAACTAATAGTTATCACCCTCCGTCATGCTCTTCCCTTTTCACTCTTTCTTTCTGTCACTGTAAAGGGGAGAGACTGGTTTGTTATATTCATATAAGGGTCCGATGATCTGCTTAATTTTGTTTTATTGTATTTTCTTTCCTTACAGACAGAATGACACTGTTTAAAATTCTTTTTTGTTTTTTTTTTTGGGGGTTGAAGAGAGATTTCCAGAAAGAGTTAGAAAAAGACCCGGGTTCATGACCCAGGGCCTTTCTGCATGGAGTCTGCATGTTCTGCCTGTGTGTGCATTGGTTTTCTCCAGGTATATGGGGATTATGTAAAGTGGATGGTTGTTTGTGGTCCAGGGTGTGACCCCTCCTATCGCCCTATGTCAGCTGAGACTGGCACAGCTCCCCCCGTGACCCTCATGTGGAGGATAAAGCATTAGAAGATGGATTTATTTTATGAACTGATTTAAAAAAAATTTTAAAAAGTGGTTCCCCATAAAAAAAAATTTGGGAAACATTGCATTAAAGCACCACAACCAAAGATGAGCTGCATGCGGCATATTGCCTTTTCAAAACACAGACACTGGCGAGGTTTGCTTTGTCTTTTTTACTCACTGTTGCTTTCATGAGTAATTTTGGCTTTGTCAAAATCATTCTTTGATGCATAAAACATAACTGACATTTCATTCATTCATCGATTCCCTTTGTTGCTAATACAGCACTGTAGGGTAATGAAGGACATTCTGTACTCTTCTACATTCAAAGCTAAAAATCCATCAGTTCATGCACAGTTTTCCTCTCCTGTGCCAACATTTACTTGTATTTATTCCAAACTGTGGTTTTGAAGATCACATTTTTTGGTGGTGAATCTCAAAATGCTGTGCTGATAAAGAGGTAATAACAGATCATTTTAGATACGTTGGATTTGTAATTTAAAGGTGCAGTGCGTAATGTTAGGTCGCCCCACAAAATAAAACTAAAGATCAGGGGTCGTATTTGAAAACTAAAAGACAACAATGCAACAGTAATTCCATGAAAAGGATAGATGAATAATAAAAAAAAAAAACTGTGCCACAAAACACACAAAAACAATTAAACACCAATTAATTTGTAATTGTTGGCGTTGTTAAAGTTATTGTTCTGCCTCTAATTGTCCTTCATGAACAGAAACAATGTAATATCCATTTGTACGCTGTGTCCTTAATCTGAAAACTGGCCCTGTCAAGCAATATTATCAGACCTGACTGAGGAGGCGTCTGTGTGTATACAGAAGCAGCACAAGGACGCACAAGGGCATCAACTCAAACTCAACTGAACTGAACAAATGTTTTTTTTGTCTTGCTTTACTAGCTTAATGTTACTGCTGCCTCCTTCAGTTTTGACCTAAAACAAATCACTTCCTGTGTGTAGCGTTGTGGGTGATACCAAAGACACACAAGTATCTGCATAGACCCAAATTGACACATCCACCATCTCAGTATGAGCAAGTCCTCCCATACTATACCAATACAGACATGTTTTTTTTTTTTGCACTAAACGTTAACATTTAACTGATTTTGATGAATCCATTTCATATTTTCTTTCTTTACTTTTGAAAAATCATTGACTACTCCATGATAGAAAATGGAAGACAATTATTTTACCCCTTAACCGGTGTCTGTGTATTATAGGTCTATGGGCGACTATATATAGATCCAAACACTGAGAAACAGAGAGAGCAAGAGAGTCATGTGGAGCTGATAGACGTCATTAGCAATGGACATTTATTCATATTTAAACGTTGTGCATTACACAATCTTAAAGCATTCTAAAGCCTCCTGTTAATGTGAACATAAGGGCAAAGTCACGCTGGCATGAGAAGCTTCATAAAACATTCACACAATGCAATAAAAAGCTTATTAGAGCACGCATTGCATTCCAATGTATTCTGTCAATTGTCAATTTGGTGTTCCAATCTTATTTTTCCGAGTAATCTAATTTTCTTGTTATGTGGAGAGGATCACTGTTTTTGACTTGTGACATAAATGCAGACAAATCGAAATGTATATGCCAGTAAAATAAAGGAAAAGGGAAGCGGTGACATCTCTTATTACATTATTTAAATGTACCGAGAGGATAATACTGGGCTTTATCATTTATTCAGCGCGGTATTTTATTTATAATCGTATATGCTAAAGCAAACGAGGGATCACATACACTAATACAAATGCATCAGTCCCCATACTTTCCACCTGTAAACTGTACCATGCATCCATTTAAATTAGTTCCTGTATCACTTCGTCCTCTTAATGTTTCGACGTGGAAATGGAGCATTAATCTTCACACGGTAGGATGTAAAATTCCAGTCATGTCTTGTTTTTTCTTTCCTTTTTTATTTTAAATAAATTAGACTTAGAATTGGAAACGACAGGCATATTCATTATTGTCTGCATGTTTTCTATGTGTTGTTGTCCTCCAATATCAAATATACATTGAGCAAACATACAGTAAATGTGACAGCAGGGAGCAGAATGAGAGGGGGAGAATATGATCATTAACCAAATGCAGAGAGGGAGACTCCTTCTCCTGCATTCTAATGATGCTTAATCCAACACTATCATCCCTCCCACTCCTCACCCCTAATCTTCATCCTTCCTTTTTCCCGGCTTGACTGTGCCATTTCACGAGAAGGCAACTATGGAGCACGTTTGCTCATCTGTCTCCCTCATTCTCCCGCTTTGTCCCTATTTATCTCATTTCTCACTTTCTTCTATAGGCTCCTTCTCCGTATTTCTCCAAGGACGTGGATATATCTCCTCCTACCCACCTCCCATCTCCTCCATCCACCCCCACACACACACACACACACATGGTCTCCTTTTCCTCTATTTCTATCTCTCCATCTCCCCCTCTTTCTCCGACTAGATAACTGTGTGCAAGCTCCTCCATCGTTCTCCTTCCTCAAGAGAGGAGAAGAGTGGCCAGGAGACGCAAAGAAGCCAAGTCAGCATTTCGGTCCTCTATGCCACGGAGCCCCTGACCCAGCCTCCAAAAAACACACACGAAGAAATACAGAGACACACGGAGGAAATCTCGACAACTGACGAAAGTAACAAATCATTTCTGTCCGTTTCGTTCCCTTTGCTGATGCATAATGGAAACACTCGGCAAAACTGTGAGCATGCAAGTTGAGGAACACCAGCATCTTCACTGAACAGCATTGGCACCACTGCTGCGCTCATGAGACAGTGAAACAGGCAAATGAAAAACCACTCTAGAGTTGGAGTGAAAAGTCTGACCTCTTGTCTGTGTTGACCACAGTGGAAGGGGACACTTTTAATTTTAACCGCAAGTCAAGAGGAGGTGTGTGTGTGGAGATGGACAGCTTGAGAGTGATGGGGGTGAAGACAGGTGAGGTGATCCAGAGCTAAAAGTCAAGAGAGAAGGCATGAGACAGGGGAACACGGAGAGAGAGAGAGCGAGATCGACGCCAGAAGCAATCGAGAGAAGATAGTTACAGCGCTGAAGCAGAGAGAGAGAGGAATGGTGTGTGTGTGTGTGGGGGAGGGGGAATGTGTTAATACACAGGAACACTGCATCAAACCAATGCACTGCTCTGAGGCTGGCTGAGCATCTGAGAGGAGTGCCAGCAGTACATTCACGCCCACTGAAGGACAAAGGGGAGGAGTGGTGGTGGTGGTGGTGGTGGTGGTGATGATGATGGGGGTAGAGCAAGCATCTCAGCTGCCTGCAACACCGACACACATCGGAGAGAGGAGAAAAAGAAAAGAAAGAGACTGAAGAATAAACGAGGCAAGGAGATACTGGACTGGAATGATGCTCTGCCTGGAGCGTGATGGTGGGCTGCCTGTTTGAGCACCTGCCCCTCTTTACCATCTCTCTCACACTCCCC
This sequence comes from Solea senegalensis, assembly GCF_019176455.1. Classification (NCBI taxonomy): domain Eukaryota; kingdom Metazoa; phylum Chordata; class Actinopteri; order Pleuronectiformes; family Soleidae; genus Solea; species Solea senegalensis. The sequence goes on from NC_058030.1 coordinate 21,955,142, forward strand.
TCCTCCTCTTTCTCTTGCTCCTAATCTGTCAGTGGTTCTCTCTCTCTCTCTCTCTCGCTCTCCCTTCTCCAATTCACCCCTTCTGTTCTACTCTGGCTACTGCAGTAGTCCACCAGCCAGCCGCAAGTCTGACAGCAACACACATGGCCAACTGCCACAACTTACTACCTCAGCCCCGGAGAAAAACTAACAAATAAGGAAGCGGAGGAGCTCTGCAGACAGCCGGGGGGACAACGAGCGGACGGAAAGAAGAAAAACTCAATACCTTTCTCTGTTTATGGATACAGACACGGAGCTGACTTACACACATATCCTCTCATCGTCATCCTCTCCGTTCTCTCACTGCAGAAGAGGACAAGAGTGCTCTCTCTCACTCTCTCTCTCTCTCTTTCTCTCTTCAGAAAGCCCTTTTTTTTTTGCAAAGCTCCAACAGTGCAGCGCATCCTCTCCTCCACCCCCCCAACCAGCGCCACCATCTCTCTCCCACCACCCCCCGCCCCCCCGGGAGGAATAGACGGATTACTGCTAACTGTGCACACGGCAGCCTGCAGCTGCTCTGACCGGGGCCAGCCCAACGTTGGGAGGAAGCAAGAGGAACACAGAGGAGGAGCGGCGGACAGGGGGGGGTGATGACTGTGCCGGGAGTTCTTTAGCCCTTTTTTTTCTGTGTCTCAGTCCCTGTCACAACGGGGCTAATCAGTGACCGACTAGCCCTTGGCAAAGTCACAGTGAGGGAGGTCTCTCCGGCAAACAAGCAACCAGTCGACAAGCCAACACATGTACCAGGAGTCACAAGAACTGAGGATTTTTCTTCTTTTTTTTCCCCAGTTGGTCACTTCTTCTCTTCTTTCTCTGTCATGTTTGTACTGCCTCATGGATCATTGTGATTTATCCACGGCAGAGCTGCGTTTCGGAGTCTGCAGTCTGGCAGAAGGGCAGTTAGTGGGGGCAGAAGGGATCCAGGCACCTGCCAAGCCTTCCTGGCCTTACCTCTGCATGTGAGTGCTTTCCATGCTGCTCTCGGTCTTTAATACCAGGAGCCATTTTGTACCCTTGGCTAATAGAGGGGGCCACACCACTTTTTCAAGACGGGAAAACAAGAAAATGTCTATCTAAAGTCTTTCCATGGAAAGAAATGCAAAATCATCGTGATACATGACTGCTGCGTTTAATATTTGGGACGAGGCAGAGAGGAGTACTTTCAAACTAATGAGGTATGTAACTGATTTTGCTTTTCCACCTTTTTTTCCTGCATTGCTCTGCGTCCACTACCTCTATTAATATCTCTGTTTCTCTTCCTTTCTTTCTCACACATCATACATTGGTTTAGCGTTTTCCTGTGCCATCAATGGAACTTGGGAGCCTTGAGTTGCTCCAGCCAGGCTAGTGTGGTCTGTCCTCTGGTGTGTGCCGTCTCCCCCCACCATGTAAAATAATGAGCCCTTCACACCATGAGTCCTCTGGGCCAGGTTAGTGTGCAGCCTACCTGGAACGCAGCCCTGCTCGCCGTGCTCTCCCTCATGGTGCCTGCCCTCAGTATGTGCCAGTCCACGGGGCCTGTGTCGGGCTCGGCTAACCCACAGAACTGTCCAGGTGTGTGCTCATGCACGAACCAGCTCAGCAAAGTGGTGTGTACGCGCAGAGGCCTGGTGAGAGTTCCTCCAAACATCCCAGCCAACACCAGGTACCTAAACCTGATGGAAAACAGCATAGAGAGCATACAAGCTGATACTTTCAGACACCTGCATCACCTGGAGGTACTGCAGCTGGGCAGGAACGCAATCAGGCAGATTGAAGTGGGGGCATTTAATGGCCTCACCAGTCTAAATACCTTGGAGCTGTTTGACAACAGACTGACAGTCATACCTAGTGGAGCTTTTGAGTACCTGTCAAAGTTAAGAGAGTTGTGGCTTCGAAACAATCCCATCGAGAGCATCCCCTCGTACGCCTTCAACCGTGTCCCCTCACTCATGAGACTGGACCTGGGGGAGCTGAGGAAATTGGAGTACATTTCTGACGGGGCGTTCGAAGGCCTTCAAAACCTCAAGTATCTCAACTTGGGGATGTGCAACCTGAGGGAGTTTCCCAACCTTTCACCTCTGGTGGGACTGGAGGAGCTAGAGATATCCGAGAATGTTTTCCCCGAGCTGAAGCCTGGAGCTTTTCGCGGGCTCAAGAATTTACGTAAACTTTGGATTATGAACTCAGCCATCACTACCATTGAGAGGAATGCATTTGATGATATCACGGCCTTGGTGGAGCTCAATTTAGCCCATAATAACCTGTCATCTCTTCCTCACAACCTCTTCACCCCTCTGCAGTACCTGGTGGAGCTACACCTGCACCACAACCCTTGGAGATGCGACTGTGATGTGGTGTGGCTTTCCTGGTGGCTCAGAGAAAACATCCCCACAAATTCCACCTGCTGCGGACGCTGCCACACCCCGGCCCACATGAAAGGAAGATACCTGGTGGAGGTAGATCAGACGACCTTTCAGTGTTCTGCACCCGTCATACTCGACGCGCCGAGAGATCTCAACATCTCGGCAGCAAGAGTGGCGGAACTAAAGTGTCGCACAGCTGCCATGAGCTCAGTGAGATGGCTTCTTCCTAATGGGACTGTTTTGACACATGGCTCAGCTCACCCACGGATATCTGTCCTAAATGATGGGACTCTGAATTTCTCCAATGTTCTCCCGTCAGATACAGGAGTCTACACTTGCATGGTGAGCAACATGGCAGGAAATTCTAATGCCTCAGCGTACTTAAATGTCAGCAACGCCGAACTCAATACGTCTAATCTGTCCTACTTTACCACCGTGACAGTGGAATTTTTGGAGCCCACAGTGGAGGAGACACCTAAACCCAAGCCTACAGTCCCCGCCTCGCCCTCTGTGTTTCAACCCGTCTTCATCTCCACGCCAACCGTGCTGTTCCAAAATACTCAGACTCCAAGGCAGGTGTCAATTCCAACTGCCAGAATCCCGAGTGGGCCAGCCGCCAGCCTGGATGAGGTGATGAAAACCACCAAAATCATCATTGGCTGTTTTGTCGCCGTTACCTTGCTGGCAGCTGCCATGTTAATTGCATTCTATAAATTGCGGAAGCGGCATCAGCAGAGGAGCACGGTGGCAGCAGCCCGGACCATAGAGATCATACAGATGGAGGAAGAGGTTCACCCCGTTCCACCTCCCACCTCTGGATCTAGCGGCTCGGACGACACCGGTTTGGTACTGCCTACGTTAGTGGAACACAACAGCAACACCTTTAAACCCGGGTATGTGTCCTCCTCCTCCTCCTCCTCCCGCCATGGGGGCTATGGAGCCCACTGGACCCAGAACAACTCTCTGCATCGCTCAGTCAGACAGCATCACAGCCACATCAGCACCATTGCTGATCCTTACGTCATAAAGACTACGCAAGGCAAGGAGAAGGTTCAAGAGACTCAAATCTGAGTAGTGCTTTCTTTGGATTTATCCCTGACTCTGCCCCAACCTCTCCTTCTCCTCTCCAATTATCACGAGTCCATCCGTCCATGCAATAGAATGCACAAAGAACAAAATGGTAACTTTCTTTTGTACAGAAGTGCAAAGCAGAGACAGTTTTTTTGTTTGTTTCTTGTACATGCCTATACATAAGTATATAAATATAAAAAAAAAAAAATCTAACTATATATATGTATACGTATATATACGTATACATATATATATATACATATATAATGAAACTAAGTCAGGAAGTGGTGAGACATGCAAATTATATTAGAAAAGAAAGTAATTTGACACTATTTTCTAATAACTTGTGACTTCTATTTAAAAAAAAAAAAAGACATAATGAATTGCTTTTGTGACTGATAATAGAAGGTGGTACTGTCTACTGTAGGAAAAGAAGCATTTAGTTTGTTTTTGACCATATTTAGGATGCAGTGAAAATAACTCTTTATACAGGCAAACAGTTTCTACATACAGGCCCAAAATGTAAGCTCCAGTTTTTACTGTGCCAAATATTATATGCAATAAAATGGTTATTTCCCAGATGAAAGACACAAAAAAGACACAAGCAAAATCTAGATAGAGAGAAACATTTGTTCAAGAATAGCGACATAATGGCACAGATAGAGTGTGCTGTTCAGTAGCCATCAGCCAAATGCTTTTGGACTGCAGTGAATTTCTGCAGCTAAGGCTTAACCCTCTGTTTGCCGGAGCCGAGCTGCGTTCATCTGACAGTGCAAGTGCTTCTTAGTTATAGCATATCTAAACATGTTGATTTAGTGTGCACATAATTCCGTACTGGTTCAACTGGCAAAGATTAAGTGCAGGCTAAAAACAGCTCTTGCCAATAATATGTTCTGTTCTTGGTTGCATTTTGAGTATTTTTATTTTCCCGTTTGGTTTTTGACATGCTTCTTAATGGCTTGCATAGTGTTTAGGGCTATTTAGTAATGCATTACAGCAGCTGCCTGACTTGTCTCTGCAAGGGCTCATTCTGAGGCTTTTTTTTTTTCCTTCAAAGGAGCAGACATGGTGCAGTGATAACAGGGATTTGCCGGCCGTTCTGTTTTTAGAGGGAAAAAAAAAATATATCACAGGATTGAAGTGAAACCAATTGAATGTCTGATAACTGGGGCTTTTCCATGGACTACATTGAAACATGACTTTTTTTGTTTTTCTTATAACCGTTTATTTTGAGCAACACTATTTTTATGGAGAGACAAAGGAGGCAATGAAAAATAAAAACCTCTGGTTTGTATTTCTCTAATCAGAAACATTTTCATCTGATGTTGTTTTTTTTTTTCCTTCTCTCTGAATATATTTCCATATCAGTGTAAGTTGTTTAAAGGCTGGAGGCAGTATTGTAAATCGTATCCTACTCCAAACCCCCCGTTCCTACAGTCCTATGCATTTACTTAGTGTCTGCATGAATGGTTCTTTAAGTAACTGGTGTACAATGCTGCATTATACCCCACAGTGGGGCTCTAGGCAGGTCAGATATAGGCTGTTGGTCTTTGATGCCTCAGCTTAGTTCTTAACATTGATTTCTCAGTGACTGTGAAGGGAAAAATACATGTATCCCACAGTTCTATAGTTTGTGGGTTTCTTTTCCTCATACGCTCCACCGCAGTTTCATTTACTATCAAAATCTGACATTTATGAAAGCGAGAAAAAAAACAACACATTTACATCAATTGACTTGAGGATCATGATATGAGGAACATAAAAGCAAATACTTCCAGAATTCAATTTTAAATATCACCAACATCAACAGTTGATATTTATATATATTATATATATATATATATATATATATATATATATATATATATACACAGATTTATTTAAAGCTGTAGTGCAACAAATGTCATGTTTCATTCAAACAAGTGTCAAATGAATTCAACACAATGCTGAGTAAGATTATCAGCTCCACACGACGCTCTGCGTCTCTCAGCGTAGAAGCATTTGGATCTCATGCCCAGGAACATTGCTGTACTGCACACAGGAAGTGATTTGTTTTGTGTCAAGACAGATGGAGGAAAACGGCAACATTGCGCTAGTAAAGCAAGAGACGGCCCCATGTTACAGCGAGACTGAAAACACAAAGACGTGCCCATTAACTGTCTCAGAATTGAATTAAAAACACGGCTCAGTCAGCTTCGACAGTATTGCTTGACAGAGTCTGTTTTCAAATGAAGGACGCGGTACATGCACAGTGTAACTGAGCTGACTTAGACAGGCAATCAGATAACTTGCTGTGTCCGAGTATACAGGCGGTCGATTTATCGGCCGCGTTTGTCTTTACTTTACATCAGAGAAAAACAAACAGCGATGTAAGATGTATTGTGCTGTGGTTCTGTATGTTTTGTACCTGCTGTACATATATAGCTTTCGCTCTAGCCAACGCTAAGACTAGCTCGATTTTAGTCAGACTAACATGTTTACATGACATTAAGAAAACTAACTTATTGTCTTAGTTTGACTACAATCGGACTCATGACATGCATGTAAATGCACTGATTGTTTTTGTTCACAAAGACCACAGAGGCAGAATAATAACATCATAAATCACCAAAAGTTCCACACTGTTGCTTTAAGATTAAAATAATCCGTTCATAGGCTCACAACGGGGACATTTTCAACTGCTGTTTGTGTGAGTATCGCTTAGGAGTCTTTTTTTGTCATGCACTTTAAAAGGCCAGGTGTTCCTATTGTCTGTCTTCATGTTGCAGTGCAATTTGTGCTCCTGCTGAGGCTATTTGGGGAAATTACAGTTTAACCCCTGTGATCATTTGGGGAGAACACCAAGGCTTCGTGTAAAACTCGACTTACTGTACCATCAAGAGGCGGTTAATGCTGTGTGGCAGTGACAGCGACTCGGGTTTTGGGTTATTACGTGTTTCTCAGACACTGACAATACAATGACGGCATTATTCTAGATACTTAACTGGCGCGATAAAACAAAACCGGGACAGCGGTTATGTAACAGTCTGGATTACAGGTCGAGTGGGAGTCACTTCTCTCAGGAGCTTTTAGTCTTTGGAATATATCTATTGTTTTAATAGGCATGCGTTGAAGGCAGAAAAGGGGAACACCTGTAAATCTGTTAATGTATTTTTGGAGGTTTCCATCCTTAGAGAGGTGCTGGTGTTTTCGACAAGCACACCTGGCAGTGTCTGAGTACAGGTGGCCCTCAGCAAGCAGATGGATCTAAAATGACTATGTCAAGTATTTCCTTCAGAAATGGGAGTCTGGCACACTGCTGGATTTTCAGTCAGAGCCAGAATGCGACGCCCGCTCATTGCTTTTTTACAAAGCAGAATGTTCTTGGTTGTTACAATATGTGTGGGTTAATAAAGAGCAGACTCTTGTTATTTTTTTTCCCAGCCCAGTGTGGCTCTGTCCTTGCTCTGGCCTCATGAGAGGATGTTGTTTGCGTGTAAAGCCTTTACTGTGCCTGATAACTGGCCACATACAGGATCACTATAACAACTACCTCCTTTCTTCTTCCTTCATCCTCCTCCTCCTCCTCTTCACTCAACAGCTAAAGAGGCCATGGAATTGCTTCAGAAGGGCTGAATAAGAACCCTGAATCAGTGGTTAAAAGTTAAATACACATTAATTTGAGCACTTAGAAAAGAAGACACACGTAGCAAATGATAAGTATTGTTTACACTAATGAATGATTTGCAGCCCAAATTGGCAGGGGGAGGCACAAAGACACAGCTGTTTGCAGCATCTCTTTCTCTCTGGCTTGACTGATTCTCTTGTTGACAGTCGCTTCACTTCCATGGGGATGAAAATGGAATCAGGGCAAGAAGTTTTTAGTTTCACAACCATGAATATCGAATGAATATACTCAGTTTCAGTATGACAATATGATACCATTACTTGGCATCAATAATGTTGTTCTGGGTATGTTTCTATGTACATTATTCACAAAGCTTTAGAGGGGGGCAAACAATACAAATGAGGGTGCTTAGCCAACTTAGCCAAAGGGGATAGTTCAGGTTTTTTGAGGTGTGGATGTATGAGGTTTTGACACATTATCAACATTGACTTCAACAAGCCGTTTCTGTGAACCAGCCTGGGGCCCAGACAGTTGCGGGGACATAAGGAGCATTAAATTTCAACTGATAAAATCTACTCCTACATGTTTCTCAAGAGGATGTTTGCAGCTTTTTGTCACCTTTCCACAGCCTATTCTGTATGGAAACTGGAATCTGTTAAACCACTTTCCATGCACCAAATTCCATAGAGAAAAACAGCAATTTGACATCATGGCATATTGAAGTTATTGATCCATGATCAGTAAATTCACGTTTGTTATTTTGTGCCTTTGGGGTTTGAAATCCTTTGTTCAGTTTGACCTTAGGGACACAGACTTACCAAATGAGGCAGCAGCAACCCCTGTGTCCTTGCAAGTTTAACAACCAGATTTCTTTATGAAATTTGGTGTGGGAGAGCCAGTTACAAACATAAAATAGTGACATAAAGCAGCAAATATTTATTTAGGTGGCTAAAATGTGTTTTTTCTCTAGTTCCTGTTGGCAGCCATCACTAAGAGCAAGTGTCCAGGTTCCAGGCTGGTTCACGGCAGAATGTGCTCATGCAAACACACAAACTGCACTATCCCCTTTGAACCTCCTCCTGACTCCTGATCCAAAACAATGCAGGTACGGACATAATGCTATCAACCAAGTCGATTCAAGTTTAGGTGTGAGTCCGAATACACTGAACCATGTTGGGCTGTCCCTAAAAGATGACCAATGTTGTGACAGTTTCTTTAGTTGTGGATCTTAAATAATCCTATAGTTGTGGGAGAAAGGGTGAATGGCGGGCAAGATGAAAATGGTTGACAAACTAAAAAAAAACTTCATTTGGTGAAGTTAATTAAATGTAGTTCATTAAGTAAACAAAATGCATTCAAACTGAAGTTGGCAGTTTAAATGGATCTGACTTATTAACATAGTACTTTCAATTGCCCTCATTAATTTGGGTTTTACTAATTGAAAATGTTGTTGCTCAATCATTCTTTTACAGTGCGTCTCAGTGGCGTGTGCCCTGCTATTACCAGTGCTATTACACATACTTATGATTCAAAAGGAGCCATCATGTAACATTCTACAAACACCATACATGATGTCATAACTAAAGCTCCAGTGCACAACTATTGTCAACCCCGTGAGGAATTCTGGGTAATTACCAAAACACTGCCGGTGCCTCTCCATGTGAAATGCCTAGGTGGTCCTATACCACCCGTTTCAGTGGTAGCAATTGACTATATGCAAGATCACTTTCTGGTTTTCAATAAACCAGCCTTACTATTTACAGTAAGCCAAAGATGCAGAGATGTTCTACAGTCGGTGTGTGTTTAGCGGTGAGTCGTAGAATGTAGCAGACGTAGCAGTGCTGTGTAAGGCATTTTCATTTTAGGCCATGTTGAATACCCCTGGGCGAACTACTAAAAGAAAATGTTTTTTTTTAATCAATATCAACATTTTTAATCGCTAATGTTACCTTATAAAAGTCCAAGTTTTCCAACTGAGCGGAAGTTAAGGAGCCGGCTTATATTATTGTGGAAGTTGTAAGTGACATTCCGTGTAAATTGTAAATTTTGTCGCAACAGGATCCACGAATGAAAGTGTATGTGTTTGCGAGCGCTATTGCTGTTGTGTTTCTGCCTTGCATTTATCAGTTGTGACATAAAACATATCACTTCCTGTGTGCGGTGTTCGAATGTCAATGACAACACAACGCTGCTATAATGACAAAGAGAGAGTTGTATGGCGCTGGTTTAATCAGCATTGTGTGAACTCACTTGGCAATGGCCTCAACGTAATGGACGTTCAGCGTTATGTTTATTAGATCGATGCCGCACATTTGGATTGGAAATGACATGTGCTTTTGTCTGCTGGTGGCACGAGTGCTGAAGTGGAATGATCACCTGTGTTAACTGCTGAAAACAAACACCCAGATGTTCCTTCCCTGATAAGATCAGTAGTAATAATATGAATAATCTCTCTGTTGTCTGTTGCAGCTGTGTCAGTTTTTTTGTTTTTGTTTTTTTTTTACTTTGAATCTGAACGAGCAGACATTTTGTCATGACTGCAACCGTCTCCCTTTCTTTGCCCTCTCCCTCCTCTTTTATCACTTGCTAATTGCCTCAAAATCATCGACTAAAACGCCTTCAATAGAGCACAAGCAGGCGGTGTTTTAAGGCAGCCTCGTCCTCTTTCTTGCTCTGTGTCATTATCATTCATCGGTTATCTGTTTGGCCCAGCGACTGTCACAGATTTGCATCGTCTTTTTTGGAGCATGCTCACGAAAGCCCACTCTTATTTTTTTTTCCTCCCTCTCATTGATTTCCAGCCAATGGGTTATGGATGAAGTGTCAGACAAAAATGTGATGCCTCTTTTTTTAAAGTAAGCGTGTCAGAGGATCCTGCTACCCATGATGGCTGGGGATGGAAGAGGTTAAAAGAATGGCTAAGCTGCCACTATACAATTTGTCTCAGTCCGGGTTGATAGCATCTGTGGAGAGACAACAGGGAAAAAGGGGCTGGGATAAAGCTCTACAGCTGCCATTCCATGAGGTTAAGGGTTTGTTAGGAACAAGTCTTGAGCCTCAAGATCCATATCTGTTAATGAAGTCTCCGGCAGTAAAAGGTGTTGGTCAGGTGGCAGGCCACAGCAATTCACTCACAGTTTCTCCACAAGACTGATGCTTTTTTTTGTACCGACAAAGGGATTGTAAGAAATGATCCACGGTCTGCTTTGAAGTGAGAAATGGCATAGCCTCAAGTCTCATCCCTCTCTCAACGCTCGATTAGTCAGCCTACACTGACGATGCTCTTTGAGACATTTAAGAGTGTGCATATTGGCTAAGATCAGGCCAGTGCGGTCAGTTTCTACAGCACTAAAATGCTGTGAGAAAAAAAGGGAAAGTACTGCATGGGGTCACAAAATATTAGTGGAAACCGGGGTGAAAGCGATAGTCTATTCAAAATTCGCAGTAACGGCTGCTTTTTCAGTCTTATGGGAGAGTTCATGAAGTAAATGGTCTGTATTTATATAGTGCTTTTCTAGGCTTTGATGACCACTCAGACCTACTTAACTCTACAGCTTTGCCAGTCACCCATTCACTCACACATTCATACAGCGCATCTATGTGCGGCGCTTTTTTTTTTCGATCATCACATATTTTTCATTCCCATTCACACACTGTCGCACAGGAGCAACACGGAGTTAAGTGTCTTGCCCCAAGGACAAATCGGCCACTAGACTAGTGGAGCCGGGACTCAAACCCACAACCCACCAGCTGCTCTACCACTGAGCCACCGAGTGATAAGCCATGCTTCCACAGTGGAACGGTATGAAGACAGGAAAAAAGAGCTGTGGATGTGTCACTTTCCACGTCGTCATTCGCTGTCATCGCACTGGTCCGGCCACACCCCGCCTACCAAGGTACTGTTCTCAGTCAAAACGCAGCACTGACCCAGAGATTTACCATTCCAAACCATGCCATAGTGTGTCAAACTATTTGAGAAAAGGCATCCAAGGCACTCTGATGTAGGAAAATTAAAAAAAAAAAATCCTTCATGATACAAGATAAAAGATTTTTATATTTTCTTTTGGACAGCCATTTCAAGGATTCAAAGGCTTTATTGTCATGTACAAAATCTAACAAATCTCTGCTATGAAATTCTTCTTCCATATGCTCTCTATACACCGAGACATTTCTGAATCATAAATACAAGAAAAATAATGAATTTTGCTTGTCATGTTAGAAAAGTTAGAAAAGACTACAGCTCAAACAAAATATACAATCCTTGATTTCATTTAAAGGGAACAATGTGATGTGAACAGAATGGAAAAAGTTTGAATCAGAACCTCAAAACTATTTGTGCAGTGCCTGTTTTTTTCTTTATTTTCTTTAGTTATACTAGACAAGACAGTAGAGTAATGGGACCCATGTCTATTTAGTGTGATTTTCAATAGTATTTCAAGTATTCATGCTAATCCTCTAAGGAAATTCTTTAAATAATGTGTTCTGTGGGGTAAAAGCAAACCAATATTCTCTTGTTGAAAGCCATCAGGAAAGAGTGTGTCCTTCACAGCAGTGACAGGAACTTTTACTTTGTTGAAGCGGTTAAAGCAGTGCATATCAACAACAAAAGTATTATATTCAAAGTCTATAATCAAGAGACACACATTGACAAACCACTTGAAACGCTAAAGGTAGAGGTGCCAAATTAGACTTTGCCTCAAAGCAAATATAACTAGACTTCATGGACTCAACATGAATCAATAAATAATGACTAAACCAAACAAATACAGAAATAAAATTTAGAAATTGAGGGGAAAAAAAACAAGGCCCCTTTAAATCTTTGGCTCTTTCAGTCTTGTCTAGCCGTGTTCTACGTCTTTGAGGTGAACTCACGACTGAGAACAAGTACTCAATAAAATTTTATTTACTTAGCCTGAGAGTCAGTGAAAATATCACCACTTTACATTCAGGAAAGCTGTGAGTCTGTACAAGGGAGGAGGAAATTGTTGAAATGACATAAATACGTATAATCCACAGTATCGGTAGTAGGCTACTAGGCCATGATTCCCAAAGACTGGGTTGGGACTCACGGATCGGCCTTTGGCTGTGAACTGCAGCAGCAGTTTGGGTCCAAGAGAGTACAAACCAAGCCCACAAGAATGAGTCTGTTGATTGTGGAAAATGAGAAGAGTTTTTCACAATTTGAACTCCATTTCGGTTATTGTAAAAGTACTGAATTCAAGGAACCAGAGAAGAAGAAGAAGCAAAGAGGGACTAGAGAAGACGAGGCAGAACTGCAACATTAACTGCTGCAAAAACTGAAAGGTACCCAACCCCAACGGCTGGTTTTGTCTCACCTATATTTACAAAATGGGTCATATTTGTTTACCATCTGTTAAAAGTTGTTCCACATCCACAAAGTTTCTGAAACACTGTAGTAGACCATATGCAAGGTCAAACAAGGACACACCCAGTTAAATAGCCGTATGATGCACTGACAATACACCTTTAGATAATTTAACAATGCAAAAATGCTCAGCGTTCAAAAAAATGGAGGAAACATAATGAAAAAGATTGCATCACAACCGAATTCCATATTATAAGTGATCAGTTTGATCTGCATGTGTCCATATTGATATTGTCTAGACTATGGCAGTGGAGTGTGGCAGACCAGTGATGCCTGGTGGAATGATTTTATCCCATTTTTCTTCCACTGTGTCCATCGTTTAACGTCATTCGAGAGGACACTTTGAAATCTTATCTTAAAATGGATCCGTAAACATCTGATCCAAATTGCGTTTGAAACCATGTGGTTTGAATCAGGTTTGGAAAAATGGGATCTCCTGTTTTTTAGCTGTCCACACTGCCAAAATACCAAGATCCGTACAATCTGGATGGGCTTCAGTATCCGATTTGGACTGCAGTCTAAATAAGGCCATAGAGGGACATTTGAACACATGAAGGAACAGATGAAGGCGGAACAGACAATCAACCTGACACTGACAGGAAGTAAATCAGCATAACACACACACACACAGAACTACAAAATAAAACCGGTAACTGAAAAGAACTGAAAAAGAAAACAACAGAAAATCCAATGAACAAAAATACATCTCAGCAAAGGTCCAATCAGAATGGATCTGGGTTCCTGATGTTACTTGATGACATCACTGTTGAATAGGAGGACAGTCATTGGTTCAGGTTCAAGTTCAGTCACATGACGTCAATTGACTCAATTCTTCAAGACATATTTATTCCAGTTTTACTTTTGGACTAAATGAAATTGGGTGTCAGTCCTTATAACAGGCGATGCAGCACTTGGGTCCAACCCTTTATAATAAAGCTAAAAGCCTCAAGTGGTTGGCTTCGTTTCAAATCCACTTATGCACAAAGACAAAAATTATGAAAATTCTGTGACTGACTAAATATTCCAAAATATTCTATTTCTATAATGAGTGTGGTTTACATATTTTGTGGCCATCATTGTCTGTGATGACATGGTACAGGGTCATGTTTCTGAGAACCACCCTGGGACCTGGACTGAATTTGCACATTAAATTGCAGAAGACGGAAGAAGCGACAGAGGCAAACTCACCCTTATACCTCACCCTCACTGTGCTATCCTTAACACGCTGGGTTGATGCATACGTGCCTGTTGCTGTCTCTCTGTATATTGCCAATATAATGTTTGCAGACACATTTATTATACACCTAGACTTTCCACAGTCTGGCTGTTACCTTTTAATTCATCCGTGACATATTTAGTCTGGTTGATCGCCGTCATCGGACATAAAACTGCAGTGAAAAGGGACATGGTGAGGCAGACGGTACCTTGCCGCACTGAAAGGGGGCGTAAGTGAGCCCAACAGGTGGTTGTTGCTGCGGTTCTTGGACGATGCAGAGCAAATGCACGCACTCTCTCTCTTGCCACTATAAGTATAATATTCTTTCTTAGCCAAATATGTACCTTACCTGTGTGTGTGTGAATAATGCTGATGAGATACGAAACAACAAGTAGTCAATATACTGTACGTGCTGCCAATTAAATAGTGAATACGCTACTTTTTTTAGCTCCAGTTGCAAGGCTATTATTATTATTAGTGTTGGAAGTCGTAGTATTGTCATCATTATTATGGTTCGACTAAAACTGATATCAGTGTCATTTTTTACTCATACTGCTTGTATAAATTACGCTGTATTAATAGAAAATTATCACGACCAATTTAGAGCTTTCCAGACTGAATACAACCGTTAAACATCTGTTCTTGGTCTCTCTCTCTCTCTTCAGTCTCTACCTATCCCTCCACAAGTGCTCATTGTGTGAACCCTTGGGTCTCTATTCTCCTCGCTTTATAATATTGTGTGGTTTCTGCTTTACCATGTGAAATGTCTTGATTTAATATGTGTTGTGATTTGGTGCAATACAAATGAAAGTGATTTGATAGAAAAGTGTCAAGAGACATAGACTTGGTACGACCCGTGCTTAGGTGATGTTGGAGAAGCTGCTGCTGATCCAGGCCTATTAATGTTTTCCAAAATCCATTTTCAGAGGGAATCATTCCAGCTCAACATGCTCAGCTTTTAAGTCTGGTGCTAAAAGAGCAACCTGTTCTCATCCGGAGGGAGTCACACCGCCGCTCTGTCACATCCCTCATACAAGGTTCCCTTTTGGATCTGAAAGAGACGCACCAAGCTCTCACTCACTCACCCATTGGCTGCACATATAGGGGTATGAGGTTAGGGTTGGGGACCAGGATAGGACTGAGGTTATAGGGCTAGGATTCATATCCAGGTTAGACTTAAATGATATTCACTGTTGACTAACACTCACACTTTACATCATCAGCATTTCCATGACCAATAATACATCATAAAACAAAAATATAAAAGTAATCACACAATAAAGTGTGATTGGACACTCACTGGGGCAGCTGTGCCGCCCGGTGCATCTCTCTCAGACGTGGAAGGAAACCCTGTGCATCTGCAAGAGGACACAGAGAGACTTGACAGAGCATATGACGCTCTTGGAAGGAATATTTAATGGGCTGAAGTCCTCGATCAGTATGTCAGGACATCTTGGCACGTTTGCCAATACCCGATAATACATTTTAAAGCTAATATCGGCCAATATGGATATTATGCCGATAATATCATGCATTCCTAATATGTAGCTTTCAGTATGGTACGCCACCTGTTTGAGGGTTCACAGCCATTACAAGGGTTATGATGTCACTTATTGGCACTAAAGACAAAGCCACTTGAGCTGAGACTCACTGTCAGTTTTCTTCAGCGGTTTTGTGGTTTTCATGGATGCATTAGCTTTAAACTTGACTTCCGTCTCTATTCACTTGGATTGAACGGACCCTGCCAATAACATCCGAAGCTTCACAGTTGCTATGGTTCCTCTGGCTTCCAGTGCTGTGGTGATTGGCTGTTGAGGAAACTATGACAGACATGGGGCTGTGTGAAAAGAGAGCTGACTGTGACCCTGACAGAATGTACTGTATTCATGTTTACTTTGAGGACCTTGGTTGGACGGGCACTCCAAATGAACGTGAATGGGCCTATTCACTGACTGAGTTAACGCGGGGGTAGACAGAGGAGAAAAAAAAGCCTTTTTTTTTGCAAATCACACAAAGTAGTGACTCATGTGTTTAGTTGAAGTCATTTTACTCCTTAAAATGTGGTCCTGCCAGTCTTGGGAAAAGTTCTACGATTACAAATGAAGACAATGAAATTTGTTCTTTTCTAAAAACCTGGCTTTGTGAGAAATATCAGAGATCATTCTTGTGTAGTTTAGTGTTGAGACTATTGGTAAGAAAAGACTCTTTGACAGTTGACTTCATGTGGCTATTTAACAGATTTCTTCCCTGCTTCACGTTTTCATTAAAGATGCTTGGAGACACTCAGTTTATCTCCATATTTCATTAATTATTTTTCCTCAACTTACCAGTAGCCACTCACTAATACGATTGAAATAACTGCAATAACACACATTATTTTACACACAGTTTAAACACCAATCCTGGGACATTTCTGTTAATTTAGTGTTAAAATCCACCACACAGTTAACTACCACATACATATAAATGATTTACCGCCTTGGCTGATGCAATTTAAAAAGAATAAATACAAAAACAGTACTCACATTTTCGTTGTGGCTTGTGTCGCAGCATTTTCCGTTGCAGTAAGCAGTGTTGCATTGCCATGTGGTCAGCATGTTGCACAATGTCCGCTCGCTTCCACTGAGCTTTTTCATGTTGCCCTAAAAGTTCTCCGATAGATTTAACCCGTTTTGTCCCTGTTAAATCCAGTAGAGGTTTGATTTGCACTGTATCCGAGTTCTCCATGTCAGCCTCTGGGTCCAAGGCAGCGACACAAATCACAGAGCTCTTGCACACACTTAAACCTGCACACAGGTCCCCATGCATCCACAACATTTCGTATCCTGTGCAGTTTTACAGATTATTTGACCAAATTCACCTGCTTTGGTTCATTAGTGCCACACACAGAAATTTCCACTGTCACATTATCACCAGATCCGGCGAGAGTAGGCAGAAAGAGCATTATTTGGTTGGGGATTGTGGCTGTTAGGCAGCAGAAGTTCCTGTTGGCACAATTGTGTTCCCTCCAGAGGTTGTTAATGATATACAAAAACTGCATTTCAGACTCACTAAAGGCTTGCCTAAATAGATAAAGCCCAGGGGAAGTGGCTCAGTCCACAGTTGTAACCTCCAGCTCCTTGTTGTACATAAAACTACCAGGAAACACATAGGTGTTCCTGCTTAATCCCCTGCCAATCACAGGGCTCTTAGATGATTGACAGGCATGCAGCATTCACTGACCTCCAGGAAATCTCATTAATGATACAAATTGTATTCTTATCACGTTGAATCATACAGATTTACACATTTAATGCACCTGCACCCCACACTTCTCTGGGCAGGCCTGGTCCCCTAAGGCCAGATCCAGACAGATATGTTGCCTTCATTGCATCTCAATCTGTAGCTATGCAGAAGCTCCACGCCTGTATCTGTCTGTAAACTGTGTCACAGCAATACATTGCACAGACGACACTGCTCTTTATTGGTCCTGAACAAATAGAACCTTTCTGGGCCCCCTCACTCCCACTGTCAAGTCAGGAGCTAAACAAGACAGAACCTGAGTGTGGACTAATGTGTGAGAAAAACAGTCATGCTTTCACAATATTTTGAAATCATTTAAACAAACAGGACCCAAATGCTGGAATGAAGTTAACAAAGGAGTTTTAAAGTACAATAAAAAAATAAACAAAAGGCAATAAAAAACAAAAAAACAATCCAATACAAGGCAAAGTTTAAACACTAAATAATTCATGTGGACCTCCATATGCACCTCCACACATGATTGTTTAATTAGTTTCTATTAACAAGATTGGCATTTCTTTTATTCAACACTGAATATCATTTCCTCTAAGCACACCGTTTGGCACACTGTCATGTAGGGGCAGTATATAGGGAACATCATAACCCATAGGAAAGAATGTTGTGAGGGCATCTTATAGGACACTGCATCACTTTTCTCCACTGAATTTATGTTTTGTTTTAAACGCCACATATGAATGACAGCCAGCAGGACACTTCCTCATGTTTTCACCGCTCTATAGGGTATGTCGGCGTGTGTCAAGAGGGCACTTTAGTGTGCACATGTGTTTCCAATAGGGACAGGTCCCCCGGGGTTGGGGTAATGACAATACAATCGTGATGGGCCCCTTGTATTTAACAGTTTTGTGTCTTGTAACTGGTCCAGAGTGGAGGATGAATTTAGAATTTACTTACATAGGTTGTATGCACTAGTTTTTTGTATCAATGTGTTTTATTCACCTTACTATTTATGCATTCATGTGAATGTATGCACATATCCATATGTTTGTTTAGTTTGCATGTGCTGTACCTTTAAATGATGTATGTTTATTTTCTCTTTGCTTTAAAAGTGCTATACTATAATTATATACAAATAGCAGCACTAAAACCACATCTTATTAGAATTGAATCAAATAAATACATTTAAGTAACAATTTATACAATATATTCACATGGCATTGGCCAATTGACATGGATTTTATTTCACTATGAAAATGTAGTGAGTCACTGTTTCTACCTAAAATCTGACTTGTATTTCTTTATTTCTTTTAAAGCCAGGAAGGAGAGAACATTTTTAAAAGGAAAATAACAACTGATAAATCAGGAATTTTATCAAAGCTGTGTTCCGTTGCTTTTAGCAGCTGTAAGTGCAGCCGCGGAGCCTTGTACGTCTCTGACCTTCTACAAACTCTTTCAATAAAGCAGCTCGCTGACAACTGATCCGTCATACTTTGAGAGAATGAAATCTTTTATTACTTTTACAGCTGTTGGAAATTGTGTGGTGCCTTGACGACAGATTCTTTAAATGTATGCATTTAAAGAAAGTATAGCTCTGTTGTTTTTTTGTCTGTGCAGAGGCAAAGTTCATCCAAGGTCGGCTCTATCTGTTTTCTTTTGCTTCTACAAAACAATTCAGCCACTGTCTGTAAACTCGTCCTGCAGGTATGGCACTATAGAGCAAATGCCTGCCAACGCTGTGCAGCACACACAGTCAGCCTGTCCCTTTTTTTCCAAAAAATTGTGACATGCAATTCTTCAAATTGTGTCTCCCTTTTCAGAAACTGTGAAAACCATGTGAAAGGATATGGATGTACTACACCATAGACAACTGGGGGGAAAGATGATTATTAAATAAGATATGTCAGTGGATACAACAGATTTGCATGACCATAAAAATAAAAGATCCTATATAGGTGAAGGAATAGTAAATATACAATATAAATGGTCTGCATTTATTTGCTGCAAATTGTTTTACATTTCAAATTTGCCATTCACACACATTCAAACACCATCATCACACATCTGTCAGTCCCATTCACACGCCGCTGATTGCACAATTTGGGGTGTTAAGTGATCAATCGGAGGAGGGAAATATCTGCTACTGTCTCCTCCAAAGTCTCAAAATTCAGTTGGTTGAGCAACAATGATCAGCTGCGTTGTGCCTTTCTGCTCACAGATACTGTTCTGTGTACATGCAGAGTAATCCTTTATCCTACATGTGTCAGGAATACTGATCGTCATATTTACACAAGTGCTTTTTTGAATTGGCATGAAGACACTGTAGGAAAGAGACATACGGTCTTACAACAGCAGTAGAAAGTATTTTAACGTAGTTCAATGTATATATTAACACACATGTAAATATGAATTGAAGTAAATGATGTAAGATTTCTCTCAATTTTGGTGGTTCAGTGTCGTTTTTAAAACTGTAACACAAAGTATATCTGAATAGCACTTTTCTAATCTTGATGACCACTCAATGCTAGACCATTTACCAGGCTGACCATTTAAAAGCTTTATTTTTGAGCACTACGCCTTTATTAAAATAATCCATCCACCAAATGACAAATTCAACAAAACATTATACTGGTTAAAGAGCATTATCCAGTATCTGGTATGACCACCACTGGCCTCACACAGTGTGACACATATCCCCTTCAAAGAATTGATAAGGTTATTGATCGTGGCCTCTAGGATATCGATCCACTCCTCCTCGATGGTTATGTGATTGGAGCAGTATGAGCGTTTTGTTTTACTTTCCCCCTGGCTCATTTTTGTTTACATTGGTTGCTATGGTTTCAGTTCCGGTAATCGTTGAGGGAGCCAGTGCAAAAGCCGTAGTCCGCTCGCCGGCTCTTCCTCTGATCCCATTGTCACTTCCGGGTTAGAGGTCGCGTCCCCGACAGGTATGTCCGCACGTCGTTTCACCTCGCTGGTCGTTTCATTTAGTTATTATGCTCAAGGCCTTGGTGTTGTGTTGTAGGGCGGCTGGTTGTGTGCTGCTCCGTGCTCCCTATGTGCGCTGCTGTGGTTGCGTCGTTGGCGGTGGTGAGTGTCGTCTCTCCCTGGTTGTTGGTTGGTGCTACTCGGTGGCTAACGCTAGTGCGGTCACAGGTAAATACTGGGGACTGGTCCCCCTTTTACTGAGTGCGTGAAAGTGTTCATTGTTTGTGGATAATGTGTCTGCTTATGTTTTATTTTGTTTATTCAGAGATGTTTTATAATTTAGGTCATTGAGTTTTGTTTTTGTTTCCTCTTTTCTATTCAGTTGATATATTTGTTTAAGCCTGTGACCTGCCCATAGTTTTGTTAGCTTGGCGTTTACTTTTTCTTTTGCGTGTGTAACCTTACTAATTTGTTGTTATCCTCCCCTTTCAGTTGCTGTAGGCCGGTGGCGGTGATCTGGTGGTGGCATCCTCCCGTCTCTCTTTTTCGTCACTGAAGTGATTTTGTTGTGGTTTTCTTTGGTTCCCTCCCCTGCTCTAGCCTTTGTCCATCCACTTTGGCCTCAGCCCTGATTATGTTTGTCCCCTTTTTTTGTTGGTATGAATGAGTTTTATTGAGATTTTAGAATCTAAGGTTTAATAAAAATGATATGTTAACTTGGAACCACGTCTCCTGCCCTCTGCATAACCTGAACATGTGCCTTGTGTCTAACAGTAATTCCCTGGGTGAAAGTCCCAGGGTGGCGCTGTTATGCTTTCAATATTAGTTTCCTACCTTATCTCCTGCGTTCGCCACATGAAGTTGTTGGACATTGGCAGGAATTGGAGCCTGCTGCGATAGTCATTAATTCATTGTGTACCACTTTACCACACAGGGGGTCTGATGAGGTTGCACGCCACACAAACTGGAATGTTTTTAATTGAGTACAGATCCTTGCAACATGAGTAGACGATGATGGTGGTGGATGAATGGCTGAACAATAGACAGAGGATCGCATCATTATGTCACAGCACATCAATTACACCTGCGTTTGTTATCCACTAGGGGCCACTCTTCCTCACCAACCCAACACCTTAGCTGCTGCATACCATCTGCTTGATATATTGTAAACACTGATTCATGTGTTCCAACATGCAACACACCGTCGAAGGTGGAAGCATTTGCTCACTCAAGTCAGTTACGCTGACCCAGTTACAAGACCCTGCTAAGTCTGACAATCGCTTAGCTTCCCTGAGATGATTTCTGACCGTTTGCACACAACTCTGCATCCAGGCAAATGCTCAGCTGTCTTAGAAGATCTCTCCCATAAAGACACATGATGTGGCATCCAGAGCTGATGTGGTAACACACATGGTAGGCAGTTATGAAACCTATTGGACGAATTGCTAAATTCTCTTGAAATATGTTGGAGGCAGCTTATGGTGGTGAAATGAACAGTCAGTTCACGGGCAACAGCTGTGGTGGACATGCTCCTTCAAAATATTTGGCATCTCTGGCAATGTGTTACATGGTGGAACTGCACTGGACTTAGAGTGACTTTTTATTGTGACCAGTCCAAGGTTCACTTGAGTAATCAGCATATTGAGGTGGATGGATTATTTTTAGTAAAAGTGTAGTGTGCACTGATACAGACATTTAAGAGAAAGAAGCCTTTTACTTACTTCAATGCCCAGAAAATGGGAGCAAAAACAAAAGTGCTGCATTTATATTTATATTGGGTGTATATGTATGCTTGTGTGTGTGTATGAGAGACTAAAGCTGTGTGTGGGTGGTGGCAAAGATGAGTTTTAATCTCGTCAGTTAATGGTCAAAGATGAATTAACAAGCGTCTGTTCTATAGTATAAAAAAAACAACTTCAAAATGTTCTTTGTAATGTATTTCTTTCTTCAACACTATTTATGTTGTGTTTGAATTACGCAGACCATTAGCACCAACAAATGTGCTCCAGGCCATGGTGTGGGTGTGTGTGTGTGTGTGTATGTGAATGTATTTGCTCATAAATGACTAAGTTGGAAACAAAAGTGTTCACTGGCGTGTCAGTGGTATTAATAGAGGGATGAGGAGATGCAGTTGTTTCTTCTCCTGCCTGTGCTGCACATTCGCTGCCTTATCACTTCCAAACACTCTGCTTCAGCTCTGTCAACTCAAATGGACTAACTGCTTTAGTCTTTTGCTCCCTCTTATTTTCATTTTGGCTCCCTCCCTCTTTCCCGCTCCTCCTCTACCCACATACCAAGGCCAGTGGCTCTCATTTCTGTCTGTCCCTTGCTATCTCTCTCTCTGCATCTCTCTGTATCACATGCACAGCTTCTAAATGACTTTCTTTAATTTGAATTCTGTGTAAGGATCCCACCTTTTCCCCACTGCTTAGGCCGCTGAGTCATACCGTTTCCTTTGAGCTGTTTTCTTTTAGTGACTCCCTTTAAGCACAGCTCTACTCTATACCATTTCTCTATTAATCTTTCAACTGCCAGTGCCATTTGTTGATCAGCTGTAACTATGAATCTTTCAAATGTTTTTTTTTTTTTGCCTCTTCCTCTCCTCTGAATCTCTTTTCTAGCCTCTTAGCGAGTGAGAAAGGATTATATTGTGACAAAGAGCCCTGGTGCAGTGGAGGGGGATTTGGGGACGCCAGGCTCTCTGTCATCTCAGGACTTGCTCATATGCCTCTGCTCTCCATTATTGTCCCACTGACGCATCTGTCTAATGCAGGGCAGGGAGAGAGTGAGAATTAAGGGATGAGTTATGTGTGTGTTCATGGATGTGTGTGTGTGTGTGTGAGAATAGGTGGCTTGGCACCGGCTTTAATTGACAGAGCAGTAACATTCTTCATCAGCGTTTTGGCAGTCCACACACAGGCTGTACACTGTAAAATGTTATACCCTTATTAGGTTCTGTGAAATAATCCCTTG
Organism: Solea senegalensis; assembly: GCF_019176455.1. Classification (NCBI taxonomy): domain Eukaryota; kingdom Metazoa; phylum Chordata; class Actinopteri; order Pleuronectiformes; family Soleidae; genus Solea; species Solea senegalensis. Next base: position 21,977,944 of record NC_058030.1, read on the forward strand.
TCCATTTTTAGACACTATACACAAACTGTTACATTTTCAAAAGTGAAACCTGGACTTATCGATGGAGTAACCCTTCCAGAAAATGGAAAGCTATTACTCTTCTCTTACTATAAACCTGAACGTGTTTGTCGTATCATGTCTATCGCATCTAATGCTCTTCAGAATCTAGATCTAGAAGCTCAATTTAGTAATCCGCAGAGGTAGAGGAAGTAGAGAAAACAAACCGACACTGTTCTTGTTTAAATAGAAATCATACCAAACCAAATCAAGATTTATTGCCATTTTGCTGGCCACACTAAAGTAGAGCAAACAAAGAGAGAGTGTTTCTCTTGGGATCCACAATATGGGGCAGTAATGACAACAATAGCACAACATCCATAACAGCACCAACCCTTATCCCTGAGACGTTCTTAAAGTTGCTGAAGCATTTCTATTACTATTTATAGAAAGTACTAAAAAGGTAAAAGTGGCGATAGAGATAAAAAAGAGAATTATAATAAAAGTGAGGTAATCAAAAAGATTAAATGGTGAGGTGCATTAAATTCAATTCCTGTTCCAGGTTCAGCTGTGTAACGGTCTAATGGTTTGTGAGATAAAGCCAGTGTTGCCAGATCTGATAAAAACCCACCAAAAACCTTTCATTTAATAGTTACTCTTATTATTTACTGTACCATAGTTAAAAGCAATGCACAACGGCAAACTTAACAATTAATACAGCAACATCATCCAGTCACTACAGAAAAATCCCAGACACAAGGTTGTCAAACATCGTCACAAAAGGAATCTTTTGGATCATTGGAAAATATTGTAGCCGATTGGGGGGGTGTATTGCAGAATTCACATTGGACTTTGCCGTTAACTTATATATTATTGAAAATATCTATATTTTACATATACATATTTTAAACTCCTTTAATATCTCATTAATTAATTCCTCTCAATTCATTTCCTGATTTAATCGAAATTTATCATACTTTCTTACTCGTTTCATTTTGCTCACGTTGACATCTTGACCAGTGCACGTGCTACTAATAATAGTATCAGGCAGTGATTACACAGGCTGAACAACAAAAACAGTGACTGGCAGTTAGTAACAGCCAATCAGTGACTGCACACAGTGCAGGAGGCTCATAACACAATCAGAATCCAAACTAGCCCAACTCATCATGAACCCCCTGAATCTGGCAACACTAGACACAGCTGGTGAGCAGTCTGGTGATTTTGTTCTTGATGCTCCTGCACCTTTTTCCTGATAGTATCTGTTTGAACAGTGTAGAGTAGGAACACTCCAGTGAACCTCTCTGCTCCTCTCATGATCCTCTGCTGGGCCCTTTTTTTTTTGAAGCAATGCAACATTTCTGCGCACTTCAGTAGAACGTCAGGAGGAGGCTTTTGGGTAGTGATGCTTTTCTTAGTTTCTTCAGAAAATGCAGTCGGCTGGTTCCGTTTCACAATCCCAGTGGTGTTCTTGGACCAGCTGAGGTCTTCAGAGATCTGCACCTCTAGGAACTTTTTGTTCTCCAATCTGCCTAGTCACTGATGCTGAGGGGTGTGTGTTCAGGACGTGTCCTTCAAAAGGTGATGATCATCACGTTTGTTTTATCCACTTCCTCCTTCCCTCCACAATTAGCTTATTCTTGTGTCTGGATACACAGTTATGAGTTAGCAGTGTGAACAGCAAATGACCGAGAACACATCCTTGAGGGGATCCAGTGCCTTAGCGTGATGCATTTGGTGTTTTTCCCTTATGAAAAGTGTTTGTTTCAGTAAGGATGTCCCGAAAGTGGCTGTGTTCAGGCAGAGTAGGAGAAGTTTCTTCTACTTTCAGGGGGATGAGGGTATTAAATGCTGAGCGGAAATCAAAATCACATACAGGATTCTGGATTCATTTATGTCCTGGTTTGCAAGGTGAGTGCTGTGTGCAGGCTGGTGGATATTGCACCCTCTGTGGAGCCGTTGAGGCAATAAGCAAACTTGAGTGGATCAAGCAATGTTTGGTTTGACAAGCCATTCAAAGCACTTAATCACTTTTGGGGGTTAAAGCAGCAGACAGTAGTCAATATTGTGGGGGGGGATTGGAGCTTCTTTTAACTTTGGCTTGACTGAGGGATGTTGAAGATGTCAGTCAGCTCACCAGCACAAGCTTTGAACACACATTTTGGTATGTTATCAGGACCAGCTGCTTTCCTTGGGTTAATCCTGCTTGGGGTCTTTTGTGTGTCAGCTGAGTTGATGAGGAGAGCTGGCAGGTCAGATGGTGGACGGACCAGCCCCTCCTTCTGGTTGTCAGGTTTGATGCTGCGGAACATACAGAGGAGTTGCTGAGCCTGTAGAGATGTGTCATCTCAGCCCCCTGCTTGGTCCTATAATCCACCAGTGCTTCTATTCCCTGTGTAGCAGAGGTGTTCATGTCCAGTATAATTCTTTGCATAGAAGTGCATATTGCTACCTTGATCCCCTTTGATCGCACAGCCCTGGCTGTAAAGGAAAACAGCCTTGTCCCCGTCCTGTATGCTGCACCTTTAGCAGTCATGCGCTGCCACTGCACCTTTGTAGTCCAGAAATAAATGCTATATTTTGCGTGTTGATTTAAAGTCGTAAGGTTAAGACGATGTTTGAAATGAAAAGAGCAGATAAAGCACACTGTACATTTGAGTGGACGCCCGTGTATGTGACAGCTTGTACTGTCCAGTAGGTGCCGAGTTGCAGGAGATGTCTTTGGATTTCTGGTTTAAACACATGTACAACTAATTTTGCGATGGGAACCTGAAAGGTACGTCATGCTTGCTTAACAAGATCCAGCACAACTTGTGATTTTGAGGCAGACGGTGTATATTTCTGTCCATATGATGTCAGCCGAAGACTAAATGGAATCAGACAATGAACTTGATTGGAATAAGTTGCACACAGTGTATACTGTAAGTGTTGGCATGCAGTGCTTCAAGTCACAACATCTGTTAAAATATCAGAGTAAATCACATTAACCGTAGACATCACTGCTGGCGACGTCCTAACACACTTTCCTTCACTGGTGCCAGGGTGTGCACGTGTTTCTGTGTATGAATCTCAATCAGGGCTATTCATTCTTGAATTGATAGTGTGCATTAACCCTGTATACAAATGAAATGTATTTCATAGAATTGCTTATATACTGTCATTTGTAGTAGAATAATGAGAGCAACTGAGCTGTAACTATGTATTGTTTACCAGAAATGATAGAGGGAAATGACAGTCAACTCATTTTAGTCTTGAGGAAATTAAAGTTGTTGGGGTTTTTTTTTACACTGCAGAGACATGGCTGATTGGGTAACTGCATCAAATATGTTAATAGCCACGTTGTGATATGAGATGCACAGTATGTGAACATTTTACAATAATTGGAGCCATTGTGCTCCGAGAACAGTGAATGCTTTATTTCCCTCAAAGCAATTATATTACGGAGGAGTCCCTTGGATTGACAGGTAGTGTGAATTATGGGACCTTCTTCACAAATGTGTGTATTTTTTTTTTCTTTTCTATCTCTAATTCATTCAATTAGCACTGTTACTTTTGATTTCCTTGATTAGCAAACTTTTCTAAAAACATGTGCTAATGGCCTTGTTCAGACCTGGTATTAACGTTCATCCTTGTTCACATGTGGACAGCCTTAAGTGTGACTGTTCACACCTATCGTGGATGTGTCTCCTGTGACCACATATGATCAGATCTGGCTTCCCTCACCCTTTATTCAAATACATGATGTTTTTACTGAGTCTGACTGCCAGGTGGTGTGAGCCAATATAACTTATAAATACATTTAACCATTACAAAACAGAAACCATAGTGATGGTGGCTGCAAATATAATAAATAGCATTTGAGCTCTAATTAGTATAAAAAAAGTGAAACTGCCATGGAGGCGGTCTCAGTCCCGAGTTCAGCTTCCCCATCTTCAAAACGCCTCTGAACGTGCTTTCTGTGATGGACTGGACCAGACTGGATCACTCAGGTCTGAATGGGGTCTATGTGTCACTGAGTGTGGATTGAAGGGCACATTTCCAGTACTTCAGTTCATTCATCGTCTACTGCTTTGTCCTCCACATGCGGCTCGCAAGGTCGCTGGAGCTAATCCCAGAAGACACGAGGCAACTGGCGGGGTAAACCCTGGACAGGTCACCAGGGGTTAACATATAGAGATGAGCAACAGTTCACATTCACACCTGTGGTCAATTTACAGTGTCCAAATAACCTCTGTATGTTTCTGGACTGTGGGAGGAAACCGAGACCAAACCTGGTCTATACTGCACTGAAGCACCTTACGCTATTTAACTATTGTGACTTGCAGGAAACGCAGATTTCACGTTATGTGAGGTTAAAACACAACTAGTGTTACTATAACGACCATATTACTGAGGTGATTTGAGTCTGAAGCTGTGAATCACAGAACAGGCCACAGAAGCAAACTCTTCCTCTAATGCTCTCATGGCTGACTTGGCCAGGACTCTCTGAGGGAAACACTGGCTGGGGCCTGTTAGAATTAGACTGGAAATCAGGCCAATGGCATCACACCAGAGACTGTTGTAAAATTATACAGTATACCGAGCATTCTGTGTCATACTGTATTTGAGCATTATAACTCGACACCAGACTATGTAGAAACTTGGTACATAATGACTGATGAGATGTACTCAGCTGTTATACACAAGTCTCATCATCTCCATGGAAATGTACCTTGACTCATCATGGTTTTAATGAAAAGATCGTGTGCGTGTGATGTTTGAATATGCCTTTGGCCATCTGTCTGAGCTGATTTTAGTCTATAATAAACATTATTATTCAGCAGTAATATTTGATTTGAATGGGAATTTGATTCTTGAACGTGTTTAACCGGGCAGACAACCTAATTAGTTTTATAGATGTAGGAAACATGAACTCAAGGTTTCAGCCTCGAGCTAAAATAACTTTACATCACTGGGTGCCACAGATCACACTGTGAATGTGCAAACTGATGTTATACAATATTGTTTTTAAATCAACACCGACATCCATGTGATGCACATTACATTACATTACATTACATGTCATTTAGCAGACGCTTTTATCCAAAGCGACTTACAAAAGTGCATTTAAACATTTGGGTACAAATAAGAGCTAGAAGTAAGTATCTTCAAGTAGAACAAACTATGAAGTGCTAGTCATAAGTGCGATGTACAAGTTATTTTTTATTTTTTTTATTTATTTATTTATTTTTTTGTCGTCTTAGTCGAGACACATCCACACAAGCAAAATATAATGGTAATATTTGCTCTATTTCACCAAACTTCCTACATATGCAATCATGTTTTATAAATTTGACACTAACCAGAACTTAAAATGAAACGCACAAATTAGGTTAACACAATTGTCATTGATTGTTGTATTTATTGATTTCTCTGTCTGAGTTACCGTGCTTGCTGCAGTCCTGCGTTCCTTCCTTATTTGTTGTGAGGCAAAGGTGCGAGCCACTTTGCTGTGTGAACCTCTTTCTTCATCCAGTTGTTTATATTTACCTATACAGTCCAATCCCGAGCAGATATTCCAACTATTTCTACATTTCTGCCCAACTCTAAGGAAATGGACCAAACCAAATGTTTCATCAGCATAGGGGTATTTGGGTTTGATGAGTTGTAATTACTGTTTGTATGGTTTATTTATTTTACATTCACAACACAACAACAGTGAACCTTTGCACTTAGTAACTGGCTGAACCTCCACTGGCAGCAGTAACCGCAACCAGCTGTCTATTAGACCTAAATTCTTCCTTCCAGAACTGCTTCAGATCAGCCATGATTTTCGGTTGTCTGATGTAGACAGCTCATTTGAGTTCATGTCATAGCATCTCTGTTGGGTTAAGCTCTGACTGGTCCACTCGAAATGACCCTAACCCTTGTGTTGGAGCCATTCTGTATTTTATTTACTTCAGTGTCTTTGGGTCATTGTCTTGTTGCATCACCCAGCATCCATTTTTTAAATTCTGATTAATTGATGAAAAAATACATGAGGCTTTGCAGATTTTTTTGGTTTATTTTTATTTTTACTTGTGCCATTTTGTCATGTTTATTCATTTACACAACAAAGAAATTGTAGATCTAAATCTGTTGTTATATGACCTGTGCAGTTGGGTGCGGAGAAAAATGTATATATTGGTGAATGAGGCCCAATGCTCCCTCCATCATTCTTCACTGTTGGGATGATGTTTTTATGTGGGCATACAGCGGACCTATTTACAGCAAACATTGTCCAGAAGCATTGTGAAGTGTCCAGATGCTTTCTAGCATGTCATTTGGAGAACATCAGCTACTCCTGTGTTTTCATAACATGTTTGCATCTAGTTCTTTCATGAACAGAGTGATTTGCAAACAATTCCTTCAACTCTAGTGCTGTTATTCTAGGGTTCTTTTATACCTCGTTGAGGATTCTGTGTTGAGCCTTTGGAGTCCCATTGACTGGGCGCCCACTTTGAGGCAGACTACTTAAGTGTTTCCATTTATCAACTAATTGTCTACCTGTAGACTGATGGACAGTGAGATTAATTTGAAACCCTGACCAACTTTAGACCAGCTGTTTTTTGTGAAGTATGGTCCACATCAGTGGATTTTTCTTGCGAGGACCAAAATCCCAGTAGCTCTGTCATTTATTGGACCCCAGATGTGATAAAAACACCAATCAGCTTTTGTTGACATCATTAGTGTAGACTAAGTGTAGTCTATGTTTCAGGAGTGTGTTTAAAGCCTCTTCTTCTGATGCTAACTCTGTCCATTGCCTGATTTGGAAAAAATGCCAAGAAGTGGGCTTAGAGCTGAGTGAGGAAGAGTGGATCAGTGCAGTCGGTGTGGTCTGGTAGCAAAATCTGATTTGCAGGTGAGTCTGTGTGGAAAATCCCCACCACTGAGCCTCTCAATCATTCACACTGTCTTTCAAGAGAGAAAGTCAGTGAAGCGACATCACCAGTGTTTAGGGGGAGGAGTCTGGGTCAACAAGCCTCACGCTGATTGGACAAAGGGTGATGAGAGAGTGTAGCAGTGATGCAAGCATAGCCAAAGAAAGCCAATGGTAAAATTTGAATGCAGCAGTTGGTGTTTGACCAGAGAGAATTTATGTCATCACATACAACGTTGCGGCTACTGGCTAACGGCCACCGGGGGGCACTCTCTAGCAGTAAACGCAAAAGTGAGACAGACGCGGGGAAAGATTATGCATTAAAGATGAAGACTTCAGTGGCTTTAGTGCACAAGAAGAAGATGAAGATGGCGACCAATGACTTTTCTGGTAGGCTAAAATGTGTTCTTTTCTAACCAGGCGTGTTACTGTTGTGTTAGTGCAGTGTTTATTTTCAAACCAGGCATGTTGATGCCGTGTTGGTGCAGTGTTTATTTTCAAACCATGCAGGCATGTTCACCCCGTCTTTAAATTACGTTGTTTTACTAAAAACAACAACGTGTAGCGTCTTTCTATGTAAATATCTCATGTTACAACCATACGCGGCGTTACAGGGGGGCCCACTTTTGTCCGTGGCACGCGCACTCACTCGCCATTCATAAAACCGCTACTGGTTACAACATGAAAACCTGTGGCTTATATTCAAGTGCGGCCTATGTGTGTACAAAATGTATTTTCTTTAGCTTGTGCGACTTGTAGTCAGGTGCGCTCAATAGGCCAAAATTTACGGTAATTTCAATACTTTAAACTGTGAAGATTTGCACCTAGATCAACAAATATCATATACCAATATGCACTAGTTTACACCTGAAAAGGTGGTTTAGGGGTTTAGTGACACTTATTAAACTGTGTTTGTTAGGATTTGTGATTTGGATGAAGAGCAGGTCACCTTTTACCACACAGAAGGGTAAAGAGGGATGTGAATCAAAGGATTCCCAAAGGTTTTCTTGCCATTGTTTGTCTGTCCTGTGTTTAATTAGTCGGGCTAATTTGATGAGTCCATGTCAAGTAGAGTTGCAGTTGAAGTATTTCTCCCTGTCAGTTGTCTGGGTCTTCTGGGGAAGTAGAGCTCAACTTTGCAGTTTTCCTGCACATAAAATCACCATAGTCATGTACTGGGAAATGGTCAATACAGTATATGTCACGTCTCTGTAGGGCAGTTAGTCGTATAGTCTCAAAGTGCTTAACACAACAGTTTTGCCATTCACACGTCCACACTCATTTACACGTACGTTTACGTGCAACAGCATATAACACTTATTGTAATCACGCATCATTGACACCTGTTCACACACTGTTCCTACAGCTGTCACAAGCATTTGCTGTGCAGTCGCTTTTCCAAGAGCACATTGGCACATGAATTATAGGTGCTGGGGATTGAACCTGTGACTTTATTGGAGAAAAAAAAATGCTCCATGTTTTCTCAGAGATCAGTTGAAGCTGAACTTCCACTGGTTTTAATTTGCTGTCCTACTACAGGGATGTATGAGAAAAAACATCGCATGAAATGGCCTGTGATAAACAGCTGATTCTAAACAAACTTGCCATAGTTGATCGCGTTCGAACGCAATTTACATTTAACAGTTCATATTTGAGCATTTTTTTGACCAGCCATGAGAAAAGCAGCAACAATCGGCCCAGCACAAGACGAGTAAACAAAGAAAAAACTTTTTTTTTTACAGAATATCCAAGTTGAAATTCCGAAGAAGCTATTCAGTGTTTCAAATCACAGTATTGGGGGTCTTAAAACCATAAACTTTGAATTTGAATTTGGGTTGTTTGATCGCTGTGAACCAATTCCAAGTTGGTTGTGGTTATTCCAGTGCTTTTGTTGTTTTTTCGGCCAATCATACTTTATATGCTGCCGCTGCAACGGAGGCTCCTCTCCGCTACTGCTGCTTCGAGAAGCTGTGTTTGTTTTCACCATTGAACAAAGATGGAATAGGAAAAAAAAGCATTGCAGAAGAACTAAATCGTGGCTGTTACAGTGCAAATCTTTAGCTGTAGTTCTTAACGAAGACATGCCGACACCGATCTCACAGATGGATTCTTTAGTGGCCAAAAGAGAGTGACACAGGACATGAGAAGAATTGGACACCTTGAGGTGAACAGACGTAGGCCTACAGTAGTTACCTCTGAGGTGACGACATGACACGGCGGTGAAAAGAAAGCACCGTGAACCTCTTATTAACCTTCTATCTTCTTACGGGATGAGTTTTCATTAATGTCGTCGATTTAAAGTCACATACAGGGATTAAAAAAAAGACACTGTCTTTTAATTATCCACGTTTAAACGTTATGTGGTTACATTGTTATTAGCTAGCTCAGTATTGTCTATTTTAAAACGCAAATGATACGCACATGGAAACTTCAGATGATCGTGTTATAAGCTGTAACAGGAGCATGTGGACCATGTGATGTCACTTGGCTCCCAGAAGGTGTAAATCTTTGAGGCTAAAATTCTCCCTAAACCAGTTTGAGGAGTGCCTACATTCAAAGGGCCAAATCTTCTCAGATTTCTCACAGTGTTAGACAAATGGGAAAGCTCTGAAATCACACTTCAGAATCAGTAAATAACTCAAAATGTCCCTTAGGGAGACCTGCTCCTGGTTTTTCCATGGCTGGGCACATTTTTGTAATGACATTTTCAAGGAAGCCGAGCTTCCCTGGCTGTTTTAAAGCAATCGCCTCTGACCACAGCCCACTCAGTCAAGCGATGTACCAAAAAGTTCACACAGTTCTGCATCGGCCTCAATTCCAATGTGTAGGCACAAACTGATCCTGTCAATCATATTTCTGAACCTTAAGGGTCCAAATTGTAACAAATAAAAGTTTGTTGGCAGATATTGACTTGCTTTGCAGAGTCCACCAACTTGTTCTGGAGAAGCAGACGCTAACAACAAAAACGAACGACGAAGAAGGACATTCTCTTTCTCTGTCTCACCATTACATATCAATCATTCTTACACGCTGGACCGTTAAATCTCAGGTTACATGTCAGTCATGAATGTTGTTAAACATACATGGTTGAATAAAATGGCAGCACACTGTCCTCATGCTGCCAAAGATGTATTGCTTGTGAACACCCGTTGGGGACTCGCCAAGAAATCACACCGTCACTCTGCCAATGTAGGTTGGTGCAACGAAGAAAATATGCTGCACTTGTTTTATGAATGAAAAAGAATATCTATATATTTGCAGAAATAACAGTAAAGTGAGACAGGTAAAGACAAAAATATGGTCGCTTTTGAGATGTAGGTAAACAGCGAGCACATTTCATCCAACTTCAGACTTCTTCACTGGTGCAGAATTGTTGCAGCTCCATTTTTGAGGGCAACAAACCCTCTGTGGATCATATCATTCCGTAGCTCCTCCGTAATAACTCCCACACTGAGCAGAGTCTCTAGGGAGTGCCACTGACAGCGTAGCGGCTCACCGACTGCTCATAGTACCAAGCAACCATGACCCATCGCCTCTCTTGAGTCGTCACGCTCTCAGCCACAGCGGGAGCTCGGCCATCCGAGCTGCCGTTGAGGGCTTCTCACTGTCCAGGCTAATGTGAGCTGCTACGGTGGTGAAGAAATGTCATCGTTAGCGTTAGCTCAGCTCTTAATGTTAACTGTTCTGAAGGTGAGAGAAGAAATGTCATCACCCAGCCTTTTGCAGAGCATTTGGCCAATTTCTGAGAAATGATTCAGCTTTCTCATGTCTCTGTCCTTTCCCATGTAGCTACTTACAAGGTTTCACTGTTCACCCACATTAATATCAATTACTGGCATCACCCATGAACAATATTTACATGGGCTGACATAAGGGGGAATAATCCATCAGCTTGCAGTCTCACACGCAGTATGAATGGCTAGAATGACAAGAGAGGACAGGTTAATGTAATGCAAGATCTAATCAGATGACTTGGTTTTCCCTCACTGCCCCAGGCCCCTGATTTGTTGATTGTCCTGTTGCCCTATGGGTAATCTGGCCACGTAAAAGTCTCCACACATCTAAGGCATCAGCCCGCTTAATTAGAATATTAATCTTTATAATGGCCACGAACACAAACACACACACACACACGCATGTAGGAGTAGGAGGTGGGTTGGGCTGGAGACGCTTTCTTATAAGCAGGTTAGGACTCCCTGTAGCATCAATTGTGCTACAAACTGCTTTGATCAGTTTGTATTCTCAATCCAATTTAAGCACTCGCCCAAAGCGAGAGTGTATATATATATATATATATATATATATATATATATATATATATATATATATATATATATATATACGTGTGTAATTTTGTTTATAAACTGTAAACTGTTTGGCCAATGGCTGCAGCTGAGCAGACACTGCAGGCTCCAGCTGAATAATATACAACACATACACTGTGTGTGTGTGTGTGCGTGTGTGTGTGTGCGTGTGTGTGTGTGTACACCAACTGTGTGGGTTCTGTGTGTAAACACTTTGGGTAATCAGGCATCATTGATATTCTACGTTGATGCTGGCTACATTCAGGAAGTAAGGACCAGCCCATTAAACACAGCCAGCCCTTTGTACTCTCCCCTGTCTGTCTGTCTGTCTGTCTGTCTGTCTGTTACACAGACACACACAAGTTGTCACAGTTCATTTTTGGGGTCATTATTTAGATTTGGATTCATTTCCTAGTTTGTCCTTAAAACCATAGCCACTTGTTTTCAAACCCAAATCCAAATGAAAATGTGCTTCTCCCCAAATCGAGGATACGTGACTTTTATTGAATTTATTTAACAAAGAAGACACATTGAGGTTATAATCTATTTTAGCCTATTACAGACAGGATCAGTTAGCAGCAACATACTTGCAACTTGACAACCTCCATGACAAAAACAAACACCAGAAAACAATAATATACATATTACAGACTATTTTGTTAGTAATATGTTTGAATGAGTCATTCATAAAAAGAAGTCCTCTGACTCTAGCTTCTTAAATAGGAATATTCTCTGGTTTATAAGTGAATAACTCTAATCCACTAATTGAGGAAGATAATCAACAGATAAGTAGAAAATTAATAGAATCATTTTAGAGTTTTAACACCTGGACCTCTTTTCCCAAATGCTAATACTCGATCTTATGTGTTAAAAACATGACGTGTCCAGAGCAAGCAATAATTATCAGTCATTCATCAGCTCTAGCTCACAGTAACTTCTCTTTTTAGTCTACAGTTAAATAAATAAAAAGGGATGAGGATTTTGAGTTGGACTTTGGACAGCGGATCATTTCAGGACCAGGGTCAGTTGCAGGACAGGCAAGTCTTTAACTTTTGTAACTTAAACAGGAAACTTGCCTGAAATAACTGTACAATGCATCAGTGATGGTCCTGGAAGCAGAGTTGGTGATCCACCTCAGTGCTGAGTGGCACAGAGGGCCAAGAGGGTGGATGTGGCAAGGCAAACTTAGAAATAGCATCACCAAATTCAACTTGAGACACTATAAACAACACTGTACAAGCCTCAGAGAAATAAGACACCAGCCTGCACAGACACCCAATTGTGTAAATCTCAACTGCAGTTAAGAAGACAAGCTGTCTCTGATTAAACTAACTGTTTGTGCCCAAAGGTTAGTGGCGAATGAATGATTTCAAGATGCTAAGAAGGTTCAATCGAATGAATTAAGATGAAATTAAAAATACTGTGCAATGTCCGAAGTTGTAAAAATAGAGATGTGTAAAAACATTCACGGCTAATGAATGAGCATCTTAGTGTTCTGCCGGAAATGAGTGAAAAGTGAAAATGAGGAGTGAAAGCCAGAAAAAACCTACCATTGAGTAATTTGATTCCGGTGTGAACGCAGAGAGAACATTTTCAGAACAATTTCATTTTAGATTTGGTGTTGAATCCCACTAATTAAACAGCTACTAAAAGGTTTATTCTATATCAGAAGTTTTAATTGTGAATGTTGCTTTAAAAAGTCCAAGTTTCCCCTCTAAGACAATTGTCCTCTAGCAAAAGAATGATTTTATCAGATATAGTAAGTGATGCATATAGTGCCTTAAAGTTAACTTAATTCTAACCCCGAAACCAAACGTCTTAACCCTCAGGAATCCCTTTGAAGTTGTGAGTACACACACAAACACACACACAGAAAGATAGCGAGAGGGCACATCCATGCAGCTCTAACAATTCCCACCCACTCAGTGTGAACGAGTTACTATGTTCAATATTTATCGTTCTAAAACCGCGGCTGATCAGATTAGTATTAGCGCCTCTGCTTAAAACAACACAGCATAAAATATTCAGCCTGTGGAAGGAAGAGTCATGGGAGCGCTGAGAGTGTTTATTCATGTTGCACCCTGGGAGAGAGCTCGCAGGAGCAGGTTGGAAGGAAGATTTTACAGTGCACAGCAGAGCTCATCAGCTGAATATATTACTCTGCTGCTGCCGAAGGCAACCCTGTTCACTTTGGACTCCTACAGAGGGAACACTGCTGATCAGCAGGACGGACACACACACATGCACACACTCACACAGATGCTCTGTACCATTTCACACCCACCCACACCTCTCTTCCCCTCAAGCTGCCCTTTCTTTCATCTTCTTCCCCCGTCCCTTAATGGGTGGAGGAGAGGATGTTAATAGTCAAGAAAAGGTCAAGGACAGCCACTCAGGCCACAAACCACCTTTAGCAGAAAGTTACTAATAGTTGCCAACAAAAACAGCCAGGTTTCAGACACGGGGGGTTCTTCAGCTTGAAGATGTGAGCGTGTAGCTCAGCTGGTGCAAACAGTAAACACTGGCTTGCCTTCTTTTCGTTTTTCCCCCTGTCATTGTCCATGAATAGTCATTTGAGTGCGGAGAAAAGGAGAGACGCGACCTTTCACCCATTGTACCCCAAGGTCATGTTTTTAATTAACCACAAACAATTCCAATTTCAGGTAGCTATGTTAATGACCAACTTTTTCAGTTAATTGCAATTAAGAATTTAAAATGGGGCCCCATGGTGTTTAAGTGGCTAGCATTGTCGCCTCACATCAAAAAGGTTGCCGGTTCAGGCCTCGGTTCAACTGAGGGACTTTTTGTGTGGAGTTTGAACGTTCTACAATGTGTGTACGTGGGTTTTCTACCACGTACTACACATTCCAGTAACATACACCTTAGGTTTGGTCACTATAAATTGACCATAGGAATGTGAGAGTGAATGTTGTCTCAGGGTGTATCCCACTTCGCCGTGTGTCAGCTGACACAGGGCGAAAGGTGGGGTGAGGGTATCCTCCACCCTCACATGGAGGATAGAGTGGTAGACTATCAATACATTTTAGAAGGCACACATCAACCAAAACATAAATGCTATTGGCAGAAGAAGTCAAAGAACAGGGAGACACATGTGAGATGAAGAATCCTCTGTGTGCATGTGATTGACCAACAGAAATTAAAAAAAGAAAAAGACACTTTCTGGGATGTAAATTATGCTTACTCACAGAAAGCAAACTTGCCAAGATTCACCAAGTTAGCCAGGTACAATTCAGGCATCACAGGAACATCTGCGTCTCTGCGGCTTGACTTAGCGACCGGCTGACGGGAGTAGGGATTTTTGTGGTTTTCCTTTCAAACGTCTGGAGAGAAATTGAATTTCAAGTTATACAGTCTAGAAGCACACCCCACCGTCTCAAGTAATTACCATGCAGTGCAGCAGAGGGCACCCTGAGCCCAGCTGGGCTTTAGATTCATATTGAAAGCCCATAAGAAAGATTTGACAGTGATGTCTTCAAGGCAACTTTATTTCTATAGCACAACGAGAGTTGACCAAAGTGCTTTACAAGGTAAAAGATACATTTACCACGTACGGCAAGATCATTAAAAATGTAATCATGATGAAAGTAAAACTGGTAAATCGTTGAAATCCAATTAATACATCAGATTTAAATGTTCTCATCCTGAAGTGAAGGCCAGAGAGATGAAGTGGGATAGCGAGGGCATATTTAACTTGGTGTTTAACTGTGAAAATGAAGGACATAAGCTAAACCGTCCTCCTGAGCAGTAGTAGTATTATTGTGGTTTGCTACACAAACATATAACTAATGATCTCCTATGGTGCAACATTTAAAATTTACACTTAGAAAAATACATGACTTTGTATTATAACCACTATTGTTTATTGACCCAATCAACAATACTTAAAAGTTAACTAAATCCCCACTTCTGACTCAGGATCAGTGCAGGGGGGCAAGGTCTGATACTGAGTTTGATACAGAGCCTCTCAATCGCTCACACCACGCTTCAAGAGGTGAAGAGAGATTAAGCATTAATAAAAGGGGGAGGAGCATATTAGAATGAACCTTGCACTGATTAGACAAGTGGATTAAGAAAGCCAGTGGAAAAGTTTGAATGCAGCCGCTGGTGTTTGACCAGAGAGGGCAGTAGATACAACGTTTTTTTATGAATAATCTCACTTTATCCCAAAGTTTTACACTGGTAAACACTGGTTTACACCAGAAAGAATGTGTGTAGGGGTTTATTACACTTTAGTTAGATGCAGGGATTTTGATTGAGCTAAAATAATTACAGTGCAATGGGCACAACACAATGACTGGCATTTGCTGACAAATACTTTAGATGTGACTAATGCACACACTCTCCCGTGCTCTTTCTTTTTTGGCTTTTTTAAATGACAATGTTTGTGCTTTGACTGACAGGCAACTCAGCCTCCCTGCATCCTCTCCTCCTCTCTTCTCTTAGATTTTGAGCTTCCCTCTGCTCTCATTCTGCCTGTCAGCATTATAAAGCGCCGTACCGAAAACACACACACACACACACAAATGCGGGCAGGAAGGGAGGGAGAAATTATTAGCAAAGAAACTCAGGCCCTGAGTCTTAGCTGACATAATATCTCTAAGCTACTGTAACTGAAATATATTTTATTAGATCCGAGTAGGGACTTTCTTGCTCATCACCGTGGATGCACGGGTACCAGGGCAAACCGCGACTGCTCTGCTCCACTGAGTTTTATTTCCCTCTCTTTGAGGCAGACTGTAGCCTCTAAATGTTTGACAATAGTCTAACATGCCACTGACAAAAGCTTGTATTCACACTGGCTGTGGTGTAAAAGTAGAAGAGGGTAAAATCTAATAAGCCAATGATTCTGTTTCCGTGTGGAGTGTCTTAATGCAAAAAAGATGACATTTGCATTTGTTGATTGACAGACGTTATCTTCCAAGAGGCTATAAAATTAAACCGGGAACATGAGAAAATGCTAAGTGGGACGCTGAGCTTCTCCACGGCCATCGTTAGACTCATCTGGCTGAGTTTCACAGTCACATTTATTTACATTTCACACACCAGGCTGTATATAGCATGTGATTAGAAATGGTTATGTGAAACTATGAGTGCCATCTGAGGGGAGAGACGGTATTCTTACAGGGACTGTTACACTGAGACGACTAATTATGTGCGTGCAGTTTGTTGAGTCAAACAACAATAAATGGGGGTAAAAAGCCTGCCAGGCTCGTTCAGGCAGACAGCTGGAATTGCGCTGCTGCACTCACGGGTGACACAAACTGCAGCCGTAATAACTGGATAAAAGGCAGCGTGTTTGAGCTAACGTTTGCTGATCTCTTTTAATCTGAATGCATGTGCTGCTGCTGCTGCTGCTGGTTATATAGCATAATACTTCACGTCTCAATCTTCTCATCCTCTGGATGACCTGTGATTCTCCTACTGAGCTTGTGAGCAGAACAGCGTTGAGGTCAGGACCTATAGAGCGCCGGACATCACGTGATATATCTGAATCCAATATTCCAGACCTGCAGTATCCTGACAACTTCAACTCCCTGATTAACTTCCCTTCATCTTACTCCAGAGAGTCACTGAAACGTTGCTGTGCTGATGAGCTCTTGGTAAATCTAGTCCGACTCCATGATTTACCAAGAGCTAACCATGAAATATGTTGCTGTGAGCATGTTTCTCTCCTGTTAGAGTGTTACTGTCTTTGACTGTTTTGGCATCTAGCCACCATCTTCACTTTTATGTTGAAAACAGCTGGCCAACAGCTGGAGTTGTCTTACATTACCTCATTTATGCGTTCTAGTTACTGTACATCCAGTGCTGCCAACTCCGCCGAAAGGAAAGTAGCTATTACCCATCCGAAAAGACTAATTTAACATACATATGCTATTGTAGGAGAGAAATAAGATCATGGGATAGACAGAAAAAGTGAGGAAAACCCACCCTGAATATGTTTAGAACTACAAATTATCTTCTGTTGATACTTGTTTTTTTTCCTCATGCTTGATGTGCACGGGAGGGTGCGTTATAATTTGCATCCGAATTATTCGCATCTCCATCCCCTCGATATGATAACGATACATGCTTTCACATCAGTCTCCAAAATTCTCTAATGCCAGCAGAAAAGTCATTTTTTTGAAAAAGAGTCGCTAGAGGGGTCCGAACTGTCGCGAAGTTTAACCGGCAACGCTGTGTACGTCTATAGAGGTGAACAGCATTGTTTCCTGCCACAGCGCGTTATCTTGGTTGTGTGACTTCAGCGACCGGAGTTCTATAGGGAAGATAGTGTGGTTATACAAAGTGATGGACAGAAAATGTAAACTCTCTTGGCCAGTGGTTCTCAAATGGTTGTTCAGGGCACGCTGCCAAGAGCTATGCTAAACGTTTCCAGATCCATTCATTAAAAATGTATACATATTGGTTGGCTACGGAATTACAACCAATAGAAATTGTTCCTAGATTTATCAACAGATTAAGAGAAACGCATGTCCAAAAACCCTGGATTAATTGTTCATCTCGTAGGAGTGCAGGGGTTGAGAAAACAATTAAGAAACTCTGCTGTAATCCCAACTGTCATTTAATGAGAATCAAGGTAAACACCGGACAGGTCACCAGCTTATAAGAGTGTACAGAGACATCGTCAGCTTAGAGTTAACCTAACCACACACACACACACACACACACACACACAGCAAGAGACTGTGTTTGATGTGTGAGGTCAGAGAAAATTGAGAATGAGTTTGATTTTGTGTCATGTTGCCCCAGTTATGATGACATTCAAAATGTGCTTTTTTAGTAAAACATGTCCTTTATGTGTGCTGATTTCTTCCTTTTCTTGAATGCTAATTCAAAACCCGACTTGTGGTTCAGTCGGAAGAAACAGACGGTCCCAAACAAGTTGATGCAATTTTCCATTTGCTGAACAAACTCCTATTTTGAAGCATTTAAATGGCATTTTAATCCAAGCCATGTCACATCTTAAGTTCCTACTGGATCACACAACCTGTCAATCACAAGATGGCCACTGATACGTACATACCATGATTTATGAACTATTTTCCTATAAATGGGAACTCAATTTACAAAGTCAACACCATCTTCTATTGAATATGACTTGAAACAAATTGTTGAGGCCATTAACTCCACAGGGACATTTTTGTTGATGTTTTAAATCAAGTGAGAAATTTGCTCATTTTCCATTGAAACCGAGTTATTTTTTCCAATTAGTGAAGCCTCCCGGTGTTTAGTCAATAAATTGTTACTTTCTGATTAGACTCGCCCTGCAAACTGAGAGACGAGTGATGCGTTTCATTTAGAGAAGTTGCAAAAAGAAATATTTACCAACACCAGCAACACAGGCTCACACAAACCATCACCAAGGAGACAGGACTCACAGGCAAAAACCATGTAACAAGTCCAGAACCAGAAGCAAAAAACAGTTACGAGAAAAAAGGTGAAGACAGCAGGGGAAGAAAAAAACAGGCTGGAATGCTGAGGCAAAGGTGCACGGTGAACCGGCACAGACAAAGGGAAGTGCAGGAACTAAATAGACTCATGGAGACCACGAGAAGCAGGTGGGACACATTATGACAACAGGCTTGGTGGAGCCTGGAGACAAACACAATTACAACCATGAATAAAATGACTAGTATTTACAAGTCATTATTCATGTTATATAAACAATATTTATATTTGTTGATTAGAAATGTGTAAGAATTAAGCTTAACAAGGTTCTTTTGACCTTTGACCTAATTAAAGCGTTTGTGTTTCTCTATTATTACATAACAGATTTAACAAAGCAAAATCACTCACTAAAGATGACTAAGAATACCACTTGTAGTTCTATCAGCATATTTATTTATATATTAATTTATATTTTATTTTATATTTACATATTTTTGGGATTCAGAGCTTCAAACTGTGGAGGGCAGCATTTAACCTCACGGTCTTCAGCCTGCCGCAATTTATCAGGAGAAGGGGAATCGGTGAGTTGTGTGAGTCAGACCCTCTCATTTCTCACGGCATCGATGCAGCCTTGACTATTGAGACACAGCTACTATGTGAGTTTCAAAATGAAACAGGGCATACAAATTTTACACAAATAGGAAGTAAAAAAAAGGGATGTAACACAAATAACACGACAAAGTAGCAGTCTTTGCATGATAAGAGCCGTCTTGGAATCCTATGCCAGTGTTGGTGAGGTTATAGTTTCTGAGTTGTAGATCCAAGTTTTGAACTTTGAATATTGAAATTTCGAAGTTCTGACCACAAATTGAATGCACCGTAAGTCCACTTCATACATTGATGGTGCATTTTGTTTAAAACTAATCTGTAAAACATGTTTCGGTGTATGACTAAAATGAGGATTTGGCACTCATGTGCATTAAAATAATAAAGAGAATCAATTAGTTACAAATGCAGCCAAGACGTGAGAGAAATGTTGTTAAATCGCTGGATATTGTGAAAAAAAATGGACATCTGCTCCCTTAAATGTGTCCTGCTGCTCAGATAGTTGTAGCCTCTGTTCAGGCTATTTGTTGTTTTTGTTTCAACCAACACATTTTTCCTCTCCAGCCACACACTCAACAGCCAACATCCATCGTTAACTTGAGTACCATCTTTCACTGTGATTCCTAAGTGACTTGCTGCTGGAAACCAACAACCAGCTCCACCCACTGTGAAATCCCACCCACTCGCTGAATGCAGCTGCTGAGTGTGTGCCTGATTTGTGTGAGTGAACGCTGACGCAGAGTTTGGAGAACTGTGCGACTGTGCGTATCGTGACGAGTGCTGCTGCTGTGTATGCCGTCACTCCAAGTTCAGGCTTGTGCTGCTGTTTTTCTGCTGCACTGCAGAGGCCTGCGCCGCCTCCTGCTCACAACTTTAGACCGGTTTCCCCGGCAACCAGGGTGTCTGCACATGGAGAGCAACCAACTTCCCCAGATGAGAGCTTTTGTCAGTACAGTCACGATCACTCGGAAAGAGAGAGAGAGAGTGAGTGAGTGAGTGAGAAGGAGACACGGAGAGGTGGGACATCACAAAGTAACTCTTAGCCATATAACACTTGTATATCTTGCTAATGCATAAATTGCTATTTTAACCAAGTGGGCATTTGTTACCAAGTTAGAGGTGTGCAGTCTCTCACACATCATACAGCAGGGTTTCTCAATCCTGGTCCTGAGGACCCACTGCCCTGCATGTTTTAGATGTTTCCCTGCTCTAACAGACACTGATTCAAATGGTCAACTCATCAACAAGCACTGCAGAAGCCTGATTACAACCCAGTTACTGAATCTGATGTGTTGGAGCAAGGAAACTTCTAAAACACTCCCTATGCTGAAGACTCTAAATTAGAGGTGGCCCAACACTATGCGGGTTTTTCTATGCAGATCTGAAGAAATCACAGCAGCTGTATTGGGCTGATATGTTTGGCCAGTTTTCCATTTGTTCCTCCATCTGATAATATTATTATAATTGGTTTGATTCCTGAACAATTGCTCAACTAGTGTTGAATAACACAGATGACCTGTTTCTTAAATCTGCATTTTTCGGCCTATGCTTTAGTGCGTAAAGTAAATAATAAGTAAACTAATTTCTTATTTCAAGTCAACTTTTGGATGAAAAAAAAGCAGCATTGGTCAAACTTTTGAGGAGATAAAGTGTAAACTTGCATACTATATAAGTTCTAAGTGTACAATAAATAACTAAATGCTCTGTATTCATAAACCATTGTTTTAGTTTTGGAAGTCTTAGTCTTGGAATGATCAAACAAACCAAATAATACTTAACTAATAATAGTTAATGGAAGAAAGAATCTGCCTAATTAACTGGCTGACCACTTATCCAGTTTAGCTCTGGATTGACCCTTGGTGTGGATGTGAGTAGGTTTTTGTCACTGGATGTCTGATAAGCTGAGCTGTTCAGGCATGAAATTGTCTTGTTAAGTACTTTGTATTAACCTTAATTGATTTTAAGTGTTAAACTTAACTCGGATTTCTGAGTACTAATGGAACGCACCAATAACCTGGTACTGGGAACACATTTATATTCCGGTGGTAACATATTTTTCCCTCTGGAAAAAAAACTCCCTCCCTTCACCAGAACATTCCACTTCTCTCACTTGGCAGAGACTTCTGCCAATTTAAGTTGCCAGACATGAATCGAGGTGTAGCTCAAAGCTCAACCTCTCTTCAGCAGCACTTTACACTTCCTCCTGGAGGACTATTCCCAGGCTTGATGTAATCTCTTCAGATTATTCTGGATTTCACCTGACACCTCACATGGAAGGCTGCCAGGCTAGGTAGCTGATTTGATACCCTAACCACCTTGATTGGCTCCTTTTGACACAGCGACTTTACATCTTGTCTGTCCCTTAGATGTTATCCTAGAGTTATTGTAAGAGCTATTTGTTTGTTTTGATATTTAGTGGTTAACTGGAAGTCATTGGCATTTTGTCATTTTGTTCATCACTATTTCTTGCTAGTTTTATTTGCCATATTTGAGTTCTCGTTAGTATGTTTAGCTTTGCGCAAAGTGTGTGTATCACGTCAGTTTCTTATGTAGGATGAATGAGGAATGAGGAGTGGATATTAAGTTTCTTTCATCTGCACAAGTTACCTTGTTCTCTTTCCTTTGTCTTATCCAAACAGCTTAACAAGCTAGACATGTTTTATTGTAGATACTGGTGCGTTGGTAATCTGTGATGTGGCGTACGATAGAAAATCTCTCAATTATTTGGAACCAACTCCATGAAAACCTATTGTGACCTTGCATCAAGGTCAACCTGTCATTTTCACCTCTGGGATCACTGCCTTTGCATATTTGCCACATATTACAATTGTATGTTTTATTCACTAGAATAAACCACCTGAGATGAGCCAGTCCAATCTTCATGACATATATACAGAAATACAGAATCTACTGCATACACATAAACATCAAACAACAGCAATAGGGTAAGGCAATATATAAATTATGCTCAAGTGACGATGGTGATCGGGACTTCATAGACTAGCAGCAGCCAGAGGAGACCAGGCAGGTAGATCCAGGCCATAAACTTTCCAGGAAGCCCAGACGTATCTACGGCTGAGAGCCACGTGTCGAGGTCATTGCTGGTACCTTGGCGTGCAGCTGTGTCCTTCAGGTTGCTCGTGAAGAGCTTGCCCAGGCTGTGTAGATGTTCTTAAGGAGAAATCCCATGAGGCGATTGGCAACTATCTTGAAGAAGGCACTGAACACTAAGAAGAGATTGTCCTGAACTGCTTGGGAATCCAAACACCCTCTGAGGTTTTGCTCTCTCATGCTGTCGCTGTAGGTGTTACTGAGGTAGCGGTTGATGTCCCTCTCTGGACATGTGAGTTGACCACTGCATTTCTCTCCCAGCAATTTCTTTGTGAAGCCGAATGGATTGGCAATGAAGACACTGCGCTTACGGGCCCTCTCCTTGCCCCTCGTCCTGTGCCACTTAGTATGCCAAAGAGCGGTTAGCCTTTTCAGTACCACACCTCTAAGTTCTGCCAGGCCTTGCTCACTTGCTTTCTTGTACGGGCTCCTGGGTGTCCATAGCTCTTGTCTGAGTTGGGAGATCTTTGCTTCCCGTTGGTTTGGAATAGATGCTGCAGTAGTAGTCTTGGTGGCACGTTGTTCCTTGATACCAAACCTGTCTGATGACGATGTTCATTATGAAGCTGCTCATTGTCTTGAGCCTCTGGTCCAAATCTTCCTTGGCTGTTACTTCTACATCAAACTGGTGCCACTCTGACGCTTTGTTGGCAGCAGGCCTCAAAATCCGATGGTGTTCCGGGGGTGATCAACTTGTGTCCAGGTAGCGCATTACGCCACGCAACCCCCCTCCTCAACCAAAGCCAACATGAAGCCTTTTCAACAGCTGTTAGCCTGTTCAGTCTGCAGATCGCTAGGTATCCCAGGACCCGATGTAGAGACTGGCCTGTGAAGCCCCTGCAACCCACTTCAATGGGCTCACAGTAGGCCTTCCACCCATTCCTCAGACACTCTGCCACCAGGTCAGCATACTTGGCCTTCTTCCGTTCTTGAGCTTCCTCCATCCGATCTTCCCCGGGAACAGTTAGCTCCAGTAGCACCACCTGCTTGCTCTCCCCAGACATCATTGTAGGAACAACACTGAATCTCAACTGCCTCCCAAGGTCAACCAGTAGTTGCCAGTCCCTTGCTGTTGCATGCAGGCCCCCCTGGGTGTTCTTCGGGGGCTGGGGCTTCTTGCCTGCTCAAACGAAGGTGATGGTACACTTGGAGGAGTGTTGCCACTTGCTGTTGTTGATGCCAGTATCGATTTAGACATTTAAAGCGATAATTAACTGGTTTCTTCAACTTTTGCTCAGGAAGAACAATCTATCTTTCATTCTCTGGCATTCATTTCAATAACTATCAACACTGACTGATTTGAAAGTTTTTTATTATGATGGTTTTGGGCGATTGCCCAGTCCTAACTACAACCTCTATTTACATATTGTAATTGCTATCCTTTTCCTGTGTTTGTTAATATGAAAGAAAAAACAAAACACTTGTAAAATGATGTTTTGGTCTTCAATGCACCGCTGGTTTGTCTGCCTCCTTCACTAAGAATTCACCTGCTGATTCAGAACAACATAAGCTCTAACTGCTCTAACAATGTTGACCAAGCTTATAGTGCCTGATCCTTTTATCTGAGCCACAGTTGAGAGAATGCATTCTGGAAGTGTGGTGGGGAAAATAGCTCTGCATTATTAAACTGAAAGGAGGGTTTACTTGTAAGTCTGTCCCTCTGTTAGCAACTTCCTGTCTACAATTTTCTTTTTAGGTAAATTGCAGGTAACACAGTGTCTGTGCCTTGGTGGAGCTCTGTGCTCTATGAGTGCCGTCATTCCTATTATTATTACTTTTTTTTTTTTATAAACCTTTCAAAATGGAAGGTGAAATATTTTCTGTCAAATCCTGGTGAGGATGGTGTGAGCTGTTACAGGTTTATCGTCTTGTAAAACCAGTGTGTGTACATTCTGACAACAAATAGAGACAAACAAACACAGAAAAACAGAACTCATATTTCCCAGTATTATATTTTTGTGCAAAATAAAGGGGATAACACCACAGTGTGCTGCTCAAGGAAAAACATGTAAATGTATGTCTAAAAAAAAAGTGAGTAGTCTCCTCCTTTTCCCCCCCTTCCCTCTCTCCCTCCATCTTCATCTCCTTGTCTCACTCTCTTATTCATTTCTCCCTTGCTGCATTTGTCTGGATGTATGACTCACCTGACTCCCAGGCTCAGCTGCAATTTAGCTTTTCAGTTTCATTCAAAACACAACCCCCCAACCCCCACCCCCCTCCTCTCTCTCTCTCTCTCTCTCTCTGTATCTCCCTCCACCCACTTGTGCAATCTATTTCCCTTGATAGTGTTTTTTGTGGCCCCGGCTGACCCTTCCTCTTATGAATAATAATGACTTTTTCCGTCACACCCATTGGTCATTGAGATCCAGTCAGCAGTTGCTTGATGAAGATGGGGCGGCCTGCTGTCTCTTTAATATAGTAGTAATATGATTACTATCACGGTGATGTAGCAACAAGGGGCTGATGGCTGTATTTGTATTCATATTGTACTCGGTCATTTGGTGGACTAATAGCACATCCATGTTTATAGTCTGGTCATTATGGCACACACACACTCATAACTCTCCATTACAGCTAACAAGGACATGAGAACTCCAGCGTCAGAGACACGCACCAACAAATGAGGGCTTCTTTCATGTAGAACTGTGGTTTGTGTGTGAGTGGCACAAGTCCTCAGTTTCAGAGCAGTCACGCTGTTAAAGCAGAAATATGCAGGATTTTTTACCCTAATTTAACAGTGTCAGTTATTGTGCTGGTTAAATGGAAGTCTCAGTTCTCGTAAAGACAAATTGCGGGACACCAAACGCCCTAACCAGCTACCGGCTTTAAGTTTAAGGCAATTAAGTGTAAATTTTTTTTACGATCAATCGAGTGCTTGTTTCGAAAAATGTCAGAAAATGTCAGAAAATGTCAGAAAATGTTGAAAAATGTTGAAAAATGTTGATCATTGTTTACCAAACATGAACCATCTGAAAACGTGTATTAATTATTGCAAAAAGACTCAAACGGAATCAATCAATTAATTGAGTAATCGATGAATAATCAATTTCTGGAATAACCGTTGCAACCCTAGCGTTATTTTAGATGTTCATCATGACAGAGCCAGCTAAAAAGAAGCAGAGAAAACTGTTGTCAGAGGAAGCGAGGATGAGAGAACGACCGAGCGAGGGGCCACACACAGTTGTTTTCAAATTGTAAGAGATAATAAAAAAACACAGAGGCATGCAGAACGGATGCCAACCAGCAAGGACATGGCTCCACGGCTTGTGTTCACCGCCTCCATTGTAAACATAATCCATGTACATTTAATGTACATGGCCTGGAGAAGGGAAGGGATGGAGAGCGTCAGCGGTGACGTTTTACGACGAGTGATGGATGTTTACAGTGGCGTCGTAAAAATATGTACTCCGAGACTGTAGGGGGAGCACAAAAAGCAACTGGACTTGCAAAGTTTCGCTTTAAGATTTATTGTCAATTGTTTGTCCATTCCTCAGCCATCATGTCAAACACGAGGTTAAACGCTGCTCTTGGTGAACATATAAACGTCCGGAATGTAACGTTTTCCTGTGTTCGCTGATCTGGGAAATCAGGGAGTGCAAGTCACGTCCTCAGCTCTGATAGACACTATCTTGAAGTGTGACACAGAAACAGAGACAAGCGGACACGGCAGATAAAGATCACCTCTTTGACATGACCTCTGTCGATGACGAGCATGCACACGCACAACGTGTAAAGCTGCTGCCAAAGGTTTTCTTTCTGGTGCAGCAGATTAACTCCAAACTCCCTGAAAAACGGAGCAAATACAACAGACATGAGAACAATTAAGTCCAGAAATAACATGAAAACACAACATATACCGTCCTATTTAATTCTTAATTACACAGTATTTGTTTTTAAACACCGTGCTTGAACATTGAACATGTGAACACTGCATGACCTTGCATATTAACAATATGGGTAAAACATATCGCACAATAACTTCAATTTCATTTTCTCTGACATGAATGTAATGAATAGAAAACAAAAGTACACTTATTGTGGACACACACTTTCACACACACACACATATAAGAACAGACAAAGTGAGGCAAAAATGCAACCAAGCTATTTTTATTATGATGTTAAATGTCCTTAGAAGGTTGTTCACATTAAGCCACATGTAGATGACTAGCCATTAGCATGTCACAGGAATGATCACTTAATGTCAGCAGATAATACGCACATAATGGTAAATGGTCTGTATTTATAAAGCGCTTTTCTATTCTTGATGACCACTCAAAGCTGCTGCGCGCTTACAGTTTTGCAATTCACCCGCTCAAAGCCATTCACTGACACCTTCATGCAGTGCTTTCTCAATAACACATGGGGTTAGGTGTCTTGCTCAAGGACAGATCGACATGTTAACTAAGAATCGAACCCTCAACCTTCAAGCTGAAAGCCTCTTCTGTATGTCCATCAAACATTAGCTTTTCTTATCTGTCTGGTCACAGTTTTCACATAAAATCAGTTAAGCACGTGTTGGACGTCTTGTGTGGTAACGGACTTCTCCACTACAGTGTCAAAAAACACAGAATTAACACGGTCTGTTGAGTCCTTCATAAATAGTCCTGCTATATAGGGCACGGCAAGACGTTATTCATTGAATGTGTACTCTAATGGGGTTTATTTCACACATAGCTGCAATAAACCCAAAGTTTAAGGAGCGAATCAAGCCCAGAGAGAGAGAGAGATCTGTATGGTTTTCTTGCTCCTTAATGTAAGAAAACAAAGACAGAAGTGAAAAGTGAAAAAAAAATAGGACTGATTAGGACAAAAGGTATTTGGAAAAGTCTTTAAAGCCCACATAGACCGGAAGCTCCAATTAACGCTGCGTTTGTGTGTGTATCTGCGTCATTACCTCGTTTATGAAACCCTAAAGTTTCAGAACAAACAGTTCAGCCACTGCTGAGAAAATAGTGTTGTATTGTTTTCCTGGGCTCTGCGAAGCGGATCGGCACTTCCTTAATTTGATGTCGTCATCAGAAATCCTCACCACTCCTCTCACCACTGTAGCGCCTCCTGGTGCGGGCACTAGTCCGGGCACATCCGGTTGCGTACATTCAACCACAGAAGAACTACTCTCGTTGTAGCTGCTGAGATGCAGAGCATCCACCGTGCCAGAGGGGGAGCTGTGTATCTGAGAGCTGGCCTATCTATTACGTCACTTCCAGGTACCTGGCCAATCACAGGACAGTGGGAAAGCTCTCGTTGGCTGGCCAATCACAACACAGTACACATTCTAGGGGTGTGGTTTTGGTCTGAAACAGCGCGGCTGACGAGAGCGTCAGTGAGGAGATATTTTGATCGGCTCGTTTGCAGCGATTAGGAGGTTTTTAACCATGAAAACAAGTTAATATATGTAAGTAGACCTCCATAACTAACATATATGTGCGATACAAGCATTCTATGTCACCTTTAATACAAAACCATTAAGTAAAGTACAGCAAAATGACTATCACTGTCATGTTGATGCTGTTGCTATGGACTGCACTCACAAATATTTTGCTCCTGAATCTCATTTAGATCTTTGAACATGTGGACACACTTTGGAAGAAAAAAAAAAGACAGAGTGCTTTTATTTGGTAAGAAACAGCTGTTACACTTCACAGCACGGCCATATCGTCAGCGTCATCGCCATCTGTGATCCATGGTGTGGCTGACTTCATTCAGCCATAATGTGGATTGCAGGCCACTGAGACGCAGGCAGGAAGTGGTGTTTCTCTCTGGTCTTCTTTAATACTATTCATTGTCTTCATCTTGGGAGGAGGTAGAGGAAGATGACGCAACAGCTGCCGAATCCAGCTCTGACATGAAAGCAACAGTCCGTCCAGGGAGACGAGGACATCCACTATAGATCCATCCTGTCCTGACATTTTAGGGCCAGTTGTCCATTATGTAGGAGATGCTGAATTAGGAATGAGGTCAGCAGCTGCTCTTTCACACGTACGGCTCCCTTATCGTGATCAGCATGTATGGAACATATAAAGCGAGGTCGAATCAATCGTATTATATAAGTCCAATTCATAATGTATAATTCAGGAAATGTTACATATACAAGTAGATGCACACGGTGTTATTTAAAGTGTTATTTGTGTCACGTCCTGGTTCCTCTTTGTACCATAATGAAACTATTAATGATCTTTATTGGTACTTCATGTTTCTGATCAGTTAAATTATGAATTGTGACATAACTGTCACGTATTATTTGGCACAAATGAATGGATTGCTTGGCATTTATTATTATTTACAATAGCATGTGTATATATTATATGTTTATAATACGCTTTGCCCATTTATTGGATGCTTTTAAAACCAAACAAGCATTTGTTATTATTATTGTTATTAATATAATAATAATAGTAGTAGTAGTAGTAGTAGTAGTATTGTGTTTTTCTATGTTTTTTTATGGTGTTCTATGCTTGTTTATTCATCTAATACCGAGTGAGTACTGGCAAACTAAATTATGGCAAAAGAAAATGAAAAGTGTTTGGATATTGAGTGGAATCCAGGTTCAAATCTGCAGGTGGATGAGTCAAGCCTTTCATGCAGGGAGTCTGCACATGTTGATAAGAAATAACTTGACAGCAGGTCTGATCACAGACTGCGATATCATTCACAAAATTCCCCCGTGTGCAGGGGACTCGAGTGTCACCATTTGAGAGTTGAATGTGTGAAATACGGCGATGAATGCTTTTGTTCTGACAAAAAGAGTTCCGTACAGCGCAGTCATTTACTTTCTTTCTTTCTTTTTTTCTTTTGCATTGCGATTTCAAGGACTCACATGAAAGCATGAGGCCATCAAAGTTGCTAAATGAAACACTGCATTAATGGAGGGGAACCACACTCAAAAACAAACAAACAAACAAACGCTACAAAATGACAGAGATTATTATTATTATTAATAATCTTATCAGCTATTAATATACATGACTGAGTCTCATTCCTAAAGCTTATATTTACAGTTTGTTTTCAAGATGGCATGATTTCGTGTCCAGTACTGATCTAGAGAATTGATATCGATTCAGTCATTTGATTGTGTCTTTATGTCGCAATTAACTGGCGACCCTCATTTGACGATGAAGCGGTAGATGATGAATGAATGAATGAGTTCCCCAAGTGTGTAACAAATATTCTTCTCCCATAAAGAAGAAATAAACAGCCCACAGTCTTAATGATATTTCAATCAGTGCCACTAGTAGTCTAGGTTATCCTGCAGACTGTAAACTATGCGCTGGTGTATCTGGTGATTGCGTTTCTCTAACCTCTGCTTTGTATCCAAACTGTATCTAAGGTCTCTCTTGTAGTCTGTTCTCCTCCAGAACTTGTTTCTGTTCGGCAGCGACTTGTTTTGCCAAATTCTTCAGATGAGACCACAATCTGGCAAAACCTGCACCATTGTGTTCCTATAACTGTGAACCACCCACAGCCTTGTGTTCATGCCATCTTTATTAATATTAATATTGATATTAATATTAACACTAGTTGATTTTCCTGTCATTGTGACCATCTGCCTCTCTTCTATGTTTTTTTTGTAATCTGCTGAACTGAAGCTCTTTCTGAGGTTTCTGCCATTTTTTTTTTGTCCTTTTTCATGTGTTTTTATGGAGTTTTTTTTCTCGCTCGATGGGATAGAGGGTGTGAGGACTGTGAAGACCTTTGAGGCCAACTATGTTTGTGATGCTGGGCTATATAAATTAAATTGACTCGACCTGAGACAACATGACTCAGCTTTTTTTTGCATTTACACTTTTACAGTGTGTGAAAAGTGAAGCATGTGATGTATAGGATCTATATGGAAACGCAGTAATTATGTAAAAATGAAATGGCCGAGCAAATAGCACACAAAGGCCAGATACTGTATTTGTCTCCAGACTTCCCTCACAGAGTCCACACAGGACTGGGGCAGAAAAGACTCCGCTGTTGTGTATATTTCTGCCAAAAAAAATTCCTCCATTACATTACATGTCATTTAGCACACGCTTTTATCCAAGGGAATTGAGTTGAACTTGCAACCATGAAGTCTTTTGCGCACAGGGCATCGGTCTTAACCACTGAGCTCCAGCCAATCCTAAAGTCTGCCAATCATCATGCAGAAGCCCAGCGTCCGTTCCCGCCCACTGCTCCAATGACTCAGAGAGAAGCTGAGCTTCCCCGGAAGTCGCATTAGTCCATTCACTATCAAGCTCACCGCAGTGAAACACAGTGAAAAATAGCTATTCTGTGCTGTCACACAGAGAACAGTTCAAGCTGAGCTTCAAGTGGTTTTAACGTGGAGGCTGCGGTGGGGAATACGAAAATCACGTAAGATGATCCGTCATCTGTGATAAACAGCTGACGCTGAACATTTTAGAGGAAGCTGAGCTTCCCTTGCTGTCTTAGAGCAATCACCACTGTCCTAGAGAGAGAGAAACTAAAATAAAAAAATGAATCTCTTCGGTATAAGGGAATCAGCAGTACAACATGCAGTATTATCAGTGGTGAACCTGTCTCATGGCCTCATGAGCCTGTTTTGGAAAATACCTTTGAGTTTGACCATCAGCTTGGCTCAAAGTGTGTGACAGAAAGCTGAGGCTAAACATAATAAACCACCGGCATACAGTGTCTCCTTTGTCGCTCAAAACTATTAAAATGCCACAGACATTTCTTTAATCTTATCAAGTGAGGAAAATAGAGGCACATATTGAAGTGGTTGCCTGTTTGATTACGTGATTGATCACCTTTTGTTGATCTTACATGCTTATTGTGTTCTCTAGAAAACATAAATTATTTTATTTTCCATAGAATAATATTCTATTCAATGTCAAGCTATTACTTTGATTTAGTATCTTCACTCCTCATCTTTCCACCTCACACTGTATTATTTAATTGCTTTGTTTGATTTATTCACAGCGGCTTAATACAGCTGACATTTTCATGTTTATTTTAAGCTGCATCTACACCTAGATAAAGGAAATTCAATATACTGTATCCGGTAAAGAATACACATTATTATTAATATAAATCACGCCATGGTGATCCCGAGCAGATTTCATTTTGACGTCCTGTAAGAGAGATTACCTTTTTTCTTTTTCAACATTGGTGTAAGTGGAAAAAATACATGGAAAGAGACTAAATTAATTCAATTTCCCACACACTTGATTCAATAGAAATGTTACATTCAAAGTGCTGAAGACCAGATAAGAGATAATTGACAAAATGGACTCGCTATGGTAAACCCGATTAAGTGCACTCATTATCTATGACCTGACCCTCAGCTTGTCCTGACCACACACACACACCCCAAACACACACACAGGCCTCTGATCAACCACGCTGTTGCTAGGCAACCACTGCAACCAGCTCCACATGCATCCAAACACACTGCCCCAAGGGCTGATAACAGTGATGGTGTGCATATGGAGGTGTGTAACCCCCCCTTCCCCACCCATTATATGAATATCAATCCCCTTAATCTCATATTTCAAATCCAATTGTGAGT
This sequence comes from Solea senegalensis, assembly GCF_019176455.1. Taxonomy (NCBI): domain Eukaryota; kingdom Metazoa; phylum Chordata; class Actinopteri; order Pleuronectiformes; family Soleidae; genus Solea; species Solea senegalensis. The sequence continues at coordinate 22,009,790 of NC_058030.1, forward strand.
AAGGATTACATAAAAAGCAGACCTGCAACCTGGTGAATTGAATTTCTGCATGCAGGCGGTGTTCTACACTAGGGGTCTCAAACTCATATGGCCATTGAGGGTCAATGACCTGCTAGTCTGGTCCGAGGAGGGGGTCAGTCAAGAGTAAAAAGTTTAACAGCTTGGGAAAAGTTAGCTCTTCGGCATAAGTGGGCAATATGAGCTTAAAATGACATCACAGTACTTCTAATAATCAGTGGTGCTATTCATGTTGATGTTTTACGGCATTGTTAAGTCAATGTGATACATAGTTCACAATAAAAACGTCTATTTATGATGAAAAATGAATCTATAAATAACAGAAACATAAAACATAGTGTAGTCAATTGTAATTAAAACACTAAACAATCTCATTTAGAAGTGAATATTGAATGTAATACATTACATAATGTGATACTAATATACTGTTTACCGTATTTGACACGCACGTTTACAAGGAAGAGAATGTCAAGGTGCAGTTTTAATTATAACTTAAGCATAAATAGCGGGCTGCATAAAACTGACAGCCACTATGTTGGAACACCATGTTTATTATAGATGAATTTAACATATTTTTAGTTTTAATAATAACTTTATATTACAATTTTATACTTTTCTACAACTTTACTCTGTTAAAAAAGATTTTCCTACATGCTTGGAAGGGCGACATCCAGCTTCACTGATAAATGTTGTTAAATCCTACAAACTATACCATTGAGTCTTCACTATCTTAAGAATATGTAGCTTTATCTCTAAGTTTGTTAATAGCCCGCTCTTCCATGCTAAAGTCCATAGACAAAATTAGCATTTTTATGGAGCTGCTGTTGCTGTTGCCTGGTTTGGTCAGTTTGTTTCTTCCTGTGTTTATTCCTCTCAAATAAGTGTGATATCCATGTGAAGTTACGGAGTTTTGCAAGTGTTTCCTCGAACCATAATCCTCACCTGTGAGCAGAATTACCTCACTTCACTGATGACACGTACCTGATGCTCGTTGCTAATCAGCTTGCTGTTGATAATTGTGTGTTGTCGAGCGTAAGGCTTCTCGTCCGTTTGCTTCTCTTGCAGGTGTGTGTGAACTGACCTGGAGACTGAACATCTGCAGCTGCGGCTCTGAGGCTTCAGCATATAGGGGACATCTTCACAAATTTGGAAGATATTCCAGATGTTTGTTGTTTTTCGCAACATCTTGGCTCTTGAAAACCATTCAAGTGGTCACTCACAGATGTGGCGGCAATCTCTTTCATCGCAGTTAGATCAGTTTCCTACTTACCTTTACTGGCAAGTGGAATTAATTATATACACTCATTGGTCATTTTATTAGGTACACCCATTCAACTGCTCATTAACCAGATATCTAATCAGCCTGTCACATGGCAGCACCTAAATGTATTTAGGCTTGTAGACTTGATGCAGACGACCTGCTGAATTTCACACCGTGAACATCATGGGGAAGACAAAAAGTGATTTCAGGGACTTGTGTCATGCCCAACCATCTCTAGGGTTTACAGAGAATGATTTGCAAAATACAACATATCCAGTAAGCAGCAGTTATCTGGGAGAAAATGCCTTTTTGATGCCAAAGGTCAGAGGACACTGGTTTGAAATGAGAGAATTTTGCAACATATGGCACTTTTCCATGAAACAACTGTAGCACTACTCGCCTCTCGATGACTTGACTCGATTCCGTTTGGTATCAGGAACGTTGTATTCCATCACAAACGAATGGCGGTCAAAGCAGTTCTTTTCCGTGTACTTCATTATCAGAACCAGTCAATTAAAAACACTCATTCACCGAATCGTTCAGTACTTCCTGCATGACTGGAGCACAGTCACTGAGCTGAAATACAGCTGAACGGATTGTGACACGGCTCACAAGCGCTGGCTTTCGGCAATGCTGTCTCGAAATACACTCCTCTGTTAAATATTGAGATTTTAGAAATGTCCGCAATTAACGCATGTTCTCGGGATATTTAAGTGTTTTTAACTGATCTACAGTTCAGCATTGTTCGGTTTGATTCCTGTGTCATTGCATACTCGACTCTTCCAGTGACGACACTCTCTGGGTCGGAGCAGGTCGAAAAAAGCAAAAGCAAAAGTAAGAGTCGAATTGAGCTGAGTAGTGCTGGAACTCTATAATGGAACACCAATAGTAACTCATATCAAAACCAAGCATCTCTGAACTCGCAACCTTAAAGCCAATGAGCTACATCAGCATTTAAAAAGACCACAGAAGAAGAAGAAGACCACACCAGGAGCCACTAGCATAGCATAGCAATGATAGATGCACAACATAGATAGCAAGACAAACATATAGTACTTTATTCATCCCAAAACTGGAACATGTTGTGTTACAGCAGCATCAATGCAGGGAACATTATATAAAGTATAGAAATAAGAGAGTAAATTGGTATGTAAATAAATGCATACAAATAAAATAATAAGCAGCTATACTATACAAAGACAATGAATCATGACACAGTAGGAAAGTATAAGTACACACACACGCAGCAATACAGAGAAGGATTAACACAAAAATGCAAATATTAATGAAATTCATTGCAATAGCAACAGAGACAGCTTTGAGGCACCCATGTCAGAGATAAGTAAGAGAGTACTCTCTAAAATCCCTGTTCCTTTTCCACAACACCCTTGTTCATATTTCAGCAGTGAAATAACGCCACTCTTTTAGGTGCAAATAGGGGGAAATACTGGTGTTGTTTAGGTGCCAGTGAGACATGAAATAAGACCCAGAAAGCCTGTGAGCCGAGATTTTTATTACTCCATGCAGTTATAACAGTAGAATTATTTCCTCTTTTGTCAAGATGATTGCGAGCTTAACCAATGTAGGCGGCTGTCAAAAGCCTAAGCACAAGTGTCTGTTACTGCTAAAGAATTGCACTGCTCTGTAAAAATGGCCAAATCTCCCTGCTAACAATCTGTTTCTGTGTCTCACTGTTATTTTAAGGTAAGATGAATTTGAGTGGGGTATTTTAAATGGACTTTTGTATAAACCATAACACTTATAATGGTTTTTTTTTTTTGCAGTGGCTTATTTTGACAGAGAGGCACTCGAGGAAGCGACAAATACATGACATGACTGTAACAACTTGGGCAGCAAATGGGTTCATAAGCAGGACACTCAGACCCAAGTTGTAGAAAGTAATAATGATTTGCTAAAGCTAAATGGTTCGGTCCACATGGGTAAACAGTCAGAATAAGCAAAGGTATCAAAATCACTGAACAGCGGGCACAGTCAAGGAGAACAAGAAGGGTCACACACGAGACCACACAGGGAAAAATATGATAATGCCATCAGAAGAGTAAACGGGCAGATAATGACTATTGAGGGAAGACTATGGACTTGTTTTGACCGCAGCCCAAATCGGATTTGTTAACATATCTGAAACAGAATCTGGACTTCCTGACCAACCGTTCACATTATATATTGCAAGTGATCAGATCCGATTTGCTTGTCTCCATATTGACATGCCTTCCACATGGATTTCTATAATTACATTTTACACCGTGTTAAAAAACAAAAAGTACAAAATGAACAAAAAGGACGGCAGCAATCTTATGGAGGACCAAAAGGGCCCAAATTAAATAAATAAAAGTCAGCGTCTCCCATCAAAGTCAGAGGGCATGGTTTCAGACCAAAGCAATGAATCAGACTCGATCAGAATCAGAATCAGAATCAGAAGAGCTTTATTGCCAAGTACGATTTGCACATACAAGGAATTTGTTCTGGTGTCATTGGCGCATAACAAGCATACAAAATTTTCGATCAGCGTTAGCCCCGCCTCTGACTTTGATGGGAGACTTTGACAGATAAAATAAATTAATGATCCACTGCAACACAGACCACGAAATAATTAAATGTGTCCTTAATTAATTAAAAGTGTCATTCATTCATTAAAAGTGTAATAATTAATTAATTAAATGTAATTATTTAATGACCCATTTAATTTATTATTTAATGACACATTTAATGGTGTATTTATTTATTTAATTTTGGCCCTTTTGGTTCTCCATACAATCTGTGCCTGTACCTGTTTCTGTCCCAAACTTTCTTCTGATTACCATGGAGTGTCTGGTGGAATTGCGTTGGATCTCCGGATCTACAGATGTTACAATGACAGATCAGAGCTAAAGCAGGGTGCAGGCTGAGCAGAGAACACAGGTTGGTCAATGTTAGGTCCTCCAGCAACACTGATGTGAACACACGTCAATACTCTACAAGGGCAGAGAGATACTGTACACAGATAAATACAAAAACACACACAGAGATGAAATGATGCTTGTGGAGAGAAACTCAAAAGACACTTCTGCTCTCAGCACTACATTGATTCTAAATAGGGCTGATCATGAGATGGGCACAATTGAGCAAGTGGCTCAGGCATCAACTCATGCAGGGGGTGGGGGAGGATGGGGTTGGGGGGTGGGACTGAGGAGATGAGGAGCTCTGAGAGAGAGGAAGAATCCACAAGGATTAACAAATGGGGACGAGGATAAAAGATGAAGGACGAGCACGAAGGAGAACTTCGGACTGTGGCAAAGAGACTAAGGAGACGAGAGCTGGGTGAAGAACTTTGGGCTGCGTTTAGCTTTGAACTGTGGAGGGCAGCATTACATCTCTCATTGTACACCCTGCGGGAAATAACCATTATTAGAAGGACAAGAATCCTTATAAAACACAGCTTTGCTCTTCAATCAAGCTTCAGTTGATGAAGTATTACTGGAACAGTGATAGGTTATAAATGTGAACCATCCCTACAATCTTCCTAGCTGCCAAACTACAACAACGTTGAAGTAATGTTATTATCTTTGGCACTGTACTGTTCCAGGGTCTGGACCTGCGGTTACAGACATCGTTCATGAAAATGTTTGAGCAAAAAACTTAACAACAATAGCAAACATCAAGAAAGTGCAAATATACATACGTACATGGAGGGAGTTTATCTGAAAGTGCCTCTACTTGCAAGTGCATCAGAAAAAATCTGTTTTACATGCTACTGTGTTTCTCAATTCTCAACATTTGAAGAAAGCCTGCTCTGAAGTCTTCTCTTCCTTGCTTCCTCCACTACTCCACTACTTCTTTTTCACCAGGTCTGCCATAATGAACGTTTAAAATAACCCTAATAACACCTAAGATCACTGCTGCTCATCTTGAAGCCAGTAGCTGGCTAGCGTGTGTGTGTAGTGCTCTCAAGCAATTTGTTTCTCGCAAGACCCAAAACTTTTCAAGACCTCCTGATTCTGGGGACTCTGGGTCGACCGCCCTGATCTTGCGAGGCTGGTTTTCCACTAACAGACAGTAAGGGGAGGTGGAGACATGGAGACAGTCTCCCCACAACAACACATTTAACCATCACAGTCACTCCGGAGTTGTTAAAGGGGTAAAATCCTGCACAGTTCCGCTTTAAAAACAGTTGGAAAAAACAGTGTGTGGTCTGTGGAAAAACAACCTAAAATACACCATGGTGTCGGGAAAAATACTTGAATTCAATTTTACAGTGTTGCACACCTATCTAAAGTGGGAGACCATCTGGATCCTTTAGGGTGACTTTGATTTTTCTGTATATAGAAAAATGAATAAGGCTGTTTTTAAATCAGGCTAGACTCAGACGGCCAGTCAGAAATGTTGTCTATGATAATTTGTCACTTTTTTTTTGTTTCCCCATGTGCAAAGATGACTGTGTCATCAGCATACATTTGGATTTCAACCTCAGGGCACAGAGGTGTTTGGTCATTGTCGGTTCAGTTGATGAGAAGAGGTCTCAGCAATGTAGTTCTTTGAATGAGACTGCTGACAATCTACTAGGATACCCCTTAATAAATAAAAAATGCACCAATGTTCTCCATTAAGATTTGATTTGCAACTCTACACGTTGTTTTCTTACCGAACCCATCAGCTGTATGAATTCAACTGGCATATAAACAGCATGGAAGAAATAAAGCCACAGTGTAAGAGGGAATAGAGAGGAGAATGGATGAAAAGTAACACAATAATATAACCTTGAATGCACTTGAGTACCCAAAAGCCTGAGTCCTCCTGCAGCGTGGCTGGCTAACTGCAAAACAGGCACAGCAGACAAGATTTCAGAGATTGCTGCAAACTTCAGGAGAGCTCAGTGGCTCTCACCAGGCAAAAGGCCAAGGAAGAGGGTCAAGAATACAAGTAGCTGAGGAGCTGCTGACTCACATCGCATTTAGATGACCCCATTCAATACTGGATGGGAGATACTGTATGTCTGTGCCTTGCTTCTGACGAGCATCCGCGGTGAAGGCAGAATAAAGTTAACAAACCAACATTACTTTAATAGGAAATATGTAAAATATGTGCTGAAAAAAATCTATATATGTAAAATATGAATTCGACCATAATTTGTTGTCTGTTCACGTGGACATTTTTCTTGCATCACATAGTTTTGCACTCTGAGTTTTTATGTAAGAGTTAAATAATAAACCTTACAAACACTAAATGCTTTAAATATCGACCAAAATGTGTATAAGAGTGAGAAAATCTTGGCTGAAGCTCAATTGCTTCACTGCCATGGAGAAAATGATCCACACCACTCTTCAGCATCTTCACCACCTTTATCCATTTACATTTTAAACAGTGACGATTGCTCTGAGACGGAATATGTACTTTGTTGTGTATATATTTCAGTTCTAAACGTGCGCTAGAACATGATTAGAAGGTTTCAATAATTCGCTCAGAATCATTTATCAAGGATGATGCGTCTTGTGTGATTTTCGTATTCCCGTAGCAGCCTGCCAGCTTCAACTGTTCTCTGTGGGATGGCAACGATTTGTTTTTATTCCACTGTGGTGAGCTTGACAGGGATTGGACAAATGCAGCAATAATGTCACTTCCAGAGAAGCTCAATTTCCACTACAGTGGTTGGGGGATGGGTGGCCGTGGACCCTGGGCTTCTGCATGATGATTGGAGGAACTGTCTGAAAGGCAGAGCTAGTTTTTGATTATCTGAGTTAAGCCATTAGCCATGATTATCAAGTTTGAATGAACATTACACAAATAAACACATTATTCCTTCAGAGATATGGATATTCCCCTCTGCCCGCACACACACAAATGTGACTGCAACATTTATTATTACCATTAGTCAGGTTGATCACTCATTACTCTATGATGCCTCCTCCGCAGTGTCATTTGGGTTTAGCTAACACATGAGTCAGCAGATTTGTTTGCTACTTTGCAATATGGTGGAGAACCTGAAATACCTTTTGCACGCTGCTTTTCAGATCCCTTGGTGTTGCGACTGTCTGCAAAGGAGGACAATTTTCTGCTTGTGTCCTCCATTTTCACTTTAGGATAAGAAGTTAACCCCTGTTCATAAAAATTGCTGTCTTATTTTGCTGATGGATTCAGGGGATGCCCTCTGCTGACATGTGTTGTAATTACTTTAAACTTTCCTCCAGTTTGAATGGATATCCAAATTTCATTTACAAAAGTGACAGCACTAGTGTGCAGTAAGCTGAAATTGCTTCAGAACTGAAGACGCCTCTTGGATAGGCATAATTGACCTTTCTTGTGTCCTCGATTTTTACAGCAAAACAACATAACACTGTCATTTTTCTCATGGGCCAAGAGGGTATCCAAAGCAGATCCAAGGCTGCAGTCAGAGCGCTCTCTGGTGGACCCTGCAGTCGTTACTTCAGACACTCTGACGCACTTCTAAGCTGTAGATTTTGACCGCGAATGGGTTTTTTAAGTTACGATCTGTCTTTGAACACATTATACAGGGCATTACTTTAGATCTTCGACTCACAAGCACCCCCACAGTTGCTAAGTGTAATTGCACTGTCGTAAATGCCACACCGCCGCTTGCAATTGCTGCCCAGTGGCATTTACTGTATGTACACAACTTTCAAAGTGAGGAGACACTCTATAGATCATGTGAGCCTCAAAAGACGCAAAGACACAGCTGCTGTGCTCAGTGTGTGATCACAGAAGCAATAAATATCCTGCATGTCTGTGCTTGTCTGCCATTAGAGTACAGGATAATGAGCAGTTATTGGTGATTGACCTGATTTTACCCCATGTCTAAAGCACTCTTCCTCTCTGTACCGCCACACATGAACATGCATAAAAAAATACATTAAATCTTGTTTACATTAAAAGAGGCCACAGTCAGTGTCACAGTCAAAGACTGAATGGGGGAGAGTGGAGGCTCATAAAAGTGAGAACAGAACAGAGAGGAACAGAAAGAGGTCAATCCAACACTCCGGTGATGTACTGCTAAAACTGTCTCTTATTGTGGCTGTCTGTTTATGTTTGTGTCTCTTAGCACCTTAAAGGGATAGTTCTTTTTTTTTCTTCTTTTTTTTTAAGTTTTATGAGGTATAGACACATTATCACCACTGACCAGCCAGAGACCTGTACACACACGCTCAAAAATAACCAAAACCAAACATGACAAAAGGCTCACCTGATGAAATAGGTTTGATGCTTGGTCTCCCAGTTTTAAAACACAAAATCATTGATTTTACAACACAGTACATTTAATGTGAAATCATGTGACAAGTGTTGTTAATTCAACTTCTGCATCCAACAATAACTTCAAATGTGTTATCTTGAGACTTTATTGTATGAAAGTTTGAAATGTTCAGATTTACATAAGTGACACAAACTTCCCAAACAGCACAGCAGTAGACTGGAGCCTCCCATGTCCCTACAAGCTAAAAATGCAGATTTACCCCATACAACCACACTTTAAAATAACCCTTGGAGCCAGATTTTGGTCCTGATCCAGCCCTTCCAACAATCGTGGGTGTCTTCTGATTTTAGGATGATTCGAACAGATTTTCTGGCGAAATGTCTTCACAATTTTAAATTCATTTACTATTTGCCTTTCTCAGCACAAAACATCGTGCGCACACAGCAGCTATTAACTGACGATGCCGACAGTCCGCCTCCTTGTCTGTTTATATTCTGAAGTCATATCATGTTAAATCACAACATTTTCTGTGAGATCCCAAATCCCTGGAATCCCCTCCCTGAAATCGTTAATTAAATGCCAAGTGTGTGGTGCTGCGTCTTAACTGGATCGTCTAGTCTGTGCTTTCTCAGGATTAAAACATTGAAAATTGGTCACAAAGTCTGTTGAGTCTGTGGTCTCCCACGTTTTTCAAGTCATATTAGATTTGAAAATCCTCTAGAGTGGGACGGGCTTTAAGGAGTGAGTGAGTGAGATTTGGAGAAACCGCAGAAGGAAAGATAAAAGCCTTGATTTGATGACATGTGCTGTGACAGACACAAACCACATTTGGAGCCGATTGTGTCTTCTGGATGCATAGCAAATAAAAACAAATATATATCATTGAAAGAATCTGCTCAACACAGTGCAATATGTGCAGAGTTTGCATTGACAAAATAGACCTACTTATTGGCTGTGTATTTGCAGTGCTCCAACACAAATGCCAAAGTTGCTTTCTGCAGAGCTGTGCACATTAAAGAGGTCTTCTCACCCTGCTTTCTTCTTAGACACATATCCTTGCTACCAACTGCCTCCGTCAGCACACACACACACACACACACTCTCTCTCCAAGGACATTCACTTAAATGCATGCAAAGGCACATGCACAAACATGGCATATGCGCACACACACACACACACACACACACACACCCCTCAGCACCTGAATTCAGGTTGCTATAACAGTGTAGGCCATTTTTAGCTCTTTAATAATACTTGAATAGTTGTTACCTGAGATAACTCGAGGGAGAGGAAAAACAATTCCAGTCTCCCACAAGCACTGAAGTTTAATCCTCTCTTGCATCCAAGGGAAATAATGCTTCCTCTAATAATTCCTTTGGTCTTTCTGTTCACCATTGATGTCCTTTTGTGTTGGCCGGGGTCATTAGTTCTGACACGTGTATAATTGATTATCATATTAACAGCTAAAATCATTCAGCCCGGGGTTTTTTTCTAAGGCAGTGGAGAAAGACATGGTGTATACAGGCTTTGAGTGAGCTGTCAGGTTCATAGCTTGTCCCTATTGCTGTAGCCACAGTATATAAGAACAAATGTAGCCTATAGGAAGTAGGATGGAAGTAGCAGTAAGCCACCAGGGGGCAAAAAGTTGCAAAAATAACACAGTTTAAAGCCCACATAGCCCACGTCATTACCTCGTTTATGAAACCCTAAACTTTCAGAACAAACAGTTCAGCACTGCTGAGAAAATAGTGTTGTATTGTTTTCCTGGGCTCTGTGAAGCGGATCGGCACTTCCTTAATTTGATGTTGTCATCAGAAATCCTCACCACTGTAGTGCCTCCTGGTGCGGGCACTAGTCCGGGCACATCCGGTTGCGTACATTCAACCGCAGAAGAAGAAGAACTACTCTCGTTGCTGAGATGCAGAGCATCCACCGTGCCAGAGGGGGAGCTGTGTATCTGAGAGCTGGCCTATCTATTACGTCACTTCCAGGTACCTGGCCAATCACAGGACAGTGGGAAAGCTCTCGTTGGCTGGCCAATCACAACACAGTCCACGTTCTGGGGGTGTGGTTTTGGTCTGAAACAGCGCGGCTGACGAGAGCGTCAGTGAGGAGATATTTTGATCGGCTTGTTTGCAGCGATTAGGAGGTTTTTAACCATGAAAACAAGTTCATATATGTAAGTAGACCTCCATAACTAACATATATGTGTGATACAAGCATTCTATGTCACCTTTAAAAAGAAGTCAATGAGGAATTAAGCCTCTATTTCATGCTTGATTTAAAATGTCAATAAACATTTTCTTGAGGAGTTAATGGTCTCAATCACAAGTTTAAATTCTTCTTCAATAGAACATGATGAATCAGTTTTGTAAATGATGTTCCCATTTAGAGAGATAAAATAGACAATAAAAACAGCGTATATGAGAGGACACCACTGTAAAGGACGATTTGTATCGTCCTGTAAAGCTGCTGTAGCTGATGTCGCACAAGCAAGGTAACGCCCTCTACAGAGTTGAATGTTTGTCACTAAACCAGATTGCTCCAGGCTCTTGTAAAACTTCACTGATTCCGAGTAAGATGGAGGAAAGTTAATCAGGAAGTTGAAGATGTCAGGATACTGCAGGTCTGGAAGAATGTATGTATATATCGCTCAATCTCCATGGATTTAAAGGGCATGCTGAACTATGAATCCAGCACCGATCCCGTTCATGTTTGCTGCATTTTAGGCTGCCATGATGGCAGTTCATAGAAACCGAGTCACATCGCTATTGGTACCTGGTTGCAGGTGTTGACTGAATTTCCTATTTCAAAAACTGACATAGCACTGGTCAAATGGCATATCTCTAGTTCTTGTCTTCCTCAAACTGTTTTTCAGCTCAGCTGATTACTCGGAGGTCACATGTCGGTGTAGAGGGATTACACGTGAGGGACACAGTCATCATGGTTCTCTTTACTGAAGTCCAAAGGTCACAAACAAATATTATTAAGGGTTTTGTCAGAGCCACGACGCAAGTGAAAGACAGATGGAAGAGAACAAGTAGAAGTGGTTTCTGAGCCACAGTTCGATAAATGAGCATAACACAATTTACTTGATAGGCGTCTTGCCGTGAGCCACTTTAAAGGGCAAGGCTAGGCCAGTACTCTTTGGCCTTATCTGAGAGGCCCCATTAGTGGGTAGCGTTCAAATTGTTTCCAGTCATGTGAGCATATACACATGTATTTACACCTAAATAGTCTATCCTAATAATAATAAACTACATTAGTTTAAATACATTACCGACATATTACCTGGACACCAAAACCAAATTTTATTTTCAATAATTAGTTATGTTTGACAGGTATTCAGTCATGAACCAACACTGTTAAAACTATATCACAAACGTCTTAATGTTTCACTTTATGTATAGAGTAGATCAGGGCAGTGGAATATTAGGTAATTAGTGAGTAATTAATTAATAATTTGAAGCTTGTTGTAGTTGATGTTTATATGTAAAATCACAGAATTAAATGGGATTTAAGACAAAGGATATTCACAAAACACTCACAAAAAAGTGAGTGGCAAAACTCTTGCTAAAGTAAAGAGACATCACATCCATTAAAATGATGCGAAGGAAAACCATTTACTGTGTGAACTGCTTGTTAAGACACATTTGTTTTCATTAGTTTTTTACCAATTCAACTAATTCAATTTTATTTTTTATAGCTCCAAATTTACAACACACATTATTTCAAGGAACTGTACAAGATCATTGAGAGCAGAGAAACCCAACAATTTACACAATGAGCAAGCACTAGGCATCAGTGGAGAGAAAAAAACTCAGAAGAAAAACTCTCTGACAGAACCAGACTCAAGGTAAAGCTAGTTCTTTCAGGTATGAAGGGTCCTGATCATTAAGTGCTTTGTACGCGAGTTCAAAAGTAGAAAGTTACAGGTCATTCAAGACTTAATGTCGCTGAGACTTTCCTATAGTTGAAGTACCTGATTTAGTTCATCCGGCCTCATTGATAAATAAAGCTGTGTGTAATGAAAGTGTATGTTGTGCTAATAATGTTCCCTAAGTGATGCATTAAACAAGGTAAAAAGTAAAGGCCCAAGCACTGAGCCCTGTGGAACTCCCCAATTAACTTTTGTTTGCAATGATGCATTATCATTAACTAACAAACTGGAATATATCAAACAAGTATGATTTAAACCAGCAGGGGGCAGTACCTGTGATTCAGAGAGTCTGCTCCAGTCCCTGCAATAGAATATCATGATGTCGAATGCAGAGACGAGACCATTATCTGAGGCCAAGAGAAGGTTCTCTTCAACTAGTGCTGTTTCTGTGCTATGATGCAATCTAAAACTTGATTGGAAATCGTCAAACAGGCTGTTAATGTGCAAATATTCACATCATTGATTTGCAAAAATCAATTATTAATTAGCTAAAACATCTGAGTCGAGGGTCATTCGTGGGTTGAACTTTTATTTCTGTTAAACTTTATTTGTGGTAAACTTATCATTTTGTGGTTCTTTTCATTTTTGTGTTGTTTATTTTATGAGTGTACTGTGTACGTACATATATTAGACTGTACAGCACTTTGCAACTCTGTTGTTTTAAATGTGCTTTATGAATAAAGTTGGCTCGGATTGGATTGTTATTATGGCCCTGCGCTATTGCTTTCCTCAATTATAGTGTAAAAGACTGCAAAATATTGTGTTTTCATCTTCATAAATGTCTGTTCTCCTCTCAGACATGCACATTATCAATTACTAGCTGTCATCTCCCCACATTGTGAGTGCTGCTATCAGCTGTTCATCAGCGGGTCTCATCTGCCCCAACAGCACTGCAACAGTTCGCCAGTTAACTCTTTGCCATTGATTTTAAATATGTTGTGTCTTTCTGTGTTGGAACTCTCACTCTCGTGTCATGTGCACACCCTCCTCCCCATCACCAGCAAGTCTTGCAGTCTCATCTAATCCATCATACGTCGTTCATTCCTCCATCAGCTTCATCAGGTCAGTCACCATCAGTCACCATCACCACCATGTCTAGACTTCTGGAGATTTTCCTGGTTGCTGCTTTAGATGCAGAAGCTTTGACACATACCCCCGTCGTGTGCCAGTGAATAAGAGTCTTTAAAAACAATCAGCACATTATTATGTTTAATACCACAGCACATCTTCCAAAGTCCCTAATAAACTACAGGACATCCATGCCTCCTCATCCAAACTGGCTCCGGTGATCGCATCACACCTAAAACCCGCTAAAACCTCCACTGGCCTCCATAAGGACCAATAAAGGAAATCCTTCCTGCCAGTGGGAATAAAACTGTATCACACATCTGCATCACGCTGGTCTAACTTAACATGCAAATCCCTTCACCCCTGAGCCTCCATAATGATGCCACTATGTACACATTCATCATAGATTGGTTTAGTCCAGGGGTGTCAAACATGCGGCCCGGGGCCCACAGGAAGAATTTGTTAAAATTTCACACTAATCTAAACATAATGTCAAATGCTCCAGATACCTGTGACTAAATGTTTGTGCCTTTATAGATCCAGTGTGCTGTGTCAATAGTAAATTTAGGCACGATATTGTTGAAATTGCACTTATATTTCTCAAGAAATTTCATGTTTTGTAAAATTATCCTTCAGTAAATGTAAAACAAAGGAGAAAAAACAAAGGGGTTCTTGTTGTTCATAGGTTATTATGCTATTATTTTACTATTTTTACTGGTCCGGCCCCCTTGAAATCAAATTGTGCTGTATGTGGCCCCTGAACAAAAATGAGTTTGACACCCATGGTTTAGTCAGTTGGAGTCTAATATTTTATTCCGTATTCCCTTATGACTTGGTACAAACTGCACAATGGACATCATTTTTCTTTTTCTTTTCTTGATAGGTATATGCAGTTGAATTCTTATATTCCTTTATCATGTACTGCATATAGCTGTGGTGTGTATCCACAATTCTTAGAATTTATTTTGATATTATATGTTATAATTGCATTCCTTTTTTTGTAAAACTATATATTTTTTAGGAATATGAACATTTCATTTGTACAGTTTATTCTTCTTCTCTTGTCATGCTATCTGTCTGATACAAAAATAAGTCAAAATGTTTGTCAAATTTGCGTTTAAGCCATATTAATATGTCAGGAAGGATGTTGACAAAAAGGAACTGTCTATGACGTCAAAGGCAAGTTGGTGGCATACAGCCTCAACCGTGGCCCGTATCCCATGGTTACCATATGCCAGACACCACTGGGAACCTGGGCCGGAGCAAACAGGGTGACGCACTAGACGCACACACAAACTACAGGAGAGCTGGCACCAAATACGAATGCACATAAGTACACCTATAACCACGTCAGAGCAAACCCGCTGTACCTGAATGCAGCACTCGCTCACGCGGAGGGTGGCGTTTCTAATTCCACCGTGGGTTAGAAAGAACACAGAAGGCTAATATCTGCAGAATCTCCAAACGGGAGAAGGAGCACACCTCTATCCCCATGAGATCATCCTGACTGAGGGAGATAGATAGGGGGAGGACAGGGGGAGAGAGATGCCGACAGACAGAGAGAGGGGGGAAAAGGTCTGAGACAGAGTCACAGACAGAGTCAGACAGAAGGGAAAACAGGAGGAAGAGAAAGCAGCACATTATCTCTGTGTAGCGTCCTGGAAGGAACAGCCTGTTTGCAGAGTGATACCTATCAGCTCCCTGGCTGTTTCGGGAGATATTACTGCACTGTGGTGTACTTTACTCAGATAAAACCTCCCCATGTCTGATAGAAAAGCTCAGGAGACAGATAGCGGTGAAGGTGAAAGGGAAAGACGCAGAAGGACTGTCAGACACATTGACAGACAAAAGATGAGCAGAATCGCTGATCACTTCCTTTCAAACGTTCATGTTAAAGGCCTCGTCGGAAAGATAAGGCAGAATGCGTCCTTTGGCGAGTCCTTGTGTCAAAATGATACATCAAATGACAACAGAACTCAAACCCACACTTGTTTAAAATTAAAGGGATAGTTAAGGTTTCTAGAATTAGCTCATTTACCATAGTACAACTTCCATAGTACAAGTGACTGAGATTATAGCTTTGGTAGTTTCTAGGCCATTAAAGAAAGACGAAAGAGAAAATAAAATTAAGATTACAAACAATTCAAACAATAGCAGTAGTGTAAGTGAAGTATGCTCACATCTCTAGCTATGCCCTCTTTTATCTACGATATCTTCGATGTTGCTGTATCTTGCCATTACACAGCCTTTCAAAGTTGGAAACAGAAGTTTTAAAACCATTTACTCTCCAGCACCAAACTCCAAACAGAAAATATGTGTTTTCGGGTCACAGGAGCTGCTGTCCTGCTGCTGCTGGTAATTTTGTGTCACTGAAAGATAGATTTCAGACACCGAATACAACTAAAATGGCTCAGATGTGGTACTCCATACTGATTTAGACTACAGTTTGTGGAGTGTAAATTATTTTTTCCAAGATCAAGGAACCTTGCATACCCAAAGTTTGGATTTCAAGGTTGCACCCGCCATACCAACACTGATTATTTCACTCTAAATCAGTTTTACAGAATTTTGATCCATACAAGTATTAACACTGACACTGACTGCAAGGATTTTGAACATCCTATCAATGACAGCAGCACTCTTAAGCCTAACTCTCTCTTTTTAAAATAGCCAGCTGCCAGAACATTACACTTGCACTTATGACAGCGTCACCTGCTTTCTCATCCACGGCCCTGTGCTCTTTCTGTCTCGATGAGGCTGTTTGAAACGAGTATTAACTACCATTCTGAGAAAACAGCTGCCAGTCCTTCCTTCCACACCTGGTATGCACCAGAATATTTATAACTGACCTGCACCGCACTCCCAAAGATACACTTATGTGCAGAATAGCAAGTATATGAAAATATGCACTTATCACTTGCCATGATTTCATACCATAATCCAAACACAACATGCTGATATGAGATCCACCTTTAGCTTCACCTTTTTGATCGGGTTTAACCCGATCAAAGTTCTGTTCCCACTCTTAAAGCCCACATAGACCGGAAGCTCCAATTAACGCTGCGTTTGTGTGTGTATCTGCGTCATTACCTCGTTTATGAAACCCTAAAGTTTCAGAACAAACAGTTCAGCCACTGCTGAGAAAATAGTGTCGTATTGTTTTCCTGGGCTCTGCGAAGCGGATTGGCACTTCCTTAATTTGATGTCGTCATCAAAAATCCTCACCACTCCTCTCACCACCGTAGCGCCTCCTGGTGTGGGCACTAGTCCGGGCACATCCGGTTGCGTACATTCAACCGCAGAAGAAGAAGAACTACTCTCGTTGTAGCTGCTGAGATGCAGAGCATCCACCGTGCCAGAGGGGGAGCTGTGTATCTGAGAGCTGGCCTATCTATTACGTCACTTCCAGGTACCTGGCCAATCACAGGACAGTGGGAAAGCTCTCGTTGGCTGGCCAATCACAACACAGTCCACATTCTAGGGGTGTGGTTTTGGTCTGAAACAGCGCGGCTGACGAGAGCGTCAGTGAGGAGATATTTTGATATTTTGATTCGTTTGCAGCGACTAGGAGGTTTTTAACCATGAAAACAAGTTAATATATGTAAGTAGACCTCCATAACTAACATACATGTGTGATACAAGCATTCTATGTCACCTTTAAATGTAGGAACACAGTCTTTCCTTTTTTTTGGAGCAGGGCCAGCAGCCAATGTCCCGGGCGACTCATCGTTCTCACTCATGTTTTTCACTGCACTAATCTGTTTGCTAAACTTCAGTCAACTTCACTGTGCGAAACAAATCTACTGACCTCCTGCGCTCTGCAGGTGCACACAGTCACACACACACACACACAGGCTAATGGCACAAACACAGAGAGCTTACGCCAGATTTAAAGGGAATAGATAATGTATATCTAGTTTGAAAATTGGACACATACCTTTCCAAAAGGGGGTATTTCATTTTTACATCACATATCCATGTAATACGGGACATTTGGCAACCCTAGTGTAAAGCTCGTTATCCCAGGTTCTCTCTGGAACGCGGAGATGAAGTCCTGCCCAACTCCAACTTCCGATATAAATGGAATGCAGCGTTTAGACAAACTTAATACAACGTAGACATGTTTAGCTGATTGTTGGCATATTCATATCTGTTGGAGGTAAGCAGGCGTACCTGGACAAAGCCACACAAACATGGGGAGAACTCTGTTAATTAAACACAGAGGTTCGACTCGAAAAAAAAGGGATTTAAACTGGTAACGATTTTGCTGTGAGCCACCAATCCCAACCACTGCGTCACCGTGCTTTGCCCACAAGAAAATCCAAACAAGTCAAGTATGCGAGTGCAAAAATGAGTTTTTTGCACAGTGTGCAGCAGTCGGGCTGAATCTCATCACCATCAAATCAAAAATGCATCAAGTCTTCCACGTGGAAAGTCTTTGGGAAGTCAGTTGTCACGTTTGGGATTTAGTGATCTTTCAGACGATGCTGTTTAATGTCCCCCAGCCTGTCACGCACCTCTGATGA
The DNA here is from genome assembly GCF_019176455.1 of Solea senegalensis. Classification (NCBI taxonomy): domain Eukaryota; kingdom Metazoa; phylum Chordata; class Actinopteri; order Pleuronectiformes; family Soleidae; genus Solea; species Solea senegalensis. Next base: position 22,027,805 of record NC_058030.1, read on the forward strand.
TTCACCCCGCTGTGCCGCCTGCGTGGCAGTCTGTCTCTCAGTCTGTCGTGCCGCTCCTGGGCTCCAGATTGAATAACTAATGATTAATATCAACACAGCCTCTGACAGGGCGACTGATTTAACACAACCATCGATCCAGACCTTGAGATGTCACAAAAAAGGCGCGGATTGAACCACGGGCAAGGTTCTTGGGAGACTAAATTATCCGAGCTCCACGACCTCAACTCTGTGTGCATTCTTAAAAATGCTGCCTTTTCCAGTCCATCCTTTATTTATTTAGATTTGCTATCAAAATCCTAAAAAAAATGAACATGAACTTACTGTCCACTTGAATATCAGTGTTAAGTTATGGACAGCTTCATTGTAAAAGCACACTGTATGTTTACAAGTCGTGACTTTTTAGAGATGGGAGGAAGGACATGGGAGAAGGGAGGAATGAAACCAAAAATGTGTTTCTAGTGTCGTTTCCCATCTACGTTTTGTCACTTGTGTGACTGTAATAGTGCCTTATACAAATAATAAAATAAATGGATAGAAATAAGCTAAAAATAAGCATGATTAAAAAGAGCAAATAGCTTTGAATTAGAACCGAGAAAACGTGATCTGTGCTGTACAGTATGCACTTACGTCCATAAAAGTGGACAATGTCTTCCTCAGTCACAAGTTTCAAGTCTTCTATGGTATAAAGTTAGTTTTTATTAATCCCCTTAGGGAAAGTATTCCTCTGCATTTTGACCCATCCTAGAATTAGGAGCAGTGGGCTGCCACACTGAGTAGCGCCCAGGGAGCATTGGGGGTTGGGTACCCCCACTTGGCCACGGACTGCCCCAATACTATACATTTAGTACATTATGTTCCCATATGGACAAAGTACAGCACATATAAGTGGACAGCAGTGTGATTGACCGCTAGTATCATCCAATACGAGCTTGGTTGCAGGCGACATATGTGAATTTCCTGTTGCAAATCGTTATCATGGCGCTGGCCAATTAAATCGCCAATATCATGCTTTCAAAATGGGAGTTTAGATTGACATCATTACCAGTTGCCCCTTGGCTGTGCTGCGCTGTGCCAGAATAAACCATTTCCATTTTTAAAAGGGTTCATGGACATTTTGTGAGTCTCAGACCAACGATGACAGACACTCGTCACAGTTCCTTTGGTTGCGGTGACTAAACTGTGCATCCACGTGTCACACTGTGAGAGGTTCAGACGCAGCTGTTGTCACGCCATGATCGAGGTAAAACCCCAAAGTACACAGTCGCAGGTAAAGTGATTTCATATATCTTTAAACGCTAGATATCTTTATCTCAATGAAGCTGCCAGGTGACTTTCCAGGCTTTTAGTTTGTGTTTTCCTTCAGGCAGAATGTTTTATAAAGTGCTGGCAAATTGGTTAATGTGAGCTGGAGCTGTACTTAGACTACCTACAATCTGGCAGGGACTGGCAGCAGGAGCAGGTTTCTTAATCTGGGTGGATTGGAAGACATCCAGGTGTTCTCCATTGCTGTTGCTGATTGTGAGCAGGTGTGGGGAGCAAAGAAAAATGAAGAAAAGGACGGACAAACAGGGTAAGAAATAAATAGAATATTTAGAGCAGGCAGTGCTGCACAGCATGTTTCAGAGGTGATTCTGATCACATTACCAATGAGTGAAATCAATCACTCCTTCACTGAGGAAGCTAGTTTGAAAATGACCATCAATCATTTCATTGTTCACTTATGTGATTTTTCCACTGTGTTCTGCAGAAGTTACAGTCAGAGTTTCCAAACGTTCACTGTCTACTGCGTTATCTTCCACATTGGGGTCACGGGTCGCTGATGCCAATCCCAGCTGACATAGGGTGAAAGGTGGGGTACATCCTGTACAGGTTGCCAGTTCACATTCACACCACATGCTCAATTTAAAGCGGACATAGACTGCTCCAATTAACACTGCTTTTGGTCCGAAACGGTGCGGCTGACTAGCAGGTTTTGTTTTACCACAAAAACCTCACATATACGTGCAATGCGACCATTCTATGTCACCATTAAAGGCCCTCAGTCACACCAGTTCGCAAACCCTGGTCTTTTTGCTGTAAGGCAATAGCAAGAGCGACTGCACCACCATGTGGCCCATTAACAACAATATTAAGCGACAAATTATAGAATTTAGTGGATGCTACAGGGGTGTAGCAATTCTCCACTTTTATCCCCTCACGATGCTTAAATTTAAACACCTTTTTTAATCCCTCATGGCCAACTACTAAAAGACAATGTGAACGGTTTTTCAAGAATATCAGAGATTTTAATCGCTGACGTTCACCTGAGGCCTGGATTTTGAGGCGTATCCAGATTATTTCTAGCTTCATGATGGTCATAACCTTATGTAGAGATAGAATTTGGACATTCTCCTCGGTGTCATAAATTCAGGACGCTCGTCTCACAGTGTGAGTGCCGCTGTGACGTGCGGCTACACTGAGGACGCCAACTTCAATGAGTGTCATTGCTGACTTTATTGCGGTCCATGTTGCAAAGCGTGATTTGTAATGATCTCATAAGACACAGTCTGGCAGCCTGGCATCATGTCAAACTTCTGCTCTAATTCTGGAAGTCTACAATAAGGTGTGCACTTTCCCGCTCACTTTGTTACTGTCGGGCGACTTTTATTAACTGAACACTGCATGAAAAATGAGAATCAAATTGATGGTAAACTGAATCAGGGCGGAATGGTGTGTCGAGTTGCATCAACACAATTCCGGAAAAGGGTCTGTATTATCTTACTTACACTATATCTGCTGCCTTGACTTTTGTAACCCTACACATGACACTTATAAATTTACACACAATGGTTCTAAAATTGAAGAGTCCACGGGGAGGAGATTAAGTGTTTAAAAGAGGTTTAATGACATTACAAAGAGCAGCCAATTAAATTATAGAAGATATTCTTAACTTAGACCGAATCTCAGTGATCTGTAATGGGAGTCCTGTGGCTTATAAAAGCCTTTGCCTAGAATAATCAGTCTCTCTCATTTTCCCTCTCACGCTTTCAACCTCTTTCAATCCCACTCTGTCTTTTCTTTCTCTCAGACATATGTAAATAGTGCATACAGTGGGAATGAGAGCAATATTTGTATTGACATGTTTGCCTCCATTGGCTGTGTCTTGCTATCGTATTTAAATGTTTTTGATTCTAACTCAAGAATTGCCAAGAAATCCAATACAATGTAATGCCACAGTTACACTGCAAAAAGAGCCCTATTAGAAACAAGCCAAATTTTCTTTAATTAATTAAAAAAAAATTCTAGCCACTTTCAGACTGTAATTTTCCTTAAGACGAGGAAAAATGGCAACATAGACATTTGTACTTATCACAAGCATTAGCTTGTTCCTGGTAATGAAAGTGTCTAATCAATGTTGGATATTTGTTTTATTTTTCATTATAGGCAAAAATTCACAATCGTTTCCCAGAAATCCTGCTTATTTGATGTTCTCATAATACGACACAATCAGAAGGATTGCATGACATTAAAAAGATAAAGTGAGTTGGTCTGAGTTTTAAAATACATGCAACTTCAAATCAAATCAAATTTCTCAAAACCAGACTAATACATGCTTGTTATTTGACTGGCAGCATTGTGAGTTCTTCAGTGTAGAGTGAATGTTCATCACTAACATGTTATTCCCCCATGAAATATGAGCTATAGGTACATGTTAAGAACTTGAATTACCACGCAGCGGCTGTATGCCTCTGCACTTTTAGTCATTTTTCTTTTTTACTCTTCGTTTCATGTTCAAATATCAGTAAAACATAGTTTGACCTTGATGCGAGTCTAAGTGAACATTTGGGCCAAATTCTGTAGGATTCTCTCTGGGTGTTCAGGTAACACGTTCCCAGGTTTTATGAGGTGACCTTGGTGTTCGCCCTCACGAATCTAATCAATTCATCCTCGTGTCCAAATGAATGTTTGTGCCACATCTGAAAAAAAATTCCCTCAAGGCACTCTTGAGATATCGTCTATTCAAGAATGGGGCGGACATGAGACAATCCTCTGTGGAGAATGGACATTAACCCAGTGTCGTACTGCTCGCTGAGATGGAACGTCTCCATCATCTGTGTGAAAAAGAAACATCTCTGATCGCCACTGTGCTGTGAAAACCTGGAAGAAAAACATACTCTCTCTACCCAAACCCCAAGAAATCACCCAGATTTAAAAGTGTATTAAACATTAAACAAACAACGGAGGATAAAATGTTAGAAAAAGAATGAATAGTGCAAAAGATTTTCATTTTTCAGTTAATTATTGTGTTATGATTGTGAATTTGATCTACTTAACCTGTTTTTAAATGTTTTAATCTGCTGTCATGTTAGTTTATTTTATCATTTTAGCATGTACAGTACTCTGTGACTGTTTATCAATGGGTGTAGTGGTTTAAATCCTTTGCTGCACCTTTCTCATATATCATTGTAAATATTATTATAATTAATGATTGTGTACTTGCTTGGACATATTGCTTTAATTTAGGACCTCCTTTGAAAAGAGTATGATCCATCTAAAAGGGGTTTTCCCAAAATAATCAGCAATTGAGGTGCTTTGATGAATTATGAAAGAAAGACAGAGTTTTTGGAGTCTCTCTCTCACATGCACACACACACACACACACACACACACCAGCATGAGCCAGGGTGAACAGCTCACACTCAACGTGTATGTGTGTGTATTTGTATTATTTTGTCACCTCTTAGGAAACAGTAGTCCAAAATCTGGTCCCAGGGAGGTAGAACCCCATTTCTGATGAACTGGTTAAGTTTAGGGGTAACATTTAAAATTCCGTTAAGATAAGGTTAGGTATCAGCTGGTTATAGTTATATAATAAAACCAGTTGTGTATATACTGTATGTATGTGTGTGTGTGTGTTGTGTCAGCACACATGGTGCATAGCGACAGACATTTTCCATCCTCATGTATTTTCTGCTTGCACGATAACTTCCTTAATTCACCATCAATGGATTCAGGGTTTAATATCCTTAGCGTTTGCTCTCATGTGGTCTTTAACCTACACACACACACACACAGGGTCAGTATCTGTCTCTCAACAACTGACCCTGTATGAGCAAAGTGTGTGTGTGTTTGTGTGTGTTTATGTGAAAGAGAGCGAGGTATTAGTGAGATGAGGCCGGGGCATCTTTACAGGCATTGTGCTGCTGTGGTGCCATCTTCTGGTGGGGGAGCGCAACAGCCTTGACTCAATTATACAGCAGCAGTGAAAAATGAAGACATTCAAATGTGGCATTTCAAATGTGACACAAAACAACACAAGGAATTTAAAAACAAGACCTTTAATATAGTCACATAATGCATTTCAAATACATTTAGCATAGGTGTTTACTTGGAGCGGATTGTGCTGTGAAAGTGAATGTACACAATGACACTGTACAGCAGCGTAACAAAGCTCATTCTTACACAGACATAATGTGTTTATGGCTCCATATTTACACTGGTAACAGAGGCGTGTTAATTTGATTCCCGGGCCCTTTTCTGTCGTCTCAGCGGAGCATCTATTAGAGACAACGCAGTCACAGTGACCCTCCCCTTCTTTTCCACAGCAAACTTTAAAGTGACACACTTTGTGTGACGCTAATATCCAGAGTGGATTGGAGTTGGAGATCTGCCAAGGCCTGAGTGTGTGTGTGTGTGTGTAATTCACTCAGCTCTGGCTCACACACACACACCCATGAAGAATGAAAACAGGTTTGAGCAAACACATTGAACACAACAACGTTACATGTTCACCTTTATTTGTATATAGGCTTGACTAGCCTTACATTCCTTTATCTACACGGGATGCATCCTTAAATATACAGTCAGTGGTATATTGATAACATTACAATACTGAAAATTGAGTTTATACCGTATCACACAGCTGACAATATGGAGGCTGAAATGCAGATAACACGCTGTACATCATTTCTCGGCCTGACGACATTCATTTTTCCTCTCGCCGTAGATCTATAAGACCCAAATCACCTTTAGAGTGTCACAAATACACTCATTAAAATACTATGTACAGTAAGAGCCACTTTATCGAAGCCCCTCGCAGGTGCGTGGAGCTCGCTGGGAGTGCCCTTCACGTTGCCCTACCATTGGATGGTTTTCTAAAAGTGGCCCATTGATGTACTCATCAGAGGGAGCTGCTGAACCACACTGCACTTTTGGTGTTTGAAAACATTTCAAGTAATGCCAGGAATCAAGGAGTATCCATGCACACATACCACTCGGGGGTGAATTTGAAAGAAAACGGTGAAGGAAAAAAAAATGCATGAAAACCAAACGTTTTGGCTCCCACTTGTTTTTAAATTCACCAATTCTAAAATGGGGAACAGCATCACCTTTTCTTAATCCCACGCGGTAAGCTACGCGACATCCACTTGCATGCATCTATCCTTTGATCAGTTTCTTAATGGGTGATAAACTGTCCTGAGTGCACCACTGGGGCTGACTGAAGGAGGCGCGAGTTTGTCCGTTTCTGTTCTCTGCTGAGGCGACGGTTAAACGCTCTGCAGGTTGGGGTAATATCTGAAGACCTTGTAGATCCACTGCGTGTAGAAGGGGACGTTGATGAAGATGCCGGGCTGGTTGGCCCGAGCGCAGCTTCTGCCGTGGACGCTCACGCCAACGATGACCCTGATCTCGCCGTCCTGACACACGAGGGGGCCGCCGTAATCCCTCTGCACCAGAAACAGACAGCATTTTATACCTTGTGGTTCCAAAATGGCTGCATATGTATATATATATATATATATATATATATATATATATATATATATATATATATATATATATATATATATATATATATATATATATATATATAGATAGATATATATGTGTATATATATACATAAAAAAATATGTATATATTAAAAAAAATTAAAGAAATTAATATATATATATATATGTATATATACATATATATATATATATACATATTAATTTATTTGTATTTTTTTGACAGGGTTAAATGAAAACAAGTGCTCAGTGACAGCAGTATTTTTGGGACATGGACAGCTCTCTGCCAAACAAAGAAACCACCAAACTAAAGCTTTAATAGCTGATGAAATTGAGTGCAACGCTCCCCAGCTGCTCTATTTATACACAGAGTAAAGACTAAGCCTGACGATTCAAAGAACATTTGCTTGCGATTTAGATCAAGTTTAGCTTTCAAAGTGCCATATGAAGCCAAGGCACTAATATCTTCATACATTTACACTTCAACCAAAGGGTTTAAAGCGTGTTCTTGTTTATCAACAAGGGCTGAATGCACCAAAGGAATTTTAGTGTGAAATTTCATCAGATACACATTTTTTTGGGGGGACAAAAAAGACATTGTTTTATAGATAACAGCTGCACCCCAGAACCAAACTGGAACACGGTGGCATGCACAGATGCAGAACTGTTTTCTGTTGTGATCAAAACACTAAATCCAGATGTAAAATTCACAATAATGGATTGTCTTAATCAAGAGCAAAGACTGATCTTAAATTTTCTTTCACGACATAATGTCTTTGCTTGTGATAAATACTACTTTCTTATATTTTGGCCTGGTTTTGTCTCGTTTTTGGTCTATTTTTCACTATTTTGATAAATCGATTAATCGGTTCAAGTGTTGTTTTTTTTCAATAATTAAAAAAGGTTTCTGATTTTTCCGCTTCTTAAATGTGAATATTACTGGTTTATCTGCTCCATATAACAAATAAATCATTAAAACTGAAAACTGAAAGAGATTTGCCAACATTTTTCAACATTTTCTGACATTTCACAGCCCAAACAAGCACTCGTTTAATCGAGAAAATAATCGTTACTTACTTAGCCGTTCAGGATGAATTTTATCAAGCTTATGTTAGATGTTAACAGCTATAAGCAGGTATATATTGTATGTGTCTGAAATGAAGAGAGCTGTAAGAACAGTGTGTGTTTACCTCACACACTCCCTCATTCCTCTTGCCTCCTGCACATATCTTGGTGTTGGTGATGTGGAAGTTCCCTCTGTGCATTTGTCTGCACTTCTCGTTAGAGACGATGGGCAGGTTGACCGCCTTCAGCACGTCATCGTGGCCGGTGCCTGAAAGAGTTACAGGATGCATTTTATTATACACACATAGTTCATTCAAACCAAGTCATCTGATGATATGTAACCATCATATCATCATATCACAGGTGTTTATCGTCATTATCCACCCTCATGGAGGATGAAGCAGCACAAATAAATGAATGAATGGTTGTCAGGAGAGGACAAGGAGAAGGAGCAGCGTATGTTCTAAACTCAAAGAGCACAATGGCTTATATGTATGTGTCATGCAGGCATATGCTCATTGTTTGTGTTGCTAAGCAACAGTCCAGTTCATCCAGGTGAAGAACTATTTGTGTTGGTGGAGTAACATAACTCATTTAAAAATAATAATAATCATAAAAACATATAGCATCTGTAGAACTGTTGTATAGAAGCAATATCCCATATATATGTATATATATGTATATGTATGTATATATATATACATACATATACATATATCTATATCTATATATATAAATATATATATATATATATATACAGTGTATATATATACATATATATATATATATATATATACATATATATATACAAGGCTCTCAGTCGCAATGATATATCACAAACTCAAAACCGATACCGATATTAGTCTGATACAGTCATTTAAGGCCATTTATGAACTATGAAGCTGTCTTTTTAAAGATGTAATTATCCAACTGTGTAACACACAAATATTGTTCTCCCAAAAAGAAGAAATAAACAGCTCAAACATGACTCAGCTAAAGTGCTATTGCTGATTTTTACAGTGAAACATGTGATATATAGGATTTCTCGGATTGATATCCGATCCAGTGATTTAGACCACTATCGGGCCGATACCGATACTGGCCGATACTGATTTCCATCCCTGATACAAATCTAATGCATGGAGGGAAATCTGAGTGATTCACAGACAAAACTGCACATTTCAAAATATCGGTCTGTACATCAACACACCCAGCGAGCAATAAATACATCCAGACACATATAACCTGATGTATTAGGATAGGATCATGTGACAATATCGTTTATATCATTTCAAGAGAGAGAAAAATACAAAATATATAAATCAGGACCGCTGCAGGAAAAAAGCAATATATTGCAAACCCGCGAGACCTGAACAACAGTGTATGGTTGTATATAAATCAGCTGCAGTGAATATAATATAACCTATCAGTACCTTTGGTTTCACCCCATCCGTACATTTTACATATAGTTCCTTCTGGGATGGAGCAACCGGCCAGAGGCAGCTGAATCGTATGGACATTGTCTGCAGGAAGTGCCGGCCTGGACATAGTTAGTAGAACAAAGAGAATATGATTAAGAATAACATCACACATGAATATACGGTATCTTTACAATCATTTTTCCAGACACTCACTTAGACAGCCTTATGAGGGCTAAACTCGAGCCCTCAGGGCCACATATCACATGAGCGATGCTGACTTCCTGTCTGTTGGACCACTCGAGAGTTCCCTCTCGCATATCAGAGACTCCGAGCCACACTCGATACTCGCTGAGGTCCGGAACGCTGGAGAGGCAGACGGCGCGGAGTTAATACTTGAAGAGCGATTCCACATTTATTGCCGATCGGGGGAACACAGTAGCAACTAAAAAAGACCCCGCTCAACTACAATGGATGCAATTTACATTTGTATTTATTAAATAAATGGTATAAGAGGAAATAAATACACAGACTGTTCAAGTTTCAAGCAGAAAAAAATATATATAATTTTATCATTACCAGGAGGAGAAACACTGTCTGTCAGTTAGAACCCATCCCTCTCGTATTAGTGAACCTCCACACCAGTGCACTGACCTGGGAACAGCACAGAAAACAAATGAGACATTCAAAGACCCAAAGACTGCGTGATCGGACTGTGTTAACCGTAAAGTGGGAACATTTATCGATGATTTTCTTAGCAAGAAAGCCAGACTGATTTATAATTTGGAAATTAAAGTGCTTTGGAGTCAGTCTTGGCATCTTGGGGGGAGAAATGAAGTGCACGTTAGTTTGATAGAGAGCGTCCTTGTTTTTAATATCTCTGGTAAAGGACACAAGTCTTCAGTTAACAGAAACAAGCTGACATGGATTGTGAAAACAGCAGGACAGTTAACAGGCTGCCAACAGAAGCAAATAGATGATCTTTACTATACAGCTGTGCACAGGAAGGCCCCTTCAATCATACGTGACAAGACATAACCCCTCCTTCCTGAATTTGGAGCGCTATAGACTCCCCAAAGGTTCTTTTGCCCCAAATGCAAGAACTGAAAACCCAACTTTTAGTTAGTTTAAGGACTGATTATAGAAGCTGGACACTATAAGAATGTGCAACATTAACACTTCTTCATTTTATTCCATTTGATACTCATTGTTCTTAACGTGCATGCGTTATTTTAAGGTGACACCATCCTTATTTCTCGTACCAGCTGGATAACATTTTTTTTGTCTGTGAAGTGGATCCTTTGTTCTTTGTTAGCTGTTTGTCGTCTCTGTTGTTCTGCAGCTGTTGTAACACTTTTGCCCATAATCATTTCACAGTGGGGACAAAAAAAGAATACTTCATTTCATTATTTTCACTATTCCTATTCATCAGTGTAATTTCCCACAGTCTCAAACACACCATGATTAGAGGTGGGTGGGGATAAATAGCCGCTACGCTCAAAGGAAATGAGAAGCAGGCACCAACAAGTCTCCTCCCTTGACTCCCCCTCTTTCATGTAGGACACTTGTTGTGTTTATCTCTCAGATGCAGCCTCCTAACACAAAACTCTGAACTGACAAATGAGTGACAACCAAGCCACTTAGGACCGCCCCTATCTCACAGATGGTACCACATAGCCCCACCCAACCAGATGAGCTTAAACCCCATCCTATTTTCCCTCAACCAAAACCAGTCAACCAAAGGATCTTTACCTCTCTTGTCTACTCTACACTCCAGGTTAGTTGTAGCTTTAGCCTAAACTATGGACGTATGGACGTATTGTGGTCCTCTAATACATTTACGACACTAACTAATATAATACTACTAATACTAACCACCCAAGTTACTGGAATGCAACACACTGATCCATCAATTGGAAGTGACCAAATCCAGAAGTGGACTGCAGCAACCACTGACCACACACAGACGCAACGGAAATTTAAATGCACAGTGTGTCACTTCTGCAGGTAGCAACCTCCAATGAAAACAGTGACAAAAGGTTTGTTTTGGCGAAATTGGCAAGCAGCGCAGGATCAGGGAAATTGTCAACTTGTCTCATTTAGCTGTTCTTCTTGTGTGCAACATGGAAATATGACAAGATTTGAGAAACACAGCACAATAAATCATAGTGAATGACAATCAAGGATGGATAAATCAAGCATTTTCCTCCTCTTTTTTTGGAATGGAAATACAGCAGTAACAAAATGGAAATATGTCACGTTTATGTGCATCAGACATGTGATAGCACCAGGAACCGATCTGAATGACGTTTGGCATCTACGGGCTGTATCAGATCCGATTGGCATGTTTACATTACATCTTTTTATTGCAATAAGTTTTTTATGCTGATTACTTGTTTCGGACCAGGATGGATGGGACTTTAAATGAGCATATTCAAGGTACAGCTCAGATAGAGTCAATGTTGAGATGGTTTGGTCTCATGCAGAGGATGCAAACATCGTGTAGTCTGACCTCAGCAAGGCTGAAACTGAGCATAGTGGAAAAGCCTTTTCTTCAGTAGTGGAAGATGTGTAGAATACTAAACACACTGCTTTACCCTTTCTGTATGCTGACCATCCAGCTGCCCTCTGATATGCTCACTGGACCTCCTCCCACTATCCTGGGACCTTTGTGAACAAAACAGCCCACAGAGGACAGCTCACCTGGAAGAATAAACACACACAGGCACACGCTGAAAAGTCCATACCTGTGTTTCATTCAAAATATCAGAAAATGCATTCAGTGGCAGATTTTCTATTTACAGTTGCAACTCAAGAGACACTGGAGTTGTCACGTGATCCACTATAATCATCATAATATATGAAACAGCAATAGATTAAGCTATAAGTTTAGTTAATTATCAGATATATTCACTTGAGTTTTGTTGCAAAGTGAACAAGTTACATGGACAGACCAACACACACACACACACACACACACATGAAAATACAGAAACAGATGTCATAGTGACAGCATAACGTCCTGTATTATGTACCAAAATAGCTGCAGGTTCCAAAAACACCACCACTTGCTTTGGACACAATCAAAAACAGATGAGCAGCAGCTGAGCCAAACACATTAGACGAAAGACACAGAAAGAGAGCGAGAGAGAGAGACACTCACCCAGTGGAATGTTGTTCTGTGAAGCATCACCTGCAGACACACACAAGTGAGTATTAAGTGATACAGCCTCAAGGACGCACAAGATGCACAGCTTTGTGATTGTTCCGATGTAATTGACCTTTTGGAGGTGTTTAAATGCACAGGGTGTCATTTCTGCAGCTAGAAATCTTTAATCAAAACAATGAGCCCTTTTGCACAGCGGCCAATTTGACAGTTCCCAGTAGCAAAAATCACAGGCGGAAATCATCGAGCGAATGATGGCCAAGGTCCGTTTAGCTTCGGGAGTGTCAGGATGCATGGTGGTTCACTGTCAGAGTGTCCTGACTTGCATACACTGAACTGATCAGTAAAGCCTGCTAAAAACATGTACAGTATATATAATAAACCCATAATAAAGACTTAGTGTGGGACATTGTCTCACTGACTCAGAGAGACTTGGTGGCACAAGGTGCAGCAAATAGCGGACGTGTCATGATCCATTAGTGACAAATACACACAATTAAATGAAGGAAAAAACAACAACAACAACAAAGGCTAACACTAAATACACTAAAAATCAATAACAGGTTTGCAGAGATGGTGGACTTGCAGAGTTTTGGAAATGTTTCGGCTAATTATGCTAAGCAGAGCAGACATGTAGCCTATTTTTTGAATAAAAAGATCTTATTCTCATTCAGAAAGTAGAGCTTAAAAAAATCTTTTTAGGAAGAAATACATTTTTAACAATAATCTTCTGAAACACAGATTTTTTTTTTTTTCTTTTGGAAAATTGATCTTATCATTTCAGCTGTTAATTTGTGTTGGGTGAATGCAACACACTTCCAATATAAAACAAACACAGACGCGATGCCTTTCGGCTCCATGTGGAAGTGGTTAGACAGATTCCTCCCCTGTCTTCCTGATGACTTGTGAATCTCTTCTGACACACACTGACCTGCTGGTGTGTAGACAGATGTACACACTGCAAATAAAGCACGTGTGTGTGTAAGTGAGACAGACAACCAGACGGTGCGAGCAAATCTCAGCTGGCTCCGTCCTCAGATCCCCAAAGTATGACAAATTTTCTATTTCACACGGTCTCACAGATTGTTTCCTCTCCTAACGGTGAATGTGTGTGTGTGTGAATGTGTGTGTGTCTGCTCGCACACACACATATACTCACTCTTACATGGTTTGACAGTGCAGTAGTCCCAGGGTATGGCAGAGTTGTTGGTATAGCACCAAGGGCCATGTTTGTCTTTATCAGGGTTTCTGCAGTAGCTTCCCTCTAGGCCAGGCATCAGCATGCCCCTCTCACCACTAGACAAACACAAGAACGAGCCAAAAACAAACCTTTTATTAACATTCAGGAGACAATTCTCACAAGATAAGATAGGTTGCTCTTTCTGTTGATGTGTTCATGCACTTTGGCTTCTTTGTCCCTGGTTTTTCTCTGAATTTCTCCGATTTTATGGTTTTACGTTTTCACACCTTTAGTCATTTCCCAAATCGTTAATCAAGCCAGAAAAAAAAAATGGCAAAAGTCTAATTAAAGTGTCAAGTAAAAGTAGCAGCCAGAGCGTAGGAACATCTTTAATAGCTTAAACATTTGACAATGATCTGCACTTTGAGCCATGTCAAAGATGATTTGGGAGTTTTTCTCTGATATCTTGTCCACTTCCTGTGTTTGTCCTGTTTTCCCTTCTTTGGGATTTTGAGTTAAAAGGGCTGGAGGTTAAAATCAACCCCTACGAAACGGGACACCGCTCGAAGAACGCGTCACGTAAGCAGACAAATACAGATTTGGAGATTGTGGCGATCCCTAAAGGGAGAAGAAGCTCACATGTACTATAGTTACATTTAAATGCTCGTCTGCAGCATAGTGGAGACATGTCAGAGACAACAGATGTTTTCAACGCCTGGGAATACTAGTGGCCCAACAAGTTTTGTTGACGTTAGCATAGCTAAAAAAAACTGAAAAAAGCCTCTATTTGAAGTGCTGGTTAGCATTTAAGCATTGTTTCCACTTATGGAACAGTTTTGTCTTTTCGCATCTTCTTGCACCCCTTTGGCTTTTTCATTAGTATTATACCAACTATTCCATATTCAGCACCCTTCCCTTGGGTTACCAGAGTCGTTATTCAAGCCGTTATTCACAGAGCACCCCCCCAAGTAAAGGTACTGTTCTTAGTTGAAATGCAAGCCTGACCCAGGACTTTACCATTCCGTACCATATTGTACCAAACCCAACTACCGTGATGGAAACATGGCATTACACTTCACCCTTCCACTCTGGTACAAGAATCCGGAGGTTGGTAATGCCTGGTATTGCTAACAATTGCTATGTTTGTATCTATACCTCATACTCTCTCCTGTCCTTCTTTTTGCCTCTTTTATGTTAGTTTAATTTAATTGAATACTCTTTTTGCTTAAATTCTATCCCACATTTGGGTGCTATTTTGCCGGCCGCGTGACATCAGCTGTTGATGCAAGTGAAAAGACTTTATTGGTGATTTACAACTTTTCGTTAAAGTCATACAGAGTTAGCCAGATTGGATCTGGGGAGTCAGACATCGCAGCTGTGTCGACTCTGCAAAAGGATTACTCACTGAGACAGTATGCACCCACCTACACTCGAATACCTAATGCATGCTCGTGTAGACATATCCCACACATGCGGGTATTCTCAAAAGAGTTTTAAAACCACAAACAGAATTCTTTCCCACACTAAAATTCCTGGACTGATAAGGTGAAATAAAAAAGAGGGAATGCTGGGTACCAAATCAAAGCGACCCAGCATTTCAAATCTGTGTTTATGTGTGTTGTATTTTTAGCAGCTAACTCTCAGTCTCAGACTCACTGACCCAGAGTTTTGACCCATGGCAGGAGCCAAGCAGTGGAGCTGATTGGCCTTGAGGTGTTCCTACAAAGGAGGGATTTGGGGTCAAAGGTAAGGAGTGAAGTGTATATCCTCCAGCAAAGTCATCACAGGGAGTCATTCCTGCTGCGTTAGGTCATCTTCAGGGAAACACTTCTGGAGCTATTAGGAGATGCTGGAGAGGCTGCACATGGCACCCACAGGAGCCCTTTTCTTCTCTGAGAAACACAAGGCCCAACCTGATCTGCTAACAACACAAAGGCCTACCTAGAGGTCAATAACAGGGCACCTCCTCACACTAACAACCACATATCAGGTTCACACACATGGTTCTGGGAAGCATAAGTGCGTTAGCCTGCACTAGTGAGGATGTCACATGACTCATGCGTTACCACGGAAAATAAATAAATAATAAATAAATAAATAAATAAATAAATGTCTATCACAAATAAAAATACATCTGAACATGTTAGTTCCACTAAAATAATACGAGACAGAAATTCTCAAAGTTGGACTGACACACTGATAATGTGGTTGGGAGCCAAATTACTACGGCATGAATATGTTCAACTGCACCCAAGTTGGCCTAATGCGCCAAATTGGCACACGTTCCATAGTTCCTGTCCTCGGGCACTGACCCAAAAATAGCAAAAGAAGCTGGTACACGGAAAACAGCAAGAAAAACATGTAGAAGTCCAGATTAGTTTATTTTTGGACTGATGAAGAGACTGAATATTTTGGAGTTAAATGATTGTAGAAAGATGCAGATTGGCACTTGAGATGCTAACAACGTTCTCCTACTTTTACAGTGGATTCACGCATCTTACATTTTCTGCCGTTGGTGTTGCTGATGCATGTAAAAATATATCAATGTTTTAAATGGATGGATTTTTTCAGCCTTGCCACATAAAATGTGAGGGGCAATCCTGGGGCGATTTAATAAGCTTTAATTTGATATATCTTCCTATTTGTTTTCTGAGTTTTGCCCATTCACTTATATAACTTATATAGATTTTAAATTGATCTTCTTTTTTAATTTACTTGTATTGTAATAGTGTGTAGACTCTGGCACTCTGTCATCCCTTTGTTTTTTGTTTTAATGGCAGACGTTATGCACAACCCTTAAATCCTTAAATTGAAATCTTTAGTTGGATTTAACAGGGAGGGTGGGTTTAGCGGGAGAGTGCTGGGAGGGAGAAAATGGGAGGTTAGATGGGCATTGTATCTGTAGAACCAGCTTTTTGGACAATCACTAAAAACCCAATAAGCCTTTGAGTCGGACGTCACATTCACGTGATAGATCAGATGCAAGAAAGATTTGAATGTAAAACTTCAAATCAGATCTGTAATGAATTGGAATTGAATCAGATTTTAGCAATATGAATAGAAATCTGGACATAGGCACTCTCTACTTTTGAAATCTTTAAATCTTGCACACTATTCTGCACAGTTATTTGCTTTGATCTCATTGAGCTCTTAAAAAACGTCATTTGTTAGACTCTGGTTGAACATGAACATGGCCTGTGCTACATCTTGATTTATATTTTAGACACACACTCTTGTCTGCAGTTTATTGACTGTGCAGGTCTGTTTTATACCAAGTTTGGGAAAGTCATTAAGTTATAAAATAGCAGGGCCAACCTGTTGCTGTGGTCTGTCCAGGGAGAACAAGGGAGCTTTGATCGAGTCCGTGACTGCTCTCCTTGGTAGTTCTCCCCAAAGCCTTGATAGCACTCTGGATTTGGACAAGAAAAAGGAAATCAAAGTACAAGATATTATTATATGCACATACTCCAGGTTTGGAGGTAACAAGAGCTTTGAATAAAAACATGTACAATAGGCATGTACTCAAGACTACCAAGCTTTTAAAAGAAAACATATGTCATGCAGTATACCGAAAATTTACTTTTACTTTTAAATTCTAAGGGTTCATTAGTAACAATCATGAGAATTAAAGGCGGTATTAAATTAATCAAATAGATGAAAGGTAATATCAGATAAGATAGACATTATTGTCCTGAAGGACATTTGTCCTGGACACATGTCGACTTTTACAGTCGTCGTAAAAAAGGTTATATTAAAAGCATTATTGTGCATATAACACATACATATAATTACATTAAATGGGCTGGCAGCTCAATATCTGGCTGAGAGTTGAGTACATAAGAAATGTTAAATTGTCAAAAGGTCTGTTCATAGCACTTTGACATGCAGGTTGTCAGAGGAGTTAAAAACAATGGATTTACTGAAGGTTACCAAACCTAAAAATGACTCACTACTCCTCTCCTTTGAAACACTGCTTAGTTTCTTTGTAATCAAACTTGGTATTGGATCTTGAGCTGGGAAAATAAAGAAGTCATCCACAAATATATCTTAGAAAAACATGGGTCATAAAGGAGGTTTCAATGCTGTCGGTCACTCTTCTGATATGGGAACGTATTCAACCCTCAAGGGTAGACCACAAAACAACCATCAGAGAGACTTTGTAATCCCACTGCTAGGCACACACAATCTCAAAGAAGTGAACTCTCTTGGGAAATTAGCATTTGCGTACTCAGCCATGGATCTACATCTTCTACGTCCAAAATCCCACCCAGCACTGATTCTTGCACTGTATCTTTCACTGTCCGGTGAGACCCGACCAATCCTGAGCCCCTGTCTGTGTTCGTTTATGTGAGGCGTGGTGGTCGGTGCTTCCCACAGTCCTAGAGGGCTACAGTTTCCCACCGGGATCACAAAACAATATACGTGTGGTTACATTGTCTCGCGTGAACCACTCGGAGCAAAAAATATGAAAATGCGCTTGTGGTGTAGGAGTAAAAATCAGCCTACCCACTTGCTGTTTTGAGTGAAAGATAAAGCTGTTGAGTTCCTCACCACTGACAGTGTTGGTTTGGGCACCGCACTGAGGGATGCTGGTACAGAACATTATGGGGACTCTTGGGTCCATAGTGAAGCACCAGGGGGATTCTTGGCCATCTGGATTGCGACAGTAGTTTTCTCTCAAGTCCCTGGAAATCACAGAGAAAGTTGTTGACTTATACAAAGATGTAAGTGAATGCAGGCGGGTGAGTAAGAGGGTGGCTGACTCACTTGCAGGCATAGGCTTGAGGAGAGAATGTGTGGTTGTGAGGATACTGAGAGTCCCAACGTTGGCAGGTGAGTCCGGTGGGCGTCATGTCCACTGTCCCTCTATAACCCTCCCCTCTGCCCTGGTAGCACTCAGTAGTTTCAACCACATTACTTTTGGATGGTGTTTCTGTGGAAGAGCAAAACATCATATGTAAACAAAATGATCTCTTTTTTGTTCTCATAAACTCAAGCATAGTATAGCATGAAGTAGAGCTGAACAATTCGCTGTTTGAAATAGTGCAACTAACAAATCACAAGAACTGCAATTGAATTATTCTGTTTTAAGTGTGCTATTGTCATTGAGCCATAGTATAAAATCCCAACATAGTTAGACTTGAGTCAAACACTTTTACCAGCTTTACACAACGAGACAAAAGCTTACGTCTCACCCCCTCCACGCACCAGCTGCTCACATTACTTTCACAATTCCACTATAAACGTATTTTCCAATTTTATTCAACATGGGGAAAGATGGCAGACTATCCTGACCAAAATCACTCTCATTTGTGCATAATGTGGTGGCTAATTTACAGAAATATCTGTAACAGCGAGTCATTTTGAATTTGTAAACAAATCATTTCCAACAGATGAATTACTACTTCATTGTATCTGTGATATTCCAAACATTTATACATAAATTTGAACAAAAAAATGGGGAAAACGCAAATTTGTTTGGGCACCCCAAAAAAGTCCTCACTGGGTCCCAATACAGTCTTTGAGAACCACTGAAATACAGTACTGTGGACTTGTTATCATGAGGTTTCAATATAGTATTTCACAATAAATACATTGGTATAGGTAACCCCCATTTGTCATATCAGGACTACTGTACCGAAGTAGGAATGGGAATTATGAAAAATACACATATAGTTGTCCTGTGAGTTTGACATGACAGTCGAGAGATACATGACAACAAATTTGGTTGAAATTGTAGATGGATTATGTGGAAATGAATGACTGATAGGGGTAAGTGGATTTGTAAAGAGTGAGACAGAGTGAGATGAACCGTGGAATTGTGCTGAAACTTTCGTGAACCACAGTATAGATTATAAAACGGCACGCATGGCTCACCACACTGTTTTCCATTTGGCTGCAATTTCTAGTTTCAAGTAATTCAATTAATCCTCCCACTGGATGCAGGATTTCATCTCCGAACTGTCAGCACCAAATTGTTTGGACTGTAACAATTAGCTCAGACAGCTAAATCAAATAGACAGAAAATAAAACACTCCGTACGTGTGTGTGTGTGTGTGTGTGTGTGTCTTACATGTCTTACAGTGTTAACACGAGAGCCGCAAATACTTTCCTCTATGCGTTTATAATGATGATGTTGCTGCCGTGCATGTACAAGCAATCATAAAGAATAATGAATAGTGTGGACAGATTCAGTGTGACACTGTCTTTGACGTGATGAACGGCCGATGAACAAGCCTAAATGTCTTGGCCACCTGCTTTCCACAGACTAACTCCCTTTATGTGTTTGGAAGACCTACAGGATGATGAGGTTAATATGGAAACCTTGCATTCTTATCTGCTCCACTTGTCTTTGCAGAAATGGTGTGGTACATGTACCCTACAGTGTATAAGGTTGCAGAGCTTCAAGACTTGGAAGAAATAGGTAGAAAACAGATGTTTTCTAACAATGTTTAGGTCGACAGTATGTCTCAAAATAGATATGCACTATTTTGACAGAAAAAAAAAAACAAAAAAAAACAGCTAGCCTTGACAAAAGAACATTTTGTCTCTCAGTGTCTTGCTCCGTCCTCCCTGCCTTGTTTTGATTAAAGCTAACTGGGTCGTAAACATAGACTATTCCCAACAAAGTCCCATATCTAAGAGCGAGAGACACACAGAGAGAGACGGAGAGTGTGCAGAGGGTAGGAGATGGTTTTTAGAGGGGGAATTGTTGTAGAGTGGGGGTGGGACAGTGAATCACTGGCTCAACATGGAGCGGTGCCATCTAGTAAACACACTGCCAGGACGGCTGATGATTCTAGCAGGCAAACAGGCCACTCAAAGAGAAGAAAGAAGCTGAGCCCAGCAACAACAGCTCTGGCCTGTTTGACTGTATGTTCTTGAAGACCACACCGGCTGCCTCGCTGACTCGGTCCCTGATTGCATGGTCAGCAAAGAGCTTTGCAGTTGGTTTATTACAAGTGAAACCACAGAATGAGATGTGACACGTGACAAGTGAACTCTAACAGTGGGTTCACGCTACAACAGACCTGTGGCAAGAGACATGATAGACTTCATGACACAGAAGATGCAAATCGCTTGGCTGGGTGAATCCAGACAAATCTGCCAACGATTTGGTCTGGCAAAGACGCTGTTTTGGCTAAATACAGAGTCTCCAAAAAAAGGGAACCAATCATAAACAGGTTTTTCCCCCCTGCTGCGCCAAAGGCGGGCTTAACACAATGTTGACAGAGAAGCAACATCTAGCAGCTTTTGTATACATTCAACATGGGCCACCAAAGAGCAGCTGTCTTTCCATTTGGCTGTTGCTTCCATTTTAAGCGCCTGGAAAAAGTCGTTACACACCATTTCTAGACAGCCGCCCAAGAAAACTACAATACTTGGTCTGATTGGTTGTAGGTCTATCCAACTGCATACAGAGACATTTTGAGCTACATGTTTTGGCCACACCTCTTGCGAGTGGGAATTGACAACACCCTTTCTCGAGCAATAGTCGATCTCAAATGGGATCGAGATGCAGTCTGGTGTTAGCCAGGACGGCCCATTGCACAAAAATGATCCTGCAGCACAAAATACATGCAGTGTGAAAACTACATGACTTTCAGAAGACAAACTATTTTCACCATTTCACCACTATTTTCATTTTCAATGACAGGGGGGGTGGCTTTTTTTTTTTGTTCTCCATCAACTATGGTTGAAGTCACTTGGATTGTAAATCGAAGTAGTGGAATTAGGTACCAGATACCTGGTATGCTTATATATCGAGAGGTCCTGGGCCGATAACCAATACAATATATAATACGGTTTTCCCCATGTCCAACTGTAGAGGTAATTCTGTCTCTTCTGTGGTGAAATTTTCATATTTTTTTTTACATATTCTTGTCACAGCACATGTAGCTATACATTGTCTTCATTGTGCATAATAAATAATCATGAAAATGAATAATAGTTGTAGAGGGCGCAAGCATAGAAGTCAAGGGAATAGCAGCCTATTGAGCCTACTGTTATGTTCATTAGCATATCGGTGGATCCGATAATACATTTTAAAGCCAATATCTGCTGATCGTGCAAATAATATTGTGCATCTAAACACTAAATGTTAAAGAGAAGCACAAAAATTTGAGACAAAACACGATGGAAACATGTGTCTCACAGTGTGTTTGTCAAGTGAATAAATTACATAAATATTAATTAAACCTTTTGTAATCGTGACATTGAGGAAAATGATATTGCAATATGTATTGACAACATTATTGCTCCGCCCTAAGAAGAAAAAGAGAAATTGTGCCATGGAACAATTTTGATGTGTGATGCGCTGTCCGGCGTAAGTAATGCACACCTTTGCATTGGATTTGTACGTAATTTGGTCACATGGTGAACTTTAATCGAATTCGGCGTGAACACACAGTCACACATCAATCATACATGCTCACACCACATGTGTGAGGTCGAAATGAAAAGCAATCTCCTTGTAGTGTGTGCAGGGAACCCTTGTAGTGTCTCTGTGTGTAATAGGAATCCAATATGCTGCAGTAACTGAGCCCAGTGTCGTTTGACCAACACACGTAAGAGTTTGCACAGAACAATAAACAGCAGGTCAGTGGTGCAGGGGAAAAATAAACATTCTGGCAATTAGACAAGACATAACAGAGAGCCAAACCTAAGAAGGGGACTTTGTATGTGTCTAAATTTGGTTGAATCAGCCAAACAGAGGGACAGGCGTGGTCAAATGAAAGGTTCAGGAAGTTGTACGTTCTGGTGCAGTCAATCACGCTTCTTTGGCCGGACACAAACACACCCACGCCCTCGTACTGACAAGTAGAGGCGGGCACATTGCATGCATGACAAACGCTAACGCGTACAACCACCCACGGACAAACAAACTCACCACAAACTTTGATGCTGCAGTACTCCCAGGGTGTGTTTGGGTCCGTGGTAAAGCACCAGGGTCTGTGGCGTCCATCTGGATTCCTGCAGTAGTTATCATCCAGGCCTTTGTCAGGGTACCTAATAAAAAAAAAAAAAAGTGATATAATACAATTTCAGTATACAGATGCAAAAAAAACATAACAGAAAATCAATGTATTGTGCAATTTAAAATTTTAACATGACATAAAAAGGAGATAGAACAATGAGGGAGGTAAAAGGAGCAGGATAAAGTAAAATGTAAACATCCACAAGCCTTTCTTGTGATTAAATAACTAAATGGACTCAAAAAGTAAATTATACAAAGTACTTTTTCAAAACTTGGATGCAATACGATATACGTACAACCCAAATTAAATACATGCATATAAATAACTATGGACACATATCTCAAGTTTATTTACAACCCATATCGCCAACTCAATAAAAGAAAGCAATGATTTAAACCTAATCCAATTCATACTGTATATCAGTGCCTCACAAAATGTCCTTATTGTATTGTTTTTAGATGTATTTACAAGTGCGCTGTGTGTTTGTTGCGCTCCGCAGTCTCAATGTTAGATGTCACTCATTTTTATAGCATGCAGAATCAATCTCTCATCTGTGATGGTCCCTTGGTCTGTATTTTCCATTTGTTTGCATTATAGCTTATTGATTGTTGTTTTCTGTCTGTGCAGAAGGTAACCTGGGGAACTGAGGTTTATAATACTTGGGTCCAGTTGGGTCCAGTTTCAGCCTTCTGGGGTTTGCACCATGAACATCTCTCACACATGCCACTCATCCATACACCCACATTCACCACGGATCTCACGGATGATTGCGTTGCATCGTTTCAGTACTGTGCTACAGAGAGCATGTGCAGTTCACACATATGGTCCACATGGTCACAAAATGTGGAGAAGCTCGCCGTTGCCCACAAAAGGTCCCCATGCACCACGGCAGACATGGGCATTTATTTTACATGGACCACAGCTGACCTCTGCTCACACACAGACGTGGAGTATGTGGGCCAGAACTAGTTGTAAAATCATTTTTAACTTCCACATAAACCTGTAAAAAACAACGGACACCTATCCCAAGTTTATTTACAACCCATAAAGCCGACCCAGGCACTAAATAAAAGAAATAAATAAAAAACAGTCCTTTAAACCCAGTCTTAACTTCCACATAAACCTGGAAATGGAATAACTTCTCCTCTAACCCCCAAATACGACCCATAGGAGTGATTCACAATGTACCGCTGCAGCTGTAGAGATGACACCAGTATTTCTTGTGAGTGTTAGTGAGGTTATAGGGTTAGGGCCCACAGAAGGAGTGAGGTTAGGTTTAGGGTTAAAAAGACTTGGCTAGACAGTAAGTTACAGACAATAACGTAAAGAAACTATTTGATGACAACACATTAACACATAACACTTGTTATTCATGCGACTGCTCGGGCGCTTATTTTAAAAACGTAATTTGGGTCGCAACCCGCTGCACATGACCATTGTCTTTCTGAGAAGCAAGCATGCAGAAGAGAGACAATTAACTAATGCTCATAACAGAAGCATTCATTATGTTTACATTCCATTTACTTTCAGTCGTTTGTGCGCATCATGTAAAGGTTACATTGTAATAGGAAACATTAAAAAGTTAATGGAAAAGATCCATTAAAAACTACAATGCAATCAGAGACATTCATTAGTGTTACGGCGCAGTGAGAGACCATCAGGAGGAACGGAGTAATGAGTGCTAGCTAAGTTCAAGAAGGAACTGCAGGAGTAGAGGGTGCTCAAGACAGGCTAGATTTAGCGAGTAAGTGGGGTTAAGAGGGGCCACATGGCAGAGTTACCTCACACCAAGGAGGTCAACAGTTTGAATCCCGGATCGCCTGAGGGCCGATCTATCTCCCTGTGTGCACATGGGTTTTCTCCGGGTCAAGAGTTAGTGGAAGATAGAAACTCTGCTGCTCTGATAGCATTAGGGAGCGTGTTCCTCCATTGGATAAGACTCTGGACTCTTGTGTTCAGGGAGGGTACAGATGACCCAGAAGTCCCAACTACCCTCTAGATCATTTGCAGTGGGTTCAGTGTACAGGTAGAAGGGCTCACCCACACGGTTCCCTACACTGTCCATAAGCCATTTCTTTGCAAGTCTCAAGTCTTTGGTCACGAGTCCAAGTCAAGTTGAAGGTTGAACTGAGCATTCTCTGATTCCATCTGCTTTGTCCCCAACACTGCACCGTTAAATCGTATGAATTCAAAGCAAGTATTTAAATTGATCAGTTGTAGGTTTACTTGAAAAGGTCTTCTGCAATGCAACGTGAAGAAACTGCACCACTATCTGGCTGTATAGACATATGTGGAATGATACTGTGATTATTAAGACACAGAAAATAACCTACAGCAAGGCTACACAGCTAAAATAACCAGCCCAGTTAGCTAAATTAGCTCCTTTCACAGTGGAGAACTACTGTATATGTTACTCGTGCAATTTGAAACTGACCTGGAATAAAGCAAGAATGACAGTATGATCTCAGCACTGATTATTATCTGCTTCTCACTTCCTGTTGATGCAGAGCAAAGCAGACTCCAATCTGTTCACAGCTCACTGGAGTGAGCGAGTAAATTAGCTGCACTGCTGCAGGTGCTCTGCGGTAATTCATCCCTAAAAGTCCCACATCCCTCCAGGCCTTGAGCCTCCAGGCAATGCAGCATCAGGCCAAAGGACCCTCTCTTTACATTAGTGCTACGAGCAGTCTGGGACCTCGTTTACACAAACACTGGGATGATTAAGGACGTGTTAACGAGTCCCTGCTAATCCAGACCACCTGCCATTCGACAAGCTGGAACGCTCACTTGACACAGATTCACACCACCGTCACACACACACACACACACACAAACATGTAAGGGATACCAAAACAGATGAAAACATATGGCCTCCATGAAATAGGATTAAACTTATCTCATGGCTGGACATGGTTAATAATCGACTGAGAGCCTAAAGGAATTTGGGCCAATTAAGTAAGAATGAGGGGTTTTCCCGACAAAGCGCTGCTGAAAACACACAAAAATACACTCTAGACTCTGATGGCAATCATTTAGGGAAAGGCACATGGTCCAACTCCAAATCACTTCATCTCCAGAGTAAGTGGGCCACAGCCACACAAATATGTTGTGTGAAAGTATTAGTATTCTCGCAGCTTTTGGCCATTATACACACATCCGTGTGTGTGGGCTTTAGTGTGATTAAGGAGACACCGTTTAAAGAGTGATGCCAGTGCATGTGTGTGTGTGTGTGTGTGTGTGTGAGTCACACCTCTTAGGGTGGTACAGGTGTTTGTGAGGTTCATCCAGGTCCCAGCGTTGGCATTCCTTCCCACTCTCTGTGTGGTCCATGGGTCCTCTATAGTCTTCCCCATTACAGTTCATACACTCCACTGTGGAGCAACAAACACACACACACACACACACAGACACAAGTACATAAACAGTTTACAGTAACACAATCATCTCTAGGGGGTTTGGTTTTCACTCGAAAAAACACTTGGGGCAAAGGACAAAAATAAATCACAGCAGTTCCAGTAGTGTAGTCACAGGCTGACAAAACAATACACTTGCACAAAGTGGATCATCCAATTTAATATGTTTTATGGCATGGCCCAAAATAGTTGCACAACATTTGGCAATGAAACCCTTCATAAATACTTAACAACTTTCCCCTGAAGTTCAGAAATGATACACATGCACCTTATGTACGGAAATCAATATGAAATGTCGAAGTAATGAAGGCGAGGCTCTCTTTGACGTAGAAAAGGCGCCGTGTGTTGTACGAGTAGTCCACACACTGTCTAGTGTAAACAACAGAGCGCATGCAGATTAAAAACAGATGTTTATGAGTGCCCTGCTGTCGTGACAGAGCACTTTTAGTACCATTGGTGTGTGCGTGCGTGTGTGTGTGTGTGTGTGTGTGCCATGACACACGGCATGTTTTTTTGTCTCTGTGTCTGTGTATGTTTCCTATTAAGTGCAGCTAATTTCTGGAGAAACCCTTCCAGTCATTTTTGTATGAACGATAGCAGAGTTCCTAGCAGGAAAAAAGAGAAGTAATTATCCGTGTTATACATCTCGTGATAACCCCAGTGGGACACCATATGTGAGCTGGGGAGCGAGAAGGATTCCCTTCCTGGCCGTGCTGTTACAGAAACACTGCCCACTTCCTCATTAACGTTGTCCAGTGTCATATGTGCAGCGAAAGCAGGACAACCCCCTCCTCTGAGATTAGATAGCACAGGCCATTATCGTCCCCGTCTTCAGGAAAACATCACTGTCTGACAGTATAACATCGCGGCGAGGGGGAACGTGCCTCCCTCTCATCAATTATTATCAAAGTTTCATGTATACAAACCCAACTATGTCCTTCTTTCTGTACCACAGGGACATAAACGAGCTAACAATTCACGTATTGGACACGACAGCGGGATTAATATCCTTTTACATTCCAACACATGCCTTCAGGTTCAAATCGTTTACAAAAGCGGGATCTGATGAAATGAGAGCAGACAGCATAAACTGAACCACACACCTGGAAACGGCTGCAGCTGGCCTCGGTGAATAAAGAAAACCTGTGCACCCCTAATACATACATTCACACACACACACACACACGCAGCTGTATAACAGAACACTGTTGGCACCAGCATTGCTTAATGTGCTACGGCTCATTTCAGACTATCAAGCTTGAATTGGTGGAGGCAATTTGCAGCGTGGAATGAGCGTGATCTTACGATGAAGAGACATTATTTTGTATTATTTGCGTGTGTGTGTGTGTGTGTGTGTGTGTAGCCTACCCTCCGAACACTGGGGAATGCCACACTCCTGGTGTCTGTAGTGAGGTCGCGGGTCAGTGGTAAAACACCACGGTCCAACGGTGGAGTTGTCTGGGTTGCGGCAGTAGTTTTTTCTGAGGTCCCTTTTCCTGAACCTCTTAGACATGAATCTGTCAGAAGCAGAACTGAAGTTCAACAAACAGACATCTGCACCAAGTAAACAAGTTTCAGATCAGCAACTATGAGCATCTATATGCACCCGAGGCCCTGGTTTGGAAAGCCCTGGGTCAGGCTTGTGTTTTGCCATTTACTCACTCGGTGGAAACATGGTTTCACAAAAGTCCAGTTGCTTTGTTTAAAAACGTAGTCCATAAGTTTTAAATGTAAACAAATGTTTGTTGCACACAAATGACTGAAAGTTGAAGAAGCCCATCAGCTCCACACGACGCTCTCTGCACCGCCCCGCACACAGGAAGTGATTTGTTTTATCTCAGCATTGCGCGAGTAAAGCGAGACGGCGGCAAACAGGTTGGAATTGGACTAAAAAAATCTAAGACGCGTCCATGAAAAGTTTCAGAAGTGAATTCTGCTGCTCAAAAAACGCACACATTCAGACAAATCCATCACGGCTCAGCTTCAAATAGATGTTACAATAAGGTCAGATAACATTCTGTTTATTATAACAGTAAAAGATGGGACAATAATACATTATCTTTGTTTTCTGCTGTCCTTCTAATTCCCAGAATGATGAATCATGATGAAGCTGCTGTTAGAACCTTGCAGCTTAAAAAACGCGTACGTCTCGACTCGACCAGTGGAAATTTACAAAATACAAAAGTAACGGATGACAACGCTGAAAGATCAAATCACTGACGACAGCACGTTGTTAAGCAGAGAAAACACGCTAATATGTAGGAGCAACGGTAATCTTTCATGACAAACGGTTCTGGAGATCCTGTTACACTGACAAATGACTCACGTCTTCTACATCGGGCAAGCATATGGCTGTGGTCAGCAGTGGTGAGGATTGACTGTATATGTTGTAATCTCTGAGTCAGTCCGTGTTTTTCCACATGATGATGAGATGATAAAACGTGGAGTTTTTCAGTGAAGTGAGTAACGGCGGGGACACGAATGAAAAGGTCTTTGCAGAGCAATCACAAAGAGAAGGAACATTACACTGATAAAAATGGAATTTGTTCTTCTCTCTGTGTGTGTCAAGCGCCTGGATTTAATTACGCCACCTTAACAGTGGTCTGATAAAACAGGTTCACTGGAGGCAAAAACAACACACACACACACACACACACACTGTCCTCCTTCTGGTAAAATGACAACTCACTACAAAATCCTGAGAGGAGAGGAGAGGAGAGAGGAGAGGAGAGGAGAGGAGAGGAGAGGAGAGGAGAGGGAAGAAGGAAAAGAGGAAGCAATAACAGTGGATTAAAAGTTTATGTGTATGTATTTTCAGATAATTATAAATAAGAGATAATAAATAATAAACATGCATTACCAAAAAATATTGTTATAAATACAATGTAGAAAGTACATTATAGACAGTATGCAGAATATGCACAGTATACAGTATAAATAAACAAAGGTTGAACATGGGAAATTATATAAGTATAAGTATATTGTACTTATGTAAATTTACAGTATAAACACATATTGGACATGGGATAATATGCTGTATATGTATATTGCACGTGGAGGTCAGGGTAAAGTATAGCTCTACGACTAAGAATACTGTGTAAGAGTGTGTGTGTGCAAAATAGAAAAGCCGAGGTCATCTAAAATATGATCAAAAAACCCCCACAAAATAATAAAGCTAGAAATATTGATTAACAGACCGTATTTACAATTTATAGCAGTTATTATTAAGCAGTGTAAATAAATATTAGGTTTAAAAACTATGTGTTTCTACTTATATTGTAATTCGCTGAAGGATATTTCTCATGTTATTGATGTATTCATGAAAGAATTCACACTTTTCCAGCACAGGGGCAATTTGTGTCCAGATCAAGTGTCTTGACCAAGCGTGTGGACTACAGGAACACGGGGGATCAAACCCCGACCTTCCAGCTGGAAGACAACCTGTTCAACACTTTTCCCATGATAGTACTAAGACAATTATGATTTAAAACAAAGCTTACAGTTTATTTGGATGGTATTTTTCCCAAACTTTCTTTCTGCCATTTCTGTAAAAACATATCTTATTTGCATTGAGCTGTGAATTAAAACTCTATTTTATGCATGCTATTTTAAAACCTACAGCAAATTCACAGCATGTGTGGGTTGTAGGCATCATTTCTCGCATGCTTTACTTGAGTAGATTAAAGGATATATGCCGTGATCTTGTCACTTGTGACATAATCCTGTAGAAAACAACGCTTTAGAAGCATCTTGTGTTAAACTCTACCTAAAAGTGTTCATTTTTCCCTTCCTTCCTTCCTTTCTTTTTTTTTATGTATGCCTGCATCTTGAAAAATGAGCTTAATCTGGGGAATACTGTAGGGATGTAGCCGGAGCTTAACCAAAGGTTGCGTATTTGATATGATCCTAATCCTAGTAAAATACACACACACACACACACACAGACAGACAGACACGGACACCCATGCCTTTACAAAACAGTAGGGACAGAGCAGGAAATGATCTGTGACTCTGCGAAGCGTTCCAATGAGGTCACCTCTGATGAATGACTGCTCCCTGGTGCCTAATCAACCCGTAGTATTTCAAATTCACACAGTCACACACACCCGCTGTGCACTCGCCTGCAGCTACTTGCTCCTAACAGAAATAATGACAAGTGCTGGTTGTTGTTTGAAGTTGTGTGGAAATCTTACTTGTGTTCGTGAGGAATAGGAGAGGCCCAGGCCTGGCACGGGATCCCACTCACGGTCACTGACCTCCGACCCCTGTAGCTCTGACCTGTACCCACAACGCACTCCCTGATATAGTCTGGAAGAGAGACAGAGGAGAGCGAGGATGAGGAGGGACGGTGGAGAACAGAGTGAGTGGGTGTGATGAGCCAACAACCTGAGCACTGTTGTGTACACACACACACAAAGCCAGTGTGGCCGCAGTGATGAGAAAAACAGACAAAGGGAAGATGTTCAGCTCTAACAGGGAGCTTTAACAAGGACACAACAATGCCAAAAAAGACTAAATCTGCTTTCCTAATCTTCCGCAAAACATTTGGACGGAGTGGATCGAGCTTCCGCAGCTTGCATGTTCACTGTGGTCAGTCCTGAGAGTCCAGTGGGGCGGGGGGCTTCCCTTCATTTACACAAACACTGCTTAATGACAGAAAATGAAGCATAATGTGCAGCCGCACAATAAACATGACAAGACGACTCTAAAACCACTAAAGCTAAACCACTCTAAGGAAAATCGATAAAAATGTAAACACTGTAAATGTCATTATTAAAGTGTAAATAAATGCTTTTCAGGTGTAAACCAGTGTATATTTGCTGGTCCAGGTGCGAATCTTCACAGTTTAGCATAAATGCATTGACATTATACACGTTATGATACAATTTGGTGCATCTACTGCCTCTCTCTGGTCAAACACCAGCTACTGCATCCAAATGTTGCCACTGGCTATTTCAGTCCACTCTGTTGTCACTGGTACTGTTTTGCAAACTTCCACAGTTAAATAGGTGTGAGCATAATTAGAATACATAACTATAATCTCATTTTTTTTACATTTGCATATTTTATATTGCTTATTATTAGGGCTGTCAAAGCTATTCAAATTCCCACAATTTTTAAGTTAAATCAAAGTTAATCTAATCTGTCCCAGTTAGACACCTACAGCTCGATGTATCAGATTCCACAAAAAGACCACGCCCCCTTACTGATCTGCACTCTCCTTCACTCAGCTCTCAGCCCTCTTCTTTGGCATTTTTCAAAAACAGCCATTGGGCAAAGTTAGCTGCAGAAGAGGGGGTTGAGTTATTCTGTAGCTGTATCTTGATAACGCCCTTTAATTGCAGCACTCTGCTTCTCCCAGTAGACAAGAATCAGTATTGAATGAAGTGTGTCCGACTCCAGTCGTGTATTTAGTATTGAGCATTTTCAGGTATAGACCAAAACAACTTTAGCTCACGGTTAGTTGGTACCATGTCGAGCACGAGACTGTGTCTTTCTACCATCCATTAACTTACAAATATTGAATTCTTTACGCTGACAGAACATAAATTACATCTCATTGTCAGTCCAAGAATGCAGTGGTCTGGATTTCTCATGTTTTTCTTGCTGTTGTCTTCTCATCCTGTGTTCTGGCTTCTTCTATTATTTCCAGGGTCAATGCCCGGGGGC
Organism: Solea senegalensis; assembly: GCF_019176455.1. Taxonomy (NCBI): domain Eukaryota; kingdom Metazoa; phylum Chordata; class Actinopteri; order Pleuronectiformes; family Soleidae; genus Solea; species Solea senegalensis. The sequence goes on from NC_058030.1 coordinate 22,059,463, forward strand.
AGGGACTGTGGAACAAAGTTTGCAGGATTTTCCGAACCTTTCAGTTTCGATTTATGTGCGTATGTTTTACAGAACATGCAAAATAAGCTGTTTTTGGTTTTACTTTACCAAGCAAAAAACAACTCAGTTAAAATGGAAGTCTATGGGGAAATGAACAGCTACTTCCAACTTGATTTATAACATCAGCAAACATTTTCTTGAGGAGTTAATGGACCAAACCACTAGTTTCAGGTTGTCTTCAATAAAACATAATGTCAATTTTGTAAATTAGATTCCCCTTTAGAGGAAAATAGACAATGAAGCACAACATATGAATGGACACCGTCCGATTGCAGGTCTAACATCTGTAATTTCATTTAAAAACTTTTCTTTTGCAATAAACACAATTGACCATATATATATATATATATATATATATATATATACATAAATATATATATATATATACATATATATATATACATATATATATATATATATATATATATATATATATACAGAGAAACCCTGTAATGGCATTATACTGACTGTATCAGCTGATAGAGAGAAACAAGGAGGCAGAGTGAAGCGGTCACCTTTCTTTTCATAGAGTTGGTAGTTGAAGTCCTGTTGGATCTGCGCTCCTGGTGAGTTCCTGTCAAACGACAGCCACTGGCATTTCCTGTTTTTATGATCATAGAGGAACGCTCTGGAGGATAAGGAGGAAAAGACAGCAGGCAGAGAGAAGAAAAAGAAGAGTGGAGCACACATGGGTCAGTTTTTACCTTTACACCTTGAGGCAAAAGAGAAATCCCGGGGCAATTACATGCAAAACACTTCTAAGCCTGTCAAACCAGAGAGAGAGCAGGTATTTCAAGTAGAAAAAAGGTTTAAATGACATGGTCACAGACATACCTGCAGCTGAAGGGGAGTCTCTTGTTGCGGCTGCAGGATTTGGCACATTTGGTCATGTTCAGCTTCCTGCCTTTGGTCAAGAGGGACGAATCGGGAGACGTGACCACCAGTCGGATACCCTCGGTTTTCTGATAGTCCTGGAGTGCATTTCGTCTGCCCTCTGATACACAAGTGAAATAAAGAGGTGCCTGTTAAAGTTGTTTATTTTACACCTTAGCACTTATGGTGTAAAAGCAGAGGTATGCGTTGCTCAGGGCCGCATGCAGGAGACGAGCTGTGACTGGCTGGGATCATACCAGAGACAGCTAATGTGATGATTGCTCTGCAGCCACAGGGATTCATGACAACACTGTCCCCTTAGTAGTTACAGCTTGACAATAGTGCCTTAACAAAACGTGAGAGTGGAATGTAACAATTCATTTTAAGTTTGGAAAGAATGAAGCGACACTTTTTAAACACAGAAACATTTCAGAAATCTGGGAAAAAAAATACTACTGGACATTACATTGACACTGAATCTTTCTCAGATTGATAATAAAGAGCATTATATTACCCATCCCTATTGTTACTATTATTATGACGATGATGATGATAGAAATGAAATCAGCATAATTCTTATCAAAATAGGTGCTTAGATTGAATGTTTAGGAGAACATATGTAAATGGGGGATATTGTGAAATGACTTACAGTGTAAATTACAATTAAGTCAAATATATAGATTTAAAATATAATGGAGCATTAAGCATGGGATACAATCACACATCCCTGGCTTTGCTTGCCTTCATTCTATGTGTCTCTGGGCGATACACTTAACCCCACGATGCTCAGATATTTGCTGTATGGATGCGTGAGTGAATGGGTGAATTGCAAAACTAGTGTAAAGAACCTTTACATAGTCAGAATACAGACCATTTATGATTTACAGGAAGTTAAAGGTGTTTGTATTTGTTCAGTAAACGACGACCGGCAGACGTTGAAGTTTGCTAAGTGCACGGTATTACAAAAATACTACAATTCTCATTGTTATTTATAACTACTCTAATTGTGTAAACTGCTTATTTTTCTCTTTCTTTGTCTTGACCCGTCCGTCACGATCTCAGGTCTCTCAGGTCCCCCTCTGCCTGAACAGAAACAGG